>NW_024067718.1:600000-959354 GCF_009389715.1 Phoenix dactylifera | reverse complement strand
AGTCCTACTCCAACTAGGATTCCCAGTCCTAATCCAATTAGGACTCTAGGTATCCTACTCGAAGTAGGACTCTTGTTTCAAGTCCAATTAATTAATTCCCTTTGTTCCTTCTTCAACTTCTTATCAATCAAATTGATTACTTGTGATTCCTAATCACGATTTCAACCATCGGATCGGTCAATACTTCTAGTGTGTGTGACCCCATAGGTTCTATCCTGACTGGTAGTGAGATATATTGTGATCTCTATCACTATATCATTGAAAACTCCTTTCAATGGGTTGGAACGATTCCAACTCAACTCGTTAGGGTTTATCGATCATCAAGATAATCCCTATGAGTCCCACCATCCACCAGTGACACCTAGCAGCATGTAGTGGCTACCCAGCAGAATGGAATGATGAACCTCTAGGTGCAGTTAACATGTGATACAGTCCTACTATCGTGGATCCCTACAGGACGGAGGTCATGGACAACTCGTCAAACCCCATCGTCTGTCATATGTCAAGATTTATTCGACTTGAGTTCGATAGTGGAAAACTCTTTCTCCACTTTACTGCCCTGGCCAAGGTCTTAGAACTCAGTCTAACAAATCACATAGGATCACTCCTCTTCTATCAAGGTCGATAGATTCCTTATAGGTGCATACCCTACTCCTACAGTGAACCTACTGCAGCCAATCTACACTGCATGAACCCATATGGCTAGAGACCATGTATGTGTGCAGTCAAACTACAATAACCTCACTGTGAGTAGCCGAAGCACCGCAGGTCAAAGGACCAGTCACACTACTGCAACATCAAGTAAGTCACTGACGAGTGGATAGACATCCAAGTGACTTCTTGTCTTGGTCACGCTCAGTACCCTTGTTCTCTAACAAGCACCTGCACTATCACTTCAGTGTCCCTACACTGTGGACTCAAGTCTCGTCCATCCAGAAGGAAAGTGATCTGTGCACTGATCGGATCGATCACCGTCCTCGTGATGATCCATTGATCAGGAGCATTTAGAAATTAATCACCAATGATACATGGCTCAAATTCTCAACTCTTGAGAATATGTATCATCATCTTATTAATTCCTTGGACGATTCATAGACACATAAATAATATGAATGAAAAGATGCCTTTTATTTATTCAATAATAAACAGTCAAGTACAAAATTATGTCCCTAGAATCAACAATGTGTCAGCCAAATTGGCTTCTAGGGCATACATCTAACACCATGACCTCGGGGTCAATTCCTGGCACGTCTGCGGGCGACCAGGCGAAGACGTCAGCGTTGTCCCGCAGGAAGCTGACGAGGCGATTCCTCTCATGGGCGCCGAGGCCGGAGCCAACCTGCACGGTTAGCTCGGGAAAATTTTCTTGTAGTGGGATTTGAATAAGGAGCTCACCGGGCTCTACTTGCTTCTTCCAGAGGGTGTCCCTCGCATCGAGGGTTTCTATGGGCAGTGAAGGGCCCATCGGGCGGTCTGGTGCCTCGGCTGGTTGCTTTACTGTGTGGGCCGCCATGTAGCATTGCTTGGCGACCAGTTGGTCTCCGCGGATCTCGCCCACTCCTTGGCCGGTGGGGAACCGCATGAGCAAATGGCGAGTTGAAACCACGGCTCGAAGGGCGTTTAACCCTGGGCGCCCAAGGATGGCGTTGTAGACCGAGGGCAGACGGACCACCAGGAAGTCCATCCTCACAGTGCTCTCCCGGGGGGCGAGGCCAACTGTGACAAGGAAGCTAGCCTCACCTTCAACCGGGACCGCATCTCCGGTAAACCCGACCAGCGGGGCATTGATTCTCCGGAGGTGTCCTTCTGTCAACCCCATTTTTTGGTAGGCATGGTAGTACAAAAATGTTGGCTGAGCTTCCATGTCAACTAGGACACGCTTTACATCAAACCTATTTACAACCATTGAGATGACCACAGCGTCATCGTGAGGGGTCTCGACCCCTTCTAAGTCCTCGTCCGAGAACGAGATGACTTCATCAGTGCGTGGGCGCTTCGGGGTGCTCCCTGGGCGGCTGTTCCTGCCGAGGTCCGCCCAATCATGTTGATGGTGCCTGGCACGATAGGCCTGTTGCCGCCAGGATTTTCGGTTGGCGCGACATTCTCCGCCGGCTCCTTTCCTCATGTCGGTTCCTCACGATCCGGTTCAGTACTCCCGTCTGATTGAGCGCTTCTATCTCGTCCCGGAGTTGGAAGCAGTCCTCCGTGTCGTGCCGCGATCTCGTGGAAGCGGCAGTACTTCCTGGAATTTCGGGAAAATCCCGTGTCTCGCATAGGAGCGGGGTCGGAAAGAAGTCCCGACCCTCAATTTCCATCAGGATCTCGGCCGAGGAGCATTGACGGGTTGTATAGTTCTCGTACCTCGCCTGGTACGTCCGGGGCCGTGGTGGAGACCTCGGACGAGGAGGTGTCCCTCTGCTGAGGTCGCCCCTGCTGACGGGCGGGCTCTCCAGTCTGGGGAGATTCTTCCTCGGCGGGGAAGACCGGCTCCTTTGTCGACCGCGCTCCTCGCGGCGCTTCTTCCGCCTTCTTCGAGGTGGGCTCGATTGCCCCCGCCTGGAGGCGACTGCCTCCCTCGGCCTTGGCGTACTTCGGGCTCGGGCCAGCATTTCGGTGAAGTCGGCCGGGAAGCTCTTCTCGATGGAGAAGAGGAATCGGTAGGAGCGGACCCCAGTCTTCAAGAGCCGACATGGCTATCGACTGGTCTAGCTCGCGAACCTCCCATGTGGCGGCGGGATTTAAAGCGGTCCAGGTACACTTTGAGGGACTCCCCTCCTTCTGCTTGATGTCCAGGAGGGAGTCTGATGTCCGTCGCTGGCGCCGGCTGGCAGCAAGTTGTGGCGAACTGCCTGCCGAGCTGCTCAAGAGGACACCGTGTTCGGCTTCAGACCAGAGAACCAAAGCCGAGCGGTTCCCTCGGAGGGTTGCTGGGAAGGCCTTGCAGAGTATGCCTCCGAGACCCTTGTTAGGGCCATGAGGGCCCGATAACTCTCCAAGTGGTCAGAGGGGTCGGTGATTCCGCTGTAGGCTCCACCTGGGGCGTTTTGAACCTCCGGGAACTGGCTCGTCCTCGATCTGGCGGAGAAGGGGGACTTGGTAGTGAACTCAAAGTCCCCTTCCTGTCATTGCCTTCTTGCTGTGGAGTGCCGCAATCTGGCGCTCCAAAATGGGCTCGACTTTTCGGTCGAGCTCCCCCACCCGTGGATAATGTCGCTGTGGTATGCGGCAGCTCACGGTGATCCGGGGCTGACTCCGCCTCAGAAAGTTGGGGTCTCCGGTCGAAACCTTCTCCCGGTAACTCTCTCCGGGGAGAAGCTCGTTCTCCATTGTTGGCTCTGGAGGAGCCATGCAAATTTTGGCTGGGGAGAACCGGGTCGTTGGGGAGACACTCCGGCGGGGCCTGGGCCTGCGAGGAAGCGCCGGGTAAAGCCTCCACGCGCCGCAGGGCCCTGAACGGCGGCGGCCAGGGCCTGGACTTGCTGTGCCAGGGCATTGAACTGTTCCGGCTGGACCTGAGGAGCTGGGTCAGCCGGAGTTGGAGAATTCTGGACGGAGCAGTGTCCAGGACTTTGCGGGGGACGCCGGGAGACGTTAGAGGCCTCCCTTACTTCTCAACTTCATGACTGCTACTCGGTCCCTTCCTCTAGCGCCAACTGTTGCTGGAAATTGGACCCGGGGGCAATCTTCGGTCCGAGGAGAGGGAGCGACTGTTAGTCCTCACGGCGGGGCGGCCGGTCTGTCGGCGGGCGGCGTCCTCCGTCCGGGGCGGTCGGAGAGAAGGAACAGCAGGTCCTCGCAGCGGGGCGGCGATCCGTTGGCTGGCGGCGTCCTCCGTCCGGGTGCCTGCACACGAACCGGCTGGCCGGGTTCTCCGGCGCCGGCCCCTGCCGACGCTCAAGTCAGGGAGGGGGGCAAATTAGTGGGGAGAAGGAGATAAACAGTGATTTTTGGGTGTATCAATGTTCCCATCCCCTCTGAGAGGCCAAGGCTCCCTTTTATATGCGGGGGTCGGTTAACCTGTGATGTAACAGGGCGAGGGCCGTGGTACGGCTTGGGCATGTTGTTCAGGTCGGCGCTCGGTCAGGCGAATCATTGCACTGATGTCGGCGGTATGGCCGAGATCAGAGACTTATCATAATCGACTAGACCCTGCTGGGATCGATTTGCCGTGGAGAGCTGGGGATCCGTAGATGTCAGGAGCCATGCGCATTTATTGTGGAGTAAGTCGGGAGATCCGCATTTATTATGGAGTAAGCCGGAAATTCGCATTTATTGTTGAGTGTGCCGGAAGATTACAGCGGCCATGCGCAATAAATGCCGGAGGGGTGTTAGAGTACGGTCCTCGGACATCGGGGTTTCTCTTAGGTCGGAGGTTTCGGGGTCGGTCGTCTTGTGGCCGAGCGTTCCGAGGTCGGACGCTGACTTCGGCTGTCCGGGGTCGGAGGTTGTACGGCTTCTTAGGGGCATTTGTGTCATTTGGGGGGAAACTTTATTCCCCCCAACAGATATATAGAGCCTTCAAATGCATAATAGGCATACAATCTTGCATGGTAACATGATAGGTGGTAATTATTCAATCTTATAGTCTAATTTAAAAGAATAAAAAAGATGTCAAGTTATTTCTTTAACTTCATAGCTCAGATGCTTGTTTTGCTCTACAAGTGGCTTTAAGCTACATAGCGGCTAAATGTAAGACTAAACTAGTGATATAAGAGTGTATAGGTAGAATATGATAGGCAAAACTTGGTTCTTATCAATGGCAGCCGATATTCGTTGCCAATATATGTTTTCTTTGTATTGTATTAAAATTCTTGAAATGTATGTTATCATTTAAAAATCAAGACATTCAACTACAGTCACTCGATGATACGCCACTGCACCAAAATGATGCATTTTAAATTTTTGCTGGTGTCTTAAATTTTTTATATACTAAAGCTAACTAATCACTCGCTAATGTGGGGAAGATATTTTACAGAAAGGATCAATGAATAAGTAGAACTAAATTTGAAGAAGGATGCATGTGCTTAATTCAAAATGAAGGAGCAAACAATAGATGGTCATCACATGTATCCTGCCTTTGGGTTAATCGTGAGGAAGCTCGTACATTGCAATGATTTTGCCTATTGTCTTAGTTGAAATACAAATAGAACAATGTGGCATTCTTACCCCCTCCTTTTTTTTTTCTTGATGTTAGCTGGGGACCTAGTGCTATCTTTAGATCTACCATTCAGAGATTACACTAACTAGACAGTAATCTTAAACTGATAAGCAAAATTAAAACTAATAAGTAAGAAACAAGAAATAAATTTTAAAATCTGAAGGTCAAGGGAAAGTAAACAATTTAACTATGTAAAGGATAACTAATAGCTTACCACCTCATTACCAAAAGGATTTTGTCACCTTCAAGAACTCCCTAACTGACACTATTGTAGCATGAATGCCCCAAAAACCAGCCTGACCCCCAATCTCCCTAATCCACTAGAGCTTGTATTGTATCCACCATGCAAAAAAAATTTGGGAGAACAAACATGAGTTAGGCCCATTTGGAGGAGCTGTTGGTAGTAGAGCTTTCTGAAATAAAACTTTTATAAAATGTTGTTTATTGTTTGATAACTATATTTTTAAAATACTGTGCTACTTTAACATGTGTTTGGTAAACAAACTGAGAAAGTATTTTTGGTATAACAAATGGCTATAAAGGACATTGCATAGTATTATACAATAGAGAATAATAAAATATAATATGTACTATTACATAAATATATGATATAGTATAATATTACTATAATGTAAGATAATATTACTATAATAGAGTGATATAATATTATATAATATAGCATAGTAATTTAAATATAATATTAAATTATTTAACATAACATATCAATGTATTATGATATAATGCAATATAATATTATATTATATAGTATAATATAATAATAAAGATATAAATATTATAATTATTAGCATAAATTAATTTTTTATAATATAAAAAATTTTCTAGCTAGGTGATAAAATTGGTTAAACAATTATTAAGGGACATTTTGTGTAATTGTGATATTTATCACGGATATTTTGGTCAAAAAAAATAGTTTTCCGACCAAGCTAAAAGTGCTTTTTCAGAAAGCTCCAAAATGGAACTTTTTTCAAAAGGTTGCTTTTGGCTTTCTGGAAAAGCTAAAACAGCTTTCCAAAATTTGTACCAAACATTCCTATTTTAATCTAAAAGTATTTTTGGAGGGTTAAAAAGTGCTTTTTTGGCCCTTCAAAAACTCTCTCAAATAGGGCTTAGCGTGCATTTAAGAGCAGACTTTATTGATATGCAAACAAAATGGTATATAGGGGGATATCTAGACTCTAGGAACCCTTTACACTAACGAATGATGACTCATTATGTACAAAATTACATAAAAACTAAAAAATAAAGTCCCAAGGCCACTAGAACAAGTAACCTCACCATAGAGGCACTTCTCAAAGCAAAATAAACCTAATCTAATTTCACAAAATATTAAGCTCTCTGGGCATTTGTAAGTCTAAGTGTCACCTTGCATTCTTTCCTTATTTGGTCTAAGGAGGTCCTAATTAAGGTTGTTCTTGGGTCTTGTGGCCACTGATCACGGCAGGTGCGGTTTCGGCTTGCATCATTTTCTCTCCCTCCTTGGTGGATGAAAATAACAGGATTTAACTCTCTAATGCCTCATCCAATCCAATACCCACAATGATGTTTCATGATCACTTGTCTTTTCTTAATCTTAAATGTCGAAATTATTATTTATTTGAATTTAGAATTCTGATACTTTTATTTCCTTTTTTTTTTGTCATTCTACCGTATTCAATACAACAGCTCATATATAGTACAAATAGACATGGTAAGTTGAGTCTAGATTCTTTATATGAATTAAGTTCTAAGAAAGTAGTTGTTTTCACCACATTAACACATGGCAGCATTAGATCTCCCAAGATTTTCAAAAGCACTGATGTTATGGGCATTTGCTCAGGTGGAACAAGCAGCTAGTGATTAAGAGTGTCACGCCCCTGGCCCGAGATCACGAGCCAGGGGTCCGCGCCAACCGTCGCACACCCGTAGGAAACTCTCCCCACGAGCATGCAAGGCATCTTAACGAAATCTCAAAAAATATAACTAAAATAATTCAACTAAAATAAATGCAATCTTATTTCATTGACTGACACAAATTATAAAGTCTCACAGTTCTAAATACGCAGCGGAACAATAAAGATAGAACATTAATTTAAATAAAACCTAATCTAAGATAACTTGTGCCATAATTATTTTATTCGCTCTTCCATATTGTAAAACTCCGGATCAAGCTAACTCTTCGGATCTGTAAAAACAGTAAGAAATCGTATAATGAGCTAGACAGCCCAATAAGTAATAAACACCTTAACTAGTCAATTCATATAATAACATAAAATATGAATACAAATTACGATGAGTCAGGATAATAACATAATCAATTTATTTTCAAATACAAATTCATTGAAATCCGTATCTTTCAAATATCCATATACATAATCGTAAATCTGATTCGAAACAAATCACATTCATCTCAATAGCCTTTAGCTACGACCACACTTATACCCTGTGGCTAGGCCAGAAACAGAACCGCACTTATACCCCTGCGGAGTAGGCCAGAGTACCGCACTTATACCCTGCGGAGTGGGCCAGAATACCACATTTATACCCTGTGGTGGGGCCAGAATTGCCAATACATAACCTCCAATTGGCAGGGTCCAGAACATAGTTAGGCTAAGAGTTCTAAATCTGATGCACATCAAAATTCTTTTATAACATAATAGATATATCACAATCCGATCTAAATATGCATATACGATGCTAGAACAGTAAGTATATTCGAAAATACTAATTCCAATTCATCTATCTATTTTTCATTCAAAGCATCATCTCGTAAAATTCATAAATCACATATAAATTTATTAACAATTTATTCGATGCAAAAATAATATTATATAAATGAAGAGTCTAGAGAAGGCAGTTCATTACTTACTTCGAAAGCGATTCACAATAATTTCAATTAATCTCACAAATTCCTCGCAGAATCTAATATCCAAAAATCATATTTTTCTTTTAAAATTCATCACAATATATATAAAACTTAAATTTTTAACATTTTTCCAGGACTGACCCTGCAAAGGTGTCTAGCACCCCGGTTTCGGGTTCGGATTCGGGTTCATACCCGTAGACCACCCTCCTCCCTTTATTATATTATTATTATTATTATTATTATTATTTTCTTTCTTTCTTTCTTTCTTTCTTTTCTTTTTCTTTTCTTTTCTTCTCTTTTCTTTTTCTTTTTCCTTCTTCTCCCGAAGCTTCCTCTGACTTCTTTTCTTCCTTTCTTCCTTTCCTCCTTTCTTCTTTCTTTTTCTTTCTCCTCCTCCTCTTCTCTCGACTTCTTCTCCTTCCCCCCTTTCTTTCTTCTTCTTTCTTCTCCTGCGAAGGGAGGTCGGCGAGCTCGGGAGACGTCCGCCGGCTCTCTCTTCTTCTTCCCGCGGAGGAGGTATGCGCACGGGAGAAGAGGAAAAGCCCGCAGCGGTCGGCCTTCTCCTTCTTCCCTCTCTTCTTCTTTCTTTCTTTCTTTCTTTCTTTTTTTTAAATGGTACAGCAAAGAGGTAAAGGTTAGAAATCCTTACCTCAGCCCCGGTGAAGGTCCGGCGGCTTCCTCGCTCTCCGGCGGCTCTTTCCTCTCCGGCGGCAATGGAACCACCTGGATCAAAGAAGACCGGCTTCAACGGCTCCCTCCCTCTCTCTCTCTCTTTCTCTCTCTCTCCCTCTTGGGCGGCTGCACGAGGAAGAAGGGAGGACTCGGGTGGCCTCAAAGAGAAGGAGAAGAAGCCCTAAAAACAGGGCTTCCTCCTTCTTCGGGATGGAAAGAATCCATCCTGCTGCGTTGCACGTGAGGCCAAGTCTTGGGATTGGGCCGGTCAAGTGGACCGGGCCCAGTTCCAGGGTCTCACAAAGAGGCACCATGCCACACAATGCTTCACAAGCCGAATTGCAAGGGATGCTCTTTGGTCTAGTGGTCGGCACACGATTTGACAAGTCATCTAGATGTGGAGCGTGGGAGGTGGCTACTAACAAGTTCCAGAACCATCTAGAAAGTGAAGTCCAAACATGAAAAATAAGCCTTAGAGATAGACAGTTAACTGATGGTTTTGGATACAATTTTGGAATCATCATGCATAAATAGATAAATGTAACGAAAGAAACTTTTGACATCCAACTTATCAATGCATCTTATTTTAAGAGTAATATAAGCTTACATTTTTACTACCATAGCTCAGGCCACTTCCTTATCTTTATCCAAATCCACCTTTCTAGAATGATAGTGTGATGAAGGAATGATAGTGTGATGAAGGCAAAGATCTTTGAAGGTCAAGGTGTCTGATCCAATGCTACTCTCGTATCCTCTCTTTGATCATCATCTTTCCAGCCGATCTAACGTCGGTAGCATACCTGTGTACCTATCTATCCGTTGTCATTTGATTTGTCACTCTTTGCATTAGTCAACACATTTTTTGGCACATCTGGACAAGACAAAAAAGGCATACATATAATTCATTTTAGCAAGTTTAATACAGTTTCTACCAATTTAAAGTAGCTTGAAAAATGCAATTTTGAATATTACTTTTTAGTTTTAGAAATAATAAAATTTTATTGAGAGCCTTGAGATATTAATTGTAGATCTTGAAAAGTCCTTTGGAATAAGTCCAAGATCATGAAATCACTTTTCTATGAAAAATTATACCTTTCCAAAAATTAGAAAAAAATTATTATTAAGTTACACCTAAAGCTCTTGGCCGCAGTTTTTCGGTTTAAAAAGTTCGAGTTTTTTAAAAATCATAAAATACCAATTGCAGATTTTAAAGATTGGAGAAAAGTCATCAAAATATAATATTTACGTGACACCTTTCCGAAGATCATCATTATTAGAATACAACTAGCTTTTGGGTACTTTTTGATCCCAAAAACATCAATACAATCAATATGGATCTCGAAAAATCATTTCAAATTTGAGATCATCTAAATTCAATATTTCTACAAAGCCATTCTAAAAGTTAAAACAAGATTGTTGTTAAGTTAAAACTATGGTTTTTAGTTACTTCCTTGTCTTGTAACTATTGAAATCTTATTGTAAGTGAGAGATATCAATTATAGATATGATAGAGGCCTTTAAGAACAAGACTTGTAAAGGATGAAGGATAGATTCAAGAAATGAAAAATAATTGCTTCCTTATTGTAGATATCTGTATTGAGTCTGGAAAATATGGAACTTGTTTAATTTTTTCACAAAGCCATGAGGTAATATATAATCAGATATTGCCCTACTTGGAACAGTTGTGATTGAAGGGATCTCATGTCTTGTCATATTGGACTTAAAATTTGAGGGAGAAGTTAGTGCAGATATTTTGCGCCTGTTTATATGCTAAAATACATGAGTTTCCATTGTTGAGAAAACGAAACAAAGGTTGGAGACTTGGGAAAGGGCTAATTTTTGGATGGGGGAGTTTTGTGCTGAGTGAGTTATCTCGTGCTTTTGTGGCTATTTATTCTCTTTTCAATATTTGTCAAAATATGTTGCTAAGCATTTGGAGATATGAGCGAACAAAGATTCAAGTACAGATTGGATTCCGGGATGTTGAGATGATTAAATACTAAAGATTCAGCATTGGTGGCTTGGACTGAAGGAGAATCTTACAATTTTGTAACGTTTTTTGTCATAAGGTCTGCAGAGAGGGGCTTGGGGCCGGGGGTCACAACTCACAAGGTGTCACTGGAAATGTAGGTTGGAGGTTTGAAGGTAGTGTTTGGATCTTTGCATATTAACCAAGGAGTTATAGTTAGGGTCACAGCTTGAATATGGATTTATGTTTGGGCTTCGAATTTTGAAATGATGCTTGTAGTAAATTTCCACCTAATTTGCTTCATGGGTCATATAGGCTGCACTATGTAAAAGGGTTCGATAATTAGCTGTTTTTTGATGGATATTTCATAAGGTGATTTGGTTTTCCTGGGTTTTATAAATAGGTTTAGATGTGGTAATTAAGGAGGGAAAATTTAGTTATATCGTAGAAACCTCCGCATTCCTACTAGAATTGTCTTGGGGAAAGAACAACTTCATGAGCAGGTTCCTAGTTATTTGGAGTGGGTATGGGTGCAGGAGTGGTTTTGGGTATAGGTATGGGGAAGCAAGTTACTTGGGGATACTTAGAAATATGAGATGCTTAAGAAGTTTGTGTAGGAGTGAGTTTCTTTTGGATATTCTAAAGCAGTTTAGCATCCTGGATAGAAATTTCTTGCTATTTTCTTGTTACTAAGGATATTTGGTGGGTTGTCATCTTATGAGGTTTTGTCATCAAGTTTTGTTTGGCTTATGATTTGTTCTCCTTGTCCTTACTAAGAAGCAAATATTTACTAAGGAGGGTTCATTTGATGGTTGTCCAAAAGAAGTCCACAACATCTTATATGAGGTCCTAGAAACTCAACACATCACACATCTAAAAGAGATTTCATACACCTGCCACGTACAAATGTTTCTCAATCAACTTACTGAGTTTGCAGTCATGTGTCACTTGTTTCCTTTGGCAGATAAGTTGTAGCACCTAACACGGTAATATCCCTAACAGCCTGTCACCTCTGTGTGAGATACGGGCTGAAGTCGGCAGCCCCTGCCGACTTCAATCTCGTTCCCCTTTTGGGAAGAGCGAAACAGAGGATCACGATTTGCGATCCTCTCAGGCTCTTTCGGGGACGATCAGGGTGAGGGCGCCGCAGGTATCCTGCACCCCCCTCTCCAGCTAATCCGTGGCCGATCCGCGGCCGCGGATTTCGCTCGGCCGCCGCGATCTTCGCGGCGGAGAGCCATTACGAGGGGGGTGATAAAAACCCCCCATCGCCTCCAAGCCCTCCTCCCTACCCTCTAAGCCTCCTCCCTCTCCTCTCCCTCTCCTTCCTCTGCTCCCGCTTCCCAAGTCGCCGGTGAGCCGCCTCGGCCAACCACCACCACCACCCGAGCCTCCCCTGTTTCAAGATCTCCTTCCTCTCGGTTCCGAGCGCCACCGCCACCGCTTGACCGCCGGATCAAGCCTCCCCCGGCCGAGACTGCCACCTCCGTCGACTGCCGGTTAGCCCTCTTCCCTTTTTTGCTCTTCGATCTAGCCGGAACATGCTTGATTTCTTTCCTTTGCTTTAGCCCCAAATCGAGATCACTCGGTTTTCCTTTGACGCCCGTCGCCGCAGCAGCCGCCGGCCGCCACTGCAGTCGACCGGCCGTCGACCGGGCAACAGCCCCCAGTCGCCTAGGCTGACCCCCCCAGCCGGTCCCTTCTTCATCCTTCCCCTTCCCTTGTCCGTGGGGGTTTGGGGAAGATGAGGGCCCTTACAGGCCGAACGGGGCCAAGCATGGGCCCTGTTCACCGCGGGCCCAACTTGGGCCTGGTTCAAACTCGAGATGCGAAAAAAAAAGAGAAAATCCGAAACCCGGAATCCAGTTCAGACCCGAAATCCGGAACCCGAAACCCGAATTCATTTGGCCAATAAATAGAATTTTGCAGTGAAACCCTGGACAGTATATTATTTCACAAAAGAGCCTTTGTTCACTATAAGAAAGATTATTAAATAAGGATCCCCAAATATATTTGATTGGTCCCTCCACTAAAGTTTTATTATAGAACAGTACCCTGTAATTAAGTATTAGTCCCTGTAATGAATTGTGTTGCATAAATAATCCATTAGAAACCAACTTTGGGGGCCCTATTGGGCCAAGGCTATGCAGGCCTATTGGGCCGTATCCGATATGGGCCCTATCGGGCCATGCCCACTATGGACCAACTCTGGGCCGCTGTGCCCAGTAGTATTATTTTTGGATTTTGCTTAGCTCTGAAATTAACAAGGGATTAATTAAATTTAAACAGGTGAACGTGATCCGCCTACTTGAAGTAGGAATTAAGCGAGAAGAGGTAAGTAACTTAATACTTCAAGTGTGATTTCCAAATTATTTAATAAATAGATTAAATTTTGATATATGTTTTGTATTCTGTAAAATGGGTCAAGCATATTAAATTCTATTTGAAAATTTTGTTGTATGCTCTGAAATCCGCAAAATATGACTGGATAATTTATGAAATCTATTTTTCTATATATATGCATTCTCAGCATGGCTATGATCTGTTCTGTTCTGTTCTGGCCCCGCCAATGGGGATTATACGTTAGACCTGTCGACTTGTAATCTGTAAGGAATCGGTTTCGACACCACGCAACCAGTGATTAGCATAGTGGTTTCTGGACACCGTTGCCATCGGTGACTAACAATAGTGGTTTCTGGCACTTTGTGCAACCCATGCCACTGGGTTACGTGGCCGTAGCCTATTATGTTGAGATTCTGGTATCAGATTTTTGAAAAAAATGATAATAAGTTTTGAAAACAGTAAAATGATGTTATTTATGATTTATTCCAGACATTATCCTGTATTTTGATATGATATGCTCTGACCCCACTTTGGGGTATTTTATTGCTTATTGGGCTAGTGTAGCTCATTATTTTATTTTCTCTATTTTTCAGATCCAGAGGCTTGATCGCACGGGATTGGGGAGTGCGTTAGATTTTTCGATAATTACTTCAGTTATTGGCATTTCAGTTAGATTAGTTTGGACATTTGAATTATGTTGGCATATGCTATTTTAAAATTTTGTAAGACTGCTTTTGAATAAATTTAAATAATTATGTCAGTTTTGAACATCTATATTTGCTTTGATATGATCCGATGCCTTGCATGCATGTACGGCCCGCCATGCGGACGTGCGGCGTCTGCCGCGCCTCGGGCTCAGGGCATGACAGATTTGGTGGTATCAAAGCGGACCCAGCCCATAACCTATGTGGACTAAGGGACACTGCAGCACGAATCCATTGGGGCTGACCACGAGCCAATCGTGGTGTTTGTGATTAGATTTGAATTGATATGAACTCTTAGCCTGACGAGGACGTCAGGGCTTGAACGGGGGGAGTATGTGAGAATCCGTGCGAGCGTGTGTTTAGTCCCACATCGATTATTCGCCGGATAGATCTTGGGTACTTATACAGGATCAAGAAACCCAAATAATAACTTCCGACTAGCCATTTTGGGTGAGGTCCTGGGTTGTTATACTCTGTCAAGTGATTCTTTTAATCAGCTAACTTTGGTAGAGCCCTTTAATTTATTTATCTGTTGTAATAGATTAAAGGAAGAGTAACTTGTTGAAGAATCTGCATTCAGGATTTTTGAGTCAATTATTGTTGAGAGAGGTTATGTTTTGAGGTTCAGGTTTTGGTATGGTTACTTCCATGCATCATGTACAGTATCTATAGAAATTTAAAAATCTCGAGATTTTTGTGGTTTGAAGAATTATTGGGTCAGATGGCATGTATCACATGCTGCTGGGATACCTTCATTAATTTTTGTTTTAAAATGTGGTGATATTTTTATTTCTAATTAAAATATCTAGATGTTCCAGTCTGCTGGTCTTTTAAGTCTGAAATCTCCAATTTCGCATTGCAGCTGGAATCGTGATTTTTTAAAATCAGTATTAACATCGAACAGTTTACTTCCTTTGTGGTTATTTAAATCAGTTTCTATCTTTATCTGGGAAAGATATTTATTATATGCTTTCTTGTAAATAAGAAGCTAATTAGAGTCAGTCAGCATAACTGATTTATATTGAATAATTGATGAAAAAGACTAACAATTTTTTATCTGCTGAGAAGAGGATGGTGGACTTTGATTCAGGTCAGTTTGTAGGTTCAGCTGGATCTATTGCATAGACTAATTTCTTAATTGGGATGTTTGAAGCGGAAAAGAACCTGCTGATTTATGTTCTTAACATTTTGATACTGCAAACATCAAGGCAAAATGAAGTTAATTTTTTTCTAAAATTAGAGATAGAGAGAATAGAGTCTGAGGGTTTTCTTGTTTGACAATGTGCTGCTTTGTAATTGAGAGTAATGTGCTTTCTTGTTTTCTTTCAGAGAAATCTGCTGCTTTCTCCCCCCCCCCCCCCCCCCCCTCAAGGTTCTTCATCTCTCTCTTTTCCATGGTTGTATCCTTATTATCTGCATGAAGACATGCTGATGGTAGTTATCTTGCTGCTGAGTTGGCGCATAAAATTGATTGTTTTCAATCCCCTCTATATCCTGTACTCTCCAACATTAGATCAGGACATTAATTGGACTCAGCCTATTAATTTCTTCATACGATTATCATGATCCTGCTCCTGGTATTTCTGGGCAGTAGTTCTTCATTGTACTTCTGGAACCTAGAACGTCAACCAGACCGACCATAAAAAATGTTTAAATTGGCACACAACCAAGGAGTATTAAAAAAACTCTTAACAAAGTCAGTGCTTTAAATCTTTGAATATCCAAAGGAGATTCATCTACTTACATTTTGGATTAGCTCCAATTATCCAATTTATTGGATATTTGGCAAAGACTGACCCATAAAACCTTTTATCCTCAGAGGGGGAATGCTCATAATTCAAAGAAGTCTTAGACGTCTTTTCTTTACCCAGAGAGAGAGAGAGAGAGAGCAAAAGGCATGTGCAAGTCTCATGGCTCATCAATCATGGGAAGTAGTTGCAAAAGTGCAAACATGAAATCCAACGTAGGCACACAGCCAAAACATATTCACCAAACAATAAATATTAAATAAAGATGCAACAATTCAAAACACCATGGCTGTTCATTATTCTTTATTCGGGATTCTCTCAACGGAGTAAAGAAGGAATGACCACAGCTCACACGGTAACAGATTGAGACGTAGCATTTTACATTAGTTGGTAGCCACTAACCTAAACTAGAACTCCTGATTCTTCCCTGATTTGCCAATGTATTCGGAGTCAGTAAAGGAAAATAGGAAATTCCAGAGAGCAGATAATTAGCCAAAAAATATTTCTTCTGTCAATCCATCTGGCTATTCAACAACGTGTCCTCATCTCCATTATCTAATTCCTGTTCTACTCCTCTGACCTGCCAACAAAAGCACACATAAGTCATGTAAACAGAACAGAAATTGTTACAAAATGTACATCAAGCAAGCTGATGGAAGTAATGTATGTCATCAACAGAAATTGTAAGAAATGCACAAGTGAGAGTCTGAGAAAAAACGGTATAGAATGTGTCAGATTAATTTTTTCCCTCATCATCTTTAATTTTTTCGATCTACTCAAAACATGTTTGTACTAAGATTAGAATGAACACATTAGATGTAACTAAGACATTTTTGCAAGGGAAAAACAAAAGACAATCTCTTTCCACTAATCCCACAGGTAAGCAACAACTAAAATAGAACGATTAGTTTCTTTTTGCAACTTAATATTCAAGTAAAAGATAGTTTTCAGATAATAAAAGAAAATTAGTGCAGCAAAGCTAACTGTTAGCTTTCACTGGTAATAAGATAACTCTCTTGTTAAAAGACATATCTGATAGAACTTCACTTTTTTGGTCAATTAGATTCCCACCAAGTTTATTTTCAGAGAGTTCAGGCTGAAAACAAGGTATGGCTAATAAGATGGGATATCAGACTATGTTTGGCTTCAACTTGGGTACCTTATAATGCACAGTCTGGATACATAACTAATTTTTAACAGCACAGAAACAACTTGAATGTTACCTCGGGAACATAATGCATGAGCATGTTTTCAATGCCGGATTTCAAGGTTACTGATGAGCTCGGGCAGCCGCTACAAGCTCCTTGCATCTTTAGTTTAACAATCCCAGTATCACTAAAGCAACCATAGAGGAATGGAGAGTTAAATAAGTTTGGAATCATCTCCAGTACTGACAACATGAGATTTAACTAGGCATTCAGTGTAGTTGTGTGTGTATGTATGTGCGTGTGAAAGAGAGTGAAAGAGAGTGAAAGAGAGAGTTACGGATCAAATCCACGGTATTCAATATCGCCACCATCATCTTGCACGGCAGGCCGGATCCGGGTTTCTAACAATTCTTTGATCATTGCAACAATTTCAGAATCATCCTACAATGTCACAAGTCCAC
This sequence comes from Phoenix dactylifera, assembly GCF_009389715.1. NCBI lineage: Eukaryota > Viridiplantae > Streptophyta > Magnoliopsida > Arecales > Arecaceae > Phoenix > Phoenix dactylifera. Next base: position 942,288 of record NW_024067718.1, on the reverse strand, counting down.
AGCCTACTCAGTTATTAAAACAAACATATGTACAAAATAATAGCAGAAAAAATGCATTAGAAACCTAATACAAAACTGACTTGCATGCACTAGAGCTTCTCTTCTACAAATCAAGATCACAACTAAAACGTTCAGAGTTGGCACCTACTTAGAAAATTTTATCAATGCTAAACAAATGGATCTTTTTTGCATTTACAATAATTACATGTCTAAAAGATAGTCTGAATTAGGGTTATTGCTAACTAGCTGAACCAGGTACTGTTAATCTATATAGGTGTTGCATTTGTTGCTTTTTTCGGACTATTTTTAACTAGGTTCATGTGAACCAAATTGAACCATTTGCAAATAGTGCAAGTGTGCAACATATAATTTGAGGTCAAGCTCTCCAGGCATATAGCATATGGGCCATCCAGCCTTTTATGAGAAATGATATTCCCAACTAGCATAGACAAGTGTTATGTTAATAGCAGTCATGGTATGATTCAGCATTCACTTTCTGATATATTTATTTAGAACTGGAGATCTAGCACTACCTTTTTATCAATATATTAAACAATAGTTGCTGCAAAACTCAACGGCAATGACGTGTGACTACACCATAGGACTTGAGAATCATCATACAAATGATATGTCAATGCTAACAAAATGACTAGCTACCGAAGTTATCGCCACCCAACGCCAATTCAGTTCACAGTCATACCAGTACAGTTTTTAAGTGCCATCTAAAGGATTTTCTACTTGTAACTTTACCTTGTTAAGCATTCTATAATATTAACACATTGTACAATTGTTCAACATTTTATTTGCTAAAATATTCAATATCTTTTTTTTTAACAATGGTATTTCAACAATGTTATTGATTATTTTCAACCAGAGAAAACCTAAGGTATCTTGATATTTTAAGACCAGCACTGAGTAATGATATAAACCCACAACATGTCTCCTGTTCAGAATCAAGTTCTCAATAGGACTGAAAATTAGTCCAGCAGACATTGCTCTCACAAAGGACATTTGCAATTATTGATGATTTGGATTTGTTTTACCATGAAGCAATTTCCTAGAAGCTACACAAGATGATACAACATGATCTCATTTATATTTGATTTCTTTTCTAATGATTTTCAATAAGATAAAAAATTGTATATCAGAATTAGACTTCACATGTTGTGTTGATTTTTGAAGTTCAAAATATGATAAAATCCTATAACAGTGCATGCTATTTTTTTTTTTCTTCAGATAGACCTAAACTGATTATCCATTCTAATCCCTTGCACTTTTTCCGCTAAGCACATTTTAGAATCAAATTTTCTTATTTTACCTCGTCTTTCTTTTTTTTCAGGTCAGAGTTCTTTCATTTTATTTAGTTCTTAAAGCAAAAGAGTTGGAGTACTACAAGCAATACGAAAGCAATACAAAAAGCTTGGGTTTGCAAATGTACAGGTCTAACTGTACCAGGAGGATTTTAAAGCCCGATCATTTAACATAATAAAGTGATAGAACCATCTTATGCAGAAATATGTTCTATATGAGAATGGTTGACCCCTTCAAAGCATCAAAAGATCTAAAGAATGCATGCCCTGATTCCTCGAGAAAGAAAGGGGAAGCCATTATCCAGTTCTTATAGAACAAGGACCCAAGCTTCTAGTTAGATATTTGACATGTGACTCAAGCACATCAGATACTATCTTTTATCCAAATCATTAAAAAAGATCTGAATTGACTCATAAATTTTCATAGAAACTTTTCTATGTTTATTATGTCTAGATTCTAATTTCTAAAATATAATTTTTTATTATTTTATGACAAATATCATAGCTAATTCATGAAGTGAATATGATGATGCAACGTGCCCATAAACAGCTGCATATTTGTTGTTAAAAAAAGAGAGGATATGCCCAATCCAATGCAAACCAAATTCAAGTCATTCTTATGCTTTCACATTTCCTCAAAAAAAAAAAAGGAAGCCCAACAACCAATTGGCCCGCTATCATGTCCAACAGACAATTTCCTGGCACAGGAAACACACTGTACCCTACCTGATTCTCTTGAGTCCAAGCTGCATAGTGAGAACAATTTCTTCTTTTACATAGAGAGAGAGAGAGAGAGAGAGAGAGAGAGAGAGAGAGAGAGAGAGAGAGAGAGAGAAACAATTTCTTCTTTTACATGAGCTCGAAGTTCATATTTAAAAAGCTAAAAACTCTGAGGCATCTCAGATTGAATGCAGGAAAGACCAGATAACTATTAAATGTTAGGAAAATACAGTAACACCATTGAAATTGAAATGGTGGTTACAATATAAGATTTGAAAAAGCTTGCTCTTACCAAGCATTTAACATCTGTAGGAATAGATTTTTCTGTATAATTCATCACCTAAAATGAAAGAAATGGAAATGGCAGAAGGTTTTTTGCGCTAAAGTATATCCATGACTTATTTGAGGGAGAACAAGGACAATTCAGCAACATAATTGTGATAATACTTGAAGCTAACCTTGATCTAATCAAGAAATGGCACAATCTAGCATCCGGATTGAGTAACTAAAATTAGCACCATGCAATAAGCATATGAAGGTACCTCATGAATTGCCGTGTCCATAGAAGCTGCCGCATTGGAATCCAGAAAAAGTGGTTTTCCAGATGCATAGAAATCCATGATTGCAGCAAATATTTCAGGTTTCAGAAAATCCCAGGATGCTTCCTCTGATTTTGTAACTGTTATAAAATCTGACCCGAAGAACACTCTTGTAATTCCTGGATCAATAGAAAGTAAACATTAATCTTAACCAATAGAAATATGTTCACCCTTCAGTTATAAGGAGAAGCAACAAAGAAAAATATGTAACAAACATCGATATGTCATCCAGAAAAGATATAGATCCCTTGTATCAATATAGGAGGTGTAGACAAGTTAGGCAAACATACTTCAAAGTTGGTAAGGATGAGTCACTCTTCTCATGCTAGATTACAACAAAGCTTAGGCTTACAGGACAACAGTTTTTATGGTTGAGAAAGGATTCTAAATTTCATTCACTCAATACATCAAGGTGAGAAACACCCTTTGTGTGGAAATGATTCTACATGAGAATGTCTAACCTCTTCAAGGATGAGAATTGTAATGTTCCTAAATAAATCAAGGGGCATAAATCATGCATATACCAGGGGGAATAAAGCACTAGCTTGTTGTTTCACAATAAGAGGTAAGGGCAAGTTAAATTGGGGTTAAACGGGAGCACAAAGCAAGAGTTTAGGCCAAAGTCCCCAATTTGGAGTGTCTGAGAACATGTAAGTCAGCCAGGAAGTGGTAAGTTGAAATCTGACCGGTTTCCATAACTTCAACGCTGAGGATAGTGAAGTCAACTTTGATACATGATGTGACTTGGTTCCCACTCCCATGCAGTTCTTAAAATGAGCGAGTACCATCATAGCACCTCCTCAAGACCATCATAAGAACCTTTCTCACCATCCATCCTCTCCCTCCATCTAGACTGTCTGCTTGACCACAGCTTGCCCCTTCTCCATCTGCTCTCCCACTGTCTGTTTTTAATCCTTACATCTACCACATCTCTTCCACTCTCCCTACCAAATTCGCTCACTCTCCCTGATCTTCTATCTCCTCCTTTCCTCCATCAACCCCATTGCCCTTCTGCTTTCCTGCCCATTCGGCCTTGCTTCTCCACCTAATATATTCTCTTCTTGTTACCCTCTTGAACAAAAATCACCCATGATATTCTTCAGAGGATGCTATGTTCGAGGAACCCATCAAAACCCAGATGCATTAGACTTTCCACCCATCAAAATCCTTACCCTCTTGATCAGATCCATCCTTTTTCCTAGATATTTCCTCAAGTTTTTCTATTTCTGTTGGACAACATAGTACAAAAAAAAAATTCTTTGCAGGATATTTCTCAATTTTCAAGATGGAAAAAAATCTTTCTTTCTTCCTTTTACCCCATTATTTCTCAATGGGTTTCATTTTGAAAGATCAATGGTTACCCTGTTTTTAATTTTTATCATAAAACAGGATGATTTGCAGGTTCATGGTCAAAATATCTGCCTATATTTGGAAGATCAATCCTATTACATGATCAACATATAGACTGAACTTCTCATTGCAATATAGATAAAAATGATCCATTTCACTTTATTTTACAGGGGAAGCAATTGGTTACAAACTATAACTAAATGGTTGGTTAGAAAATCAGGAAGAATAACAACTTCATGCCATTTTTCACCAAGCTATAATTCACAGTTCTTTTAGAGTTGTCAAATCTTTGTTTGTAGGCATTACACCCAGTAAACTAACCTCATAAACTACTCCTTGATCGTGCAACAAAAGACAATTATGTCAGTTTGTTTGCTTAATCACTTTTATAATTCTGAATAGATGTGGCCGTGGCTAGATTCCTATCAAAGAATCTCTGCCATAGAAGTATTTAGACTTCACAAGTGAATCCGATAGAATTCAGGTAATTCTATCAACCATCATAACTAAAGAATTTCTACTTTTGCCCTCTCCCTCAAAATATGTAGAGATCCCATTACTCACAAAAAATTATGTCATCCATATCACACATAATACAAATGCAAATAAGTTATTGATCAAAAGTGTGTCTCTGTCTGTGCATTTCCTTCATAGTTATCAAGTAAATTACGATCTTAAAGTGTAAGTAAATGGCATCATATGATGATCAAACAAAAAATAATCATGTAACAGAAAACATGCACACACAAAATCTGCAATAAATGTACATATCAAGATTTACTGAATCGATACCGAGATCTGTACCAGTTGGAAGACAGGTCAGTACGGTACCAGTTCGGTACCGTACCGACACATGGTACGGTAGGACGTGCCGGTTCCGTACTGGCACACTCAATTTTTTTGGTAGAGTTTTTCAAGTTGATTTAATTAATAATCAATATTTCTGAACTTTTTCAATGATTTTAAGTCTAATTTGATTTTTTTTGATATTGTTTCATGTTTTTATAATCTAGGTTTAACCTAAATGATGTATCTTATTGTTTTAAAATGATACAAATCATAAAATAATTAGTGAGATATTGCATGCTACAAGAAGCAACATGAAATATTCTTAAATCAAGTAGTAAGGTAAAAAATATAAAATAATACAATAAATTACATATATTTAAAATACAACATACATACCGATATCTAAAATTTCGTTGAGTGGCGATGCCTCTCGTAGACATCTGGATCATTAGTAAAGTCAGGAGATACATCAGTACACCCTTCTAACTAAGTGACAGTCTTATATATTCATCCCAAAAGGTACGTGCTCTAAGTTATAAGCTCTCTCGGATGTCTAATTGGATCTCTGGCTTTGAGAAGTGTCCTCTAGCCGATAAACTGACCGATAAAATGACTGTGAAGGGGTCTATCCGAATAAGCCGACAACAAAATCTGATCCGTAAGATGCTTCAGGCTGCGTAGGATAGTAGCCACTAGAAGATGCCTCAAATGCACCATATCAATATCTGTATTTATATGGGTCATAGGTTGCCTGTGGCTGCGGATAATAGGATCCAATATACGACTCGAAATCTGATACATCTATGTATCCTACTCCACGGCAAGGTCATCTGTGTAGCTGTATCGTGTCCTCCTGAATGACCTCGAGAAGCCTGTCTCCTATATGCAATCGAATTCTGACAAGCTCCACCAGATCATGCACCATGATATCTATCCTGTATAGCATACATAAACTGGGACTCACCGGTGAATCGAAGACCATCCTGCAACTATCTCATAAATGGTAATCTCATGTCCTCCACTCCCTCCTTGGCCAGCAGATCTATGACCACAAGTAGATGATCCATAGTTAAATTATATATAATCCAAAAATTAAAAATTTTTATGTCGTGTAAAACATCCATAAATCTACAATATATAATAAAATCAAGTTCAAATCAAAAATTTTGGCATGATCTTTTCTTATTTTGCAATTTTCGAGCTATTTTTTTAAGCCTCTCCAAAAAATAAGGGAATGAGATAGGAGAGAGGAAGCACCCTTTATTTAGGCTTGGATCTTCTTTCTAAAATGCTGAATTGGTGTGATCTTCACCGTGAGGAAAACGGGGAAAAGCATTTTGCCTCTCCGCCGCCTAGAAATGATGCTGGGAAGGCCTCCCAGCATCATTTTATCACTAGTACAAAGGAGACGAGAGAGGGCCTGGTTCAGAACTGGGTCGACTCAGTGCGAACCAGATGGTTATAACCGAGTTCTAACAAAACCGGCCGGTTCCAAACTGTTTCGGCCGGTTCGGACCTTTTCTGGCTGGTTCATGGCCGGAACCGATTTCAATGGCTGAACCAACCCGGTTTTCCACCAGGTCGGCTCAGTTTGGGCAAAACCAGGCGTTTCGGTCTAGTTCAGCCATCAATGGTACATATGTTGTAGGTGAACAATGCCTACATGCTTTGGAGGTTTATATATGTAAAACTTAGCAGCAGGCAACATCCACTTTGGGTAGTGCATTTGCTTCAGAATCTCTCTACAAACTAATCCTTGCACATGTTCAAAATATTTACAAGAGACACAGTTCCCTATAGCTGCACCTGAATCTGCTCCGGCACACATACCCGTTCCTAATAACTAAGAAATAGAGCAGGGACCTATTGTAAATGTATTTAGATTTAAATGTTCTAGAGTATGTGTGAACATTAAGTCAACTTAATATTATCATTCCTTGCTGCCATCTTTGTAAAATCTTTTTCTCGGATCATGAATGTATGGGAGTATTTATTGATAGATTGATGCACATGCTTGCTTCTTTATACAGCCATTACCTGTGGATTATCCATATAATCTGTCCAATCATTTCATATCTTTCAATTTAAGTGCTGGAAAAAGTCCAAGAACTCAAAGCAAAGTTTATGATGCCATCAGCTTCCTCTTTGAGATTAATAATACTTGATATCTGTGAAGGAAAAATATACATTTATTCCAGAACTTATTTCATTTTTATTACGTATTTATTAGTAAATAAATGTGAAATTACTTTAGCTAATATTGAAAGGACATAAATCACAAATCACTTTTTGCCGGGAAAATAAGAAAAGAAGAACCTCTTGAAGGGTATAAATACATAAATCCCATGTGTATATACCCATATGAATAAATTTGTGCTTGCAGCCAAACTTCATGATTTAACAAGTGGGCCATTTTATCCTTAGTATTTCTTTCCCATTTGGAATCTTACATGTGACTTCTACATGCATACGAAAGAAGTTTGTAATTGGTTGGACTCAAAATATAGCTTTGCTTTCATGGTGGCATGTGTAACGGCCTTCATCCAGATGCTAGAAAGAAGACAGCCAGTTCCACCTGAGCCATCAATATGTCAGAACTTACATAAGAAGGCCCTTACGTTTTGAATTTTATATGAGTAGGGATAGATGCATTGAGTCTATTGACTGCATACGTATGGGCAGGCCTGCTCATTTTATATTAGCTAAAATGTTGAGAAATAAAATTCATTGTGACACAATCCACGTGCCCATTGATTTTATTCCTTTTTGTTCAACCAGAAGACATTATTTCCATCTTACAATAGGAGCTATATGTAGCATCTGGGACAGGTATATAACACAACCTAGTCCTGCAACAGCAACCAAGATTCTGTCTTATCCACTCTATCACCCATATTCAAAGGTGAGATTGTTGGAAATTGTATCCTAAATGTCAATCGTCAGCATATTGATGATTGAATTTTGTAAATAAATTGACAAATTAATAAAGTATTATTTGGCATTATTCATCATTTTATCTTCAAATGAACTCTTATATGATGAAGTCCTTAGGACTTATGTTATGATAAAGAAGGATTTATCTTTGAGTCCTTAAACTTGTTCGCGACCAAATGATATGTTGTTACTAGGACGACAACATTATCGAGATTAGGTCGTTGTGTGACATATACGTTGGTTGTCCTCTTAACCAAGGAGTGTGGAGACACTGGTATGCCATACAGGTGAAGTGTAGGAGTACATTTCACTGAACGTGACCAATTCCGGAACGCTCTACTGTCAAGAAATGCTCCGAGTGGATATGGGTATAAGTTTGGCCCTCTGACCTGAGATCGCAATCTGTGACTAGCAAGCAACTCACTGTACTTTGGTACCGGACTACCTGAATTTCTAATTCAGTGACGGAAGGTCACTGGGTGCAGTCAAGTACTTGCGTAGTCAGTTGTGAGTCGAGATGGAATTGACCCCTCCTGCAAACAGGAGATAATGTCTTGTGATTAATTTAGCAAAACCTTGGCCAGGGTAATCCCAGTGAGGAGTCACGGGATATCTAAAGTTAATCACATAATGGATGTACTAATTATAGCGTTGACCGTGAGCTCTAAGTCATCCTGGCATTAGGAGTCAAAGGGATTGAATTATACAGTAACCATAGTCCAGGATTTCAGAATATTTGCTTCGCATATATTCGGCCTATCCGGACGTCGGGTACCATTGCTAGATGGTCACATCGATTAGTATAGGAAGACGTTCCTATACTACCAGCTTAGGTTCGAACCTATGAGGTCACACGCATAGAAGTTTCTAGGTTGATCAAATGGCTGATTGATGATTAAGAATCATTCAGGGGTAATTTGGTCAATTCGATTGACAAATTATCCTAAGCAAAAGTTGCATTAAAATAATTATTGAATTATTTGAGGATTAATTAGCAATTAGATTGCTAATGAACTCAATTTGATTGAGTAAATTGGGCTTAGGTTGAGCCAAATTGAATAGGATTCAATTTGGGCTGCATCAGGGTTTAACCTAATTGGATTGGGTTCAACCCAAGTAGATTGAGCTTGACCCAATTGATGGGACTTGACCCAATTGGATTGGGCTTGATCCAAATCAATTAGAAGACCTTATTTGATGAGGATTATGAGTCCAAATAATCAGAATTGGATAAGGAGAAGAATCCCTAAATTTTAGGAACCCATCCTTATCTTCTTGGAGAAGAATGACACCTTAATTTATTCCCAATATTTTCTACGCCTATCCTCTTTATTTTTGGCAAAAAAATTGGCGTGAGAAGAGAGGAGGCGTAGGCTATAATTTCTATAAAAATGGCGCCTTAAATTTTTCTAGAAAGATTTAGATGAATTTTCTAATTTGTAGGGATTGCATGGTGCATTAAATAGGGTGGTCTGCGGCTGAACTTTGGACGCATGAATTCCTATCTTTTAGGGATTCAAAATGCACGAAATTTGGATATGTTTATCTCCTCTTAGCTGCCAAACCACCAAAATTTTTGGAAATTTTATCAACCAAATTAGTTGGCTAAAATAGGTGTGAGGCGTGGGGTGGTCTTTTGGCTATAAAAGACCCCCATGCCTTGGGTTCAAGATATACCATATTTAGAGGTTTCAAAAAATTCTGAAAAAATTTCCTGAGGGCCTCTATCCCTTCTTCTCCTTCTTCCTCACATCCATCCTCCATCTCCTTGAAGAACAATCAGAGGTTGAGTGTTTAGAAGGAGAAATCTTCAGCCATTGCTGCGTTCCTGCGCGAGCTAGCACTCCCGCGGAAGACGATCTACCTAAGGCTTCGCGTGTACTTATCATAGAGGCCATTCGTGTGCGTGGCTGCGAAGTCAAGGATCAGATCCATAAGTTTCTTCCATCATAAAAGGTATTAATCCCACATCAATATTTTATTTTGGAGTCAGGGTCTAGGTCTGATTCCCCGAGGTTTTACCCTCCTTTGGGGCTCCTCACGGAGTTATCTCCAGAATCCATTCGATGGATATTCGGAGATTAATCGGAATAGAGTTCTTAAGTTTCAGATCTGATAGTTAATCATGCATGAAAGTTTTAGCATAATTGTTTAAACGATTCCGGCATAATCCTATGTGTTCTTAAGGTGCTGATTTTTAGATTTGATCTTGTAAGCATGCATGAATTAAATTGTTTGATTCGATTTTTCCGCTGCGTTTTAAAACTTAAAAAGAACTACGTATGGCTTGATCCCCCTTATGAAGGGGTACGTAGGCAACCCGATCAGGTTCAGCCATGGTTTTTTTTTAAAAAAAAAAATCAGCATGTTTAACACCGAAGAACCTAGGACTCACTTTCAGTGGTATCAGAGCAAAGGTCCAAGAGTTGTGACCGATCTCCGGAAACTCTCACGCGTGATCGTATGACGAAGCGTGGCTCTCCGTTCGGAGGCGTATAGAGATGCGTGCTCTGATAGGTATACATGGGTGTCACCCTATTTTAAATGGGACCGAATCCATGTAGGAGTGGAGACTCCCCTAACAGTGGTATCAGAGCCAGGTTCATGTTTAAACTTTTATGTTTTAATTCTTGTAATTAAATCTAAAATCATGAGCATGCTTAGATTAGATCTAAATTATTTTTTATGATTGATTTAATTGCTGATTACGCATGATTAACTAGATCTGAAATTTTGAATGCATATGATGCATGTTTGTGTTAAGATTTGTAACATAAATAAATCTGAAATCATAATATTGTTTAGATTAGATCTAAATAAAATTTATGATTCATATGATCTCTGATTTTAATGAACAAATCAGATCTGAAAATAAAAGTGAAAAAACAAATACATAAGATGTATGTTGTTTGTATTAATTCATGTTGTTATGTATATGTGATGCATGAATATTAAATATAATGACTTAAACATGAATTAAATCTGATTACATGTGATTAATTACAAAAACTTAGATCTGAAAATATATTTTAAGAACTGAAAGATTGTAATTAATATGTAATTAAAAAGAAATATGCAATGATCAAAACTTTCATAAGTCTAAACTTAATTGAGAATTAAGTGTTATGAAATAGAATTGTAACTCAATTAATTGACATTGCATAATTCTTTGGGCATATGGGTTAGCTTGAATCAAGTTCCTAGAATTGGGTTAGACCTAAGGTTAGAATCATACATGGACAAATAGAATTAATTGATCAAATCTAATTAAGTAGTAACTAGATTAGGTCAAGAAAATTCTAGATCAATTTACAATAGTTGTAGATGGATCAAGTCCATATCTTTGATTAGACCAAGATGGAACTTGATTTAGGCTCAGAGGTGCAGCCCGAGTCATTTGAGTAATCAAATCGAAATTGATTAACCAGTCGGTGTCTAAGGTAAGTTTGGCAGTTTTGACCGGTGATTTTTAATTGGGAGCTACTCGCACTGATTCGTCTTTGTCGAGTTAATGGCATATCTCTTCCACCGATCTCACTTACCTGGCCGACATGGTCAATCACATTTTGATTGGATCACTTAATGATTCGAGTTAGCCCATGCCTATAAGGAAAATTAGTTTGACTGATTTAGGTGCCTCCTTAACCGGTTTGAGTCTAATCTGATTTGGTGAAGTCAGTGGAAGAAATTAGACTAACCGGATCTTCTTATCTATCCTAATTAAGAAATCCTCTAAAATTATTAGATCCTTAAAATGAAATGGTTATGGGGATAACTAGGTCATAGCCTCCCATTAAGTTGGGTGATAATGGGTCCAATGTTTTGATAATTATTGGAGGCGCGACATGCCTGGTACTTATCAAGCATTGGAATTGTCATTCAATATATGATGAGTTAAGTGTACCTTCAATAGGCGGTCCGGTGAGCCGAGCCACACTCGGGCTTGGTCGTCTATTAGTTGATTAGACTTAACCCTATTATTTAATGGTTGGACCTGACTAGGATATTCGGTGGAGGCGCCACACGCCTGCCGAAGAACCTAGGGCAAAATTATCACTAGAAGTTGCTTGGTGAAGCAACTGGTTTAGAACCTACCAATAGGTGCATATGGGTTAGCCGAGCCACACTCGGGCCTATAAGCGATCTATTGGGTTCTAGTGCCCACTAAAGAATTAGGAGTAATTTTTCGAATTGGAGGTAGAGGCTACCAATTTGTATAAAATAGTGGGAGTATCTTTAGACTAAAGTCCAAGTCTACTGTGTTTAGTCAATTCATATACTAATAGCCAAATTTTCTTTTATGTAGAAATGACCACAAGTTTGTCACTTCGCTCATTATTGGATAATGACAAGTTGACAGGTCCCAACTTCAATAATTGGTATAGGAAACTGAAAATTGTGCTAGAGCATGAATGGATCCTTTATGTGATAACAGATCCGGCACCTGAGCAGCCCGCTGCTAATGCACGGGGTACAGTCAGAGACACTTATCAGAAGTGGCTCAGTGATCATATCACTGTCCGTTGCATTATGCTCGCTGCAATGAATGATAAGTTTAGTTGGCATTTTGAGAATGCGCAGCCGGAAGACATCATTCAAGTGTTGAATGAATCTTTCGGTATTTCTGATGATGTTGAAAGGCACAAGACTAGTTGTGCTATTTTCAGCGCACGTATGAAGGATGGGGCTTCGGTGACCAATCATATATTGTACATGATTGAGTTAATCGAGCGCCTAGGCACTTTCGGATCTCCCCTACATGATCAATTGGGGAAGGATGCTATACTGAATTCTCTTCCTGGTTCGTACTGCCCATTTCTCACCAACTTTCGTATGACGAAACTGGTAACAAATTATCACCAATTGTTGGGTTTACTACAAACTTTTGAGAAGGATCATCAACTCCTAAAAGGGTCGGTGAATTTAGTGGGAGGTTCGTCCAGAGGTCGTGGTACCTTTAAGAAATAAAAGAAGAAAAATAAGAATCAAAAGAAAAAGGTGCAACGTGCTAAGCCAAGTCAGACAAAAAAGATTAAGGCTGACCACGATCTGGCAGAATGCTTCAATTGTAAGAAGCAGGGGCATTGGAAGAGGAATTGTCCTCAGTACCTTACCTCACTTGACCCGAACAGGCCAAGCAAGAGAAAAGGGCAATCAGTTGCTGATCAAGGTATTGATATGATAACACCTTGTAATTTCTCTATATGTGATAAGTCGACCTGGGTATTAAATACTGGAAGTCCGTTTAATATATGCAATTCGTTGCAAGGACTTCAGGTCAATGAGAGATTTGAAAACAGCGAGAGATTCCTGAATGTTGGAGATGGAAAATCTGTTCCAGTTCTAGCTTTAGAAAATCTCAAACTTGTTTTCAATTCTCATGTAGTTGTCTTCAGTGATTGTCACTATTGTCCTACATTCTTATTGAATGTAATTTCCGTAGGCCTTTTGGCAATGAACGGTTATGAAATTTCAATAAAGAAATGTTCTTGTGATATCATTATGAATGGTGTTACTGTAATGGCATCTACTTGTTATCACAACCTGTTAATGTAATGTACACGTCAAGTAAGCGTCCTAGAATAGATAATGTCACGGATGTCTACCTTTGGCATCATAGGCTAGGTCATATTAACAAGAACAGGATGAACAGGTTAAGTAAAGAGGGAATCCTCAATGTTAATGATTGTGAATCATTGACAACCTGTTTGTCATGTCTTCTTGGTAAGATGACCAAATCACTTTTTACCGGAAAAGGTGAATGAGCCAGTGATTTATTGACCCTTGTACATTCTGATGTATGTGGGCCAATGAGCACAAATGCTAGAGGTGGGTATTCATATTTCATTACGTTTACAGACGACCTTTCTAGGTATGGTTATGTCTATTTAATGAGACATAAATCTGAATCATTTGAAATGTTCAAATTATATCATAATGAAGTAGAAAAACAAATTGGAAAGAGTATTAAAACTCTTCGATCAGATCGAGGAGGTGAATACCTCACCAGTGAGTTTTTGACATAATCTAGGAGAAAATTGGATTCTCTCTCAATGGACTCCTCCTGGTACACCACAGTATAACGGTGTATCAGAAAGGAGAAATCGAACTCTGTTAGACATGGTTCGATCCATGATGGGGTTTGCGAGTCTGCCCATATCTTTTTGGGGATATGCACTTGAGTCAGCCTGCTACATTCTAAATAAGGTTCCAAGTAAGTCTGTAAATAAAACACCACATGAGATGTGGACTGGACGTAAGCCGATGCTCTCTCACTTTAGGGTTTGGGGGTGTCCAGCGTACGTCAAACGTTTGAAAACAGACAAACTTGAACCCAAGTCTGACAAATGTTTCTTTGTTGGTTATCCTAAAGAAACTAAAGGATATTACTTCTACTTTGCTGAAGAACAAAAGTTGTTCGTAAGCAATAGAGCTGTTTTCTTAGAGAAAGAATTCTTTAGTGAAGGAACTAAAAGCTCTAATGTTGAGCTTAAGGAAGTTCAACATGTAGAAGATCCGACACCATCTACTGAACTAGTTGAGTCGGATTTGATTAGATCAGATCCAGAACCCATATTAAATGCACCATTAAGGCGATCGGGTAGAGTACCACGTCAGCCGGACAGATACTACGGTTTCTTGGTTCGGGACAGGGATCCTATCGAACTTGATGAAAACGATGAGGATCAGATCACATATATGGATGCAATGCAGAGGTATGACTCTGATGCATGGCTTGGAGCCATGCAATCCGAAATGGAATTCATGAAGGTCAATGATGTATGGACATTAGTTGACCCACCCGAAGGGATTAAACCCATAGGGTGTAAGTGGATTTTCAAAAGAAAACGGGGCGCAGACGGAAAAGTAGAGACCTATAAAGCCCGTCTGGTTGCCAAGGAATATCGTCAACGTTATGGTATTGACTATGACGAGACGTTTTCTCCTGTGGCAATGCTCAAATCCATTCGGATTATGCTTGCGATAGCAGCACACTTAGATTATGAGATCTGGCAGATGGATGTTAAAACCGCTTTTCTAAATAGAGATTTAGAAGAGGAGGTGTATATGATGCAACCTGAAGGTTTTATATCTGCAGATGAGTCTAAGGTGTGCAAGCTTCAAAAATCTATTTATGGATTAAAGCAAGCTTCACGGAGTTGGAACATACGATTTGATAAGGTGATCAAATCATATGGCTTCATTAAGAATGAAGAGGAACCTTGCATTTATAAATGGGCAAATGGTTCAGTTATTATATTTCTTGTTTTGTATGTGGATGACATTCTTTTAATCGGGAATGACATTCCTGCATTACAAGAAATAAAGGTTTGGCTATCATCTCAATTTGCCATGAAGGATTTGGGAGAAGCATCTTACATCCTAGGGATGAAGATCTATAGAGATAGATCTAGAAGATTACTTGGATTATCCCAATCCACATACATTGATGCTATACTGAAGAGGTTCAGTATGATTAATTCTAAGAAAGGCTATCTTCCGATGGGCCATGGAATTAATCTCTCTAAAAGGGATTGTCCGACAACCCCTCAAGAAAGAGAGAGTATGGATAGAATTCCATATGCTTCGGCAGTGGGATCTATAATGTATGCCATGACATGTACTAGACCAGACATGGCATACTCATTAGGAGTAGTGAGCAGATACCAGTCTGATCCAGGTAGCAACCACTGGAAGGTTGTAAAAACCATCCTTAAGTATTTGAGAAATACTAAAAATCAGTGGCTTGTCTACGGTGATTCTGACTTAAAACTTGAGGGATATACCGATTCAAGTTTTCAGTCAGATCAAGATGATAGCAAGAGCGTGTCGGGATAAATCTTCACTCTTAAGGGTGGTGCTATCTGCTGGAAGAGTTCCAAGCAGCACACAGTGGCGGATTCTACAGAAAATTGAAACAAAAGAAAATATGGCTGACCCATTTACCAAAGTCCTCGGCATCAAAGAGTTCAACAAATACAAGTCGAAGATGGGTATTAGATACTGTGCCGATTGGCTTTAGGCTAAGTGGGAGTTGTTGGAAATTGTATCCTAAATGTCAATCGTCAGCATATTGATGATTGAATTTTGTAAATAAATTGACAAATTAATAAAGTATTATTTGGCATTATTCATCATTTCATCTTCAAATGAACTCTTATATGATGAAGTCCTTAGGACTTATGTTATGATAAAGAAGGATTTATCTTTGAGTCCTTAAACTTGTTCGCGACCAAATGATATGTTGTTACTAGGACGACAACATTATCGAGATTAGGTCGTTGTGTGACATATACGTTGGTTGTCCTCTTAACCAAGGAGTGTGGAAACACTGGTATGCCATACAGGTGAAGTGTAGGAGTACATTTCACTGAACGTGACCAATTCCGGAACGCTCTACTGTCAAGAGATGCTCCGAGTGGATATGGGTATAAGTTTGGCCCTCTGACCTGAGATCGCAATCTGTGACTAGCAAGCAACTCACTGTACTTTGGTACCGGACTACCTGAATTTCTAATTCAGTGACGGAAGGTCACTGGGTGCAGTCAAGTACTTGCGTAGTCAGTTGTGAGTCGAGATGGAATTGACCCCTCCTGCAAACAGGAGATAATGTCTTGTGATTAATTTAGCAAAACCTTGGCCAGGGTAATCCCAGTGAGGAGTCACGGGATATCTAAAGTTAATCACATAATGGATGTACTAATTATAGGGTTGACAGTGAGCTCTAAGTCATCCTGGCATTAGGAGTCAAAGGGATTGAATTATACAGTAACCATAGTCCAGGGTTTCAGAATATTTGCTTCGCATATATTCGGCCTATCCGGACGTCGGGTACCATTCTTAGATGGTCACATCGATTAGTATAGGAAGACGTTCCTATACTACCAGCTTAGGTTCGAACCTATGAGGTCACACGCATAGAAGTTTCTAGGTTGATCAAATGGCTGATTGATGATTAAGAATCATTCAGGGATAATTTGGTCAATTCGATTGACAAATTATCCTAAGCAAAAGTTGCATTAAAATAATTATTGAATTATTTGAGGATTAATTAGCAATTAGATTGCTAATGAACTCAATTTGATTGAGTAAATTGGGCTTAGGTTGAGCCAAATTGAATAGGATTCAATTTGGGCTGCATCAGGGTTTGACCTAATTGGATTGGGTTCAACCCAAGTAGATTGAGCTTGACCCAATTGATGGGACTTAACCCAATTGGATTGGGCTTGATCCAAATCAATTAGAAGACCTTATTTGATGAGGATTATGAGTCCAAATAATCAGAATTGGATAAGAAGAAGAATCCCTAAATTTTAGGAACCCATCCTTATCTTCTTGGAGAAAAATGACACCTTAATTTATTCCCAATATTTTCTACGCCTATCCTCTTTATTTTTGGCAAAAAATTGGCGTGAGAAGAGAGGAGGCGTGGGCTATAATTTCTATAAAAATGGCGCCTTAAATCCTTCTAGAAAGATTTAGATGAATTTCCTAATTTGTAGGGATTGCATGGTGCATTAAATAGGGTGGTCTGCGGCTGAACTTTGGACGCATGAATTCCTATCTTTTAGGGATTCAAAATGCACGAAATTTGGATATGTTTATCTCCTCTTAGCTGCCAAACCACCAAAATTTTTTGGGAATTTTATCAGCCAAATTAGTTGGCTAAAATAGGTGTGAGGCGTGGGGTGGTCTTTTGGCTATAAAAGACCCCCATGCCTTGGGTTCAAGATATACCATATTTAGAGGTTTCAAAAAATTCTGAAAAAATTTTCTGAGGGCCTCCATCCCTTCTTCTCCTTCTTCCTCACATCCATCCTTCATCTCCTTGAAGAACAATTAGAGGTTGAGTGTTTAGAAGGAGAAATCTTCAGCCATTGCTGCATTTCTGCGCGAGCTAGCACTCCCGCGGAAGACGATCTACCTAGGGCTTCGCGTGTACTTATCATAGAGGCCATTCGTGTGCGTGGCTGCGAAGTCAAGGATCAGATCCATAAGTTTCTTCCATCATAAAAGGTATTAATCCCACATCAATATTTTATTTTGGAGTCAGGGTCTAGGTCTGATTCCCCGAGGTTTTACCCTCCTTTGGGGCTCCTCACGGAGTTATCTCCAGAATCCATTCGATGGATATTCGGAGATTAATCGGAATAGAGTTCTTAAGTTTCAGATCTGATAGTTAATCATGCATGAAAGTTTTAGCATAATTGTTTAAACGATTCCGGCATAATCCTGTGTTCTTAAGGTGCTGATTTCTAGATTTGATCTTGTAAGCATGCATGAATTAAATTGTTTGATTCGATTTTTTCGCTGCGTTTTAAAACTTAAAAAGAACTACGTATGGCTTGATCCCCCTTATGAAGGGGTACGTAGGCAACCCGATCAGGTTCAGCCATGGTTTTTTTTAAAAAAAAAAAATCAGCATGTTTAACACCGAAGAACCTAGGACTCACTTTCAGAGATATCCCTCTATCAACTTTCATTATTTGACTATATTAGTTGACTTCTCATTTAGAGGTTTCAGGGTGTAAAACGAACTAGAAATCATGTAGGATTGCAACAATAAAGGTCACTTACGATGTACTGATCTCAACCCAACATTTTAGCTTCTTGTTGTGGTTGGAAGAGGCCAGCTCAAACTGTATTGGTAACCGTCAAAATACATGGCACAATAGTTTCATATGAAATGGCAGCTTGGAAGGGCTCAACTAGTGGTTTCATGATATTAAAGGCTTCGACCTCATGAGCCACACTGCAATTCACAACTGGTTTTTTCTTCTCTTGACAACAATATACTAGCTGTGGACTATAATAATCCATTTGTGAATCGGAAAGGGGTGTTTGACAATGATTGACCTTAACTATTGCATTCACAACCAAGGATAGAGAGCAATGCAATACACAGCACAAACCATGCAGAATATGTTGATGCATGAATCACAACATAAAGATCATACCTTGTATGTCATGCATACAGATATGCATTGGTGCGAGCTCCCATGCATCGACACAAATTGAGACAAATTGGCACAGGCCCATTATCTTTGCCATCAGCAACAACATGTGAATTGGCATTGGCATGACATGTCATAGCCAACTGTATGGCATTGTACTATAATTTGCCAACCATGACAAACATCATGGCATGAAGTGCAGAACTATAACCCTTTGACGTGAACTTGCAGGATAAGATCTCAAAGCAAATGTGGCTGGGTTACAGTAGAGTCAAATACTACAGTCAATCTAATTAACATATGATATGTCTACTATGTTTCCTACAGTAGTTTTAGGAGTATGCAAGTCCAAAAGATCTCTACTGTGTTTTACACACTTTATGACTGTTTATTTTTCAGCTATTATATGCAAGGAAAAGTGTTTATATTGTATATGGTTGCCATTTTTATCCCTCAAATGTGTTATTAGCTATCATTTGTTTGTTGTCATGGAATCCAGAAATAACATTATAATTACATGCTCTGTATCATTTGTTTGAATAAGAGAACAAGCATGGAAAACATAGTGAGGAATGCAATGGGAGTTCACAAAACCTATCACCAAGTAGTGAAGGGGAAGGGGTGGAAGAAGGAAATGACTGCCTTCCTCATCCAGCAACCAGCCTCTACTGCAGCCATTACAGTTGTAGATGAGAGATTCAAGGTAACAAGCTAACAATATAAAGATGGATTTCTCTTAAGAACTTGGCATCAGGAGATTTCTGAGCCTTTACTAGTATCAACAAACTTCTGACAGGAGCTTCACGAACACCATTGGAGTCTACTTGGAGACTGAATGGAGTCATTGCGTCTTTGTCCAAGACTTTGTTGTTTGTTTAGCTTTATTCTTGTGTTTGTTTTCTGTAGCTACAGTTTTCCCACGAACTGAATAAGTAACAAATTTTGTGCTAGTTTAGCATAATCTATATCTAACTTTGCACACCTTACACTATGTTTTTAGTTCCTGTTACATTCAACATGTCACCTTAAAAGCAACTCACGTTCATGCCCAGAGGTGAACTTAGGTTGGGTATACCCAAATCAAACATGAACTTGACCCAACTTATAGAAGATCTGGATCCAGACCAATATTTGTGGATCAGGTTGTCTCATAAGCCTAGATCCAACTTCAAGATAAGTTCAACTGCCTCCCATAATAAAATCCTAATAACCCATCCTGACTTCAGAAAAATTACTAGAAAATATCATTTTTGGTTGTTAAAATTCAAACCTGACCCATACCGAAGGCAAAGCTATTGAAGAAATGCTTCAGTATAGGTTCATCAAAACCTGGACACTAATCCTATTCTATTTTGGTATAGTGCATGCAAGACTTGAGCCCAAGTTCCATTTGTGTTAAATTCAAGAGAAGTCATTTAAACAACACGTATCTACATAACAGCTTCATGCTTATCTGTTAAGGAGGTGAATGATGCAAGACAACTCCAAGGAACCCTACTATGCAACACCAATCACAAGCAGTTGAAATCCTTAACTCTACAATGATGCAATATCCCAACCCAGATCAAAATGTTAGCACTTCAATAATCTGAAAGCTATGGTCAGGAAATGTATTAAAAACAACCTTAGGTGCAAAGATGGATGAAAATGCTGCCATACAAACATTTTGCTAAAAAAAACATCAGAAGACAGCTTGTATCCATATTAAGGAAAAAATTTCTAAAAGCAAAGTATCAATTATCACCAAATGACCAAGGGATTAGCAATGATGGTCTTGTATTCACACACTGTAACTCAAATGCAGTCCACATTCTGGTACAGATCTGTCTCACTCCTCTCTGATGGATTGTTTACTATTGTTATTTGTTAAGGAACTGAAGTGTTCCACATGGTGGTATTGGAGGATATGGATCTCTGTAACGTCCTCCAGGAATTGATTTGAAGGCAATATATATATAGGACACTAAAAGTTTTAATTTCAGATCCACTAAGGAATAGAAGATCTGAAAATTTTGGAACCCAACGAGATCAAAAGGCTCATTACAGAGCCTGGTCTGGACATGTTCAGCTGCTTCCGTATCTAGACAGCAAGTACAGATAAGATTCAAAGGTATCAGGTTGTAGAATGATCAAAGTACACGCAGAGACAACTGGGAAGCAGCATAGGTGAAGAGTGAAAAACTATATAGAGAAGTGTGATAACTATCAATGTCATACCGATTGTTTGGGATTCAATCCTCAGGCCTCACAACAACATACATCACATGCAGGGAAAAAAGAAAGAAGAAACACCCTTTTCATTGAAAAACAAACTTCCATACCCCATATGTACCAAATAAATAAATAAAATAGGCAGCATTAAATAGCTCAGTATTATACAATTATATTAATGCTACAAGTACCATGAATAATACTGACCCCTCTTTCTATGCCTAGGGGTAGAACCGGGGGGCTAGCAAGAGCCACAGCCCCCAAATTCTGAAAAAATACGTATATAATATCTATTTCCAAATTTATCTAATAGGATTCCTACTCATTCATTCTCATAGTAGTAGCGGTGGTGGTAATTTATTACATAGAGAAACAAGCCTCTACTTAACTTCACATAGTAATTTATTACATAGCAAAACAAGCCTCTCCCCAGCATATAATCCCCCTTAACTTCTCCATCATAAAATCATGGAGTGGTTCCTGCCTCCCAATATTCATTTCCAACCCCAAACATATCATTCCCAAAATCTTAGAGTATGCTAAGGAAATGTAGTTGTTAATCATATATGGAAATTTTCTAAATCATTTTTTTTTTGAGAAGACAAATTGAAAATAATTAAATTGTTGGAGCCTATCGTATTTGGTTTCTTGCATTCCCTATATTATCCTTCCCTTCCTCTCCCTTTATAGATCCCATTTCCTTCGCATATGAAGAATGTTCTATGACAGCCTACAGGACTTGCATACAAGCTTGGATTTTCAGAGATAAAAGAGAAGATGAGGAGGAGAAGTCACACACCAGGAGAATCATAGAACTCCACAGAACAATTTGCAAAATAAGTTTATTTTCTGTCTCTGAGTTATCTTAAATAAGATTAGAACTCCTCATTAATTTCATCTGACTCGAGATACATTTACTAGACAAGGATCCAACAGATGTGTATAAATTACTTTTGTGCAACTAAATTGCCTCAAAAACCTGTTATTTCTCAAGTATTTCTTCTTTACGTGTTAATGTTCATTTTATTGTCAGGCTGTTAGTTATAATTTACTACAAGACTAATAATCCAACCGTAAGCTTCAATTTTGATTATAATAACTTGGACAATAGCACTAGAAATCACGAACTTCTTGATGCATGATAATTTAAGTATATCGTCGATTCATGCTTTAATAGGAATTGTGAAAAATATTCTAAGTTGTTATTTTAGCAAAAGAAATTATCAAACAAGACTCCAACAAAATGTTAACTTCTTTTTAACCAATAAACCTTGTAACTAGATTTTTCATCTCTCTCTCTCTCTCTCTCTCTCTCTCTCTCTCTGTGTGTGTGTGTGTGTGTGTGTGTGTGGAGCCCCCCAAGGTTGAATCCTGGTTCCACCCCTGTTTAGTCCCAAAGTGCCCTTTTGCTTCTCTAATTTAACATATGACTAACCTTGGTGACTCCATCTAGGCTCCAAGCACGCTCCAATGGTGCTCGCAAAGCATCATGGTGCAAACATGTTGATAATTTGATATCAATCCAAAATCTCAGAAATTTCCTCAAGCACCAAGTATAAACACAAAATCCATCTAGATCGCCAGCAATGAGGTATCACTAAAACGATACATATGCTTGCAGAGATTGAAAGGTAAATAAAGAGGCAAACACAATTTGCATAAAGGACTTCTATTCTTAGTAGCTTGACCTAGCAAGCCCATCTTCCATGTCATTTGAATTCCAGGGTTCATGCAAGAATTGTATTAAATATGCATTCCAGGTCATATAAGGATCATAATTAATGCTCGATCACCTCTGTGCAATCTATTTGTGCCACCTTAATAATCTCCGGGGAGCACTTGATCATAATATTAGGCTACAAATCCCCTCTATACTGAACTATTATTTCCATTGTATTGTAAGGCTAGAAATCATGCTTTCACTTTACTTCACATACACACATAAATGAATCAGTCACAAGCTGCCAACTAGAAACAAATTTATGGTAATTTCCTCTGGTGTCTTCCTACTAGTTGCAATTTTCTATTGATAACACAGTGGCATGCACCAATTACAGCTGAATTCATTGAATTTCATGCATGGTATGCCGTACCGTACTGAACCGGACGGCACCGGATGTACCATACCGTACCAGTTCGGTACTGGTACCAGTACCGGTGGCGTACCGACCTTCGATATGCCAAAAAAAAAAAATATGTATCGTACTGTATCGATACTACGGTAGTGTGGCACCAGTACGAAGTTCGGTATCGGTACGGCGAACCTTGATTTTATGTCAACAATTATCTTTGATGTTTTTATTGAAGCAAACTGTATAGTCCTTTTTGGAGCTAGAATATCAACTCAGTTCACTCTATACATATTGCAGATATACTAAAAATCAAGTAAACATATTCAATCTATATTGCCAAAATAGTTAATCATGAAAATGTAAAAATGTAGAGATATGAGAGCATAGTTTTGAAAAAGGATCACGTCATTCAGAAAGATGAATATGCAAGACATGCAATCATTTGCCAAAATACAGAGTCATGGGGCTAGATAAGCACAAGGCCAGAATATACTAGTGGAATTTGGAGTGATGAAATGGTACAAAAAATGGCTGTAAGAATCAAAGAAAATGGAGAAGATAGAATGGATGAGAAAAAGTGAATTGTGAAAATAACTGACTAATCTTTGATAAGAATCTAAAAAAAATAAAATGGATTAACCAACAATAACTGATCTTCAAACAAGAATAAGAAGCATGGCCCAGATTAACAAAGTAAATGCACTCTATCATGCTTAATAAAAGCATTGATTGAAAAAAAGAAAAAGAAAGAAAAAGAAAGAAAAAGAAAGAACAAGAAGAAGCATACCATCAATCCCAAATAAGGATTTAGCTAGCGGTGAGTTCATGGATGCACGAGCATTTGGAAAGTCAGCACTTCCAACTTCCATAACTGGTTTCCCAGGATAAAACATGACAGACATTGGATTTGGTGTTGATTGCGTTTGAATAAACATGCTCCTCTTCTGCTCTGTGCAAGCAATCATCAAAATATAATCAGTCCAATATAGGTTTATTTGAAATATACCATATATTCAGAAGTTAAGATACAGTCTTTCAACTTCATATACATAACAGAATTTTAAATATTGAAAAGTTACAAATATGACCCTAACAAGAGATTAATTTAATTGTTATGCAATGAATATACACATATGCATCAAAGCTTAAAAAAAATACATGCTTTTTAGATGCAACAGAGAATGCATATACATGAAAGTCTGTGATCTTGTTTTATAAACAAACAAAATACACCAACTCATTACTTGTTTCCCTGGTGAGACCTCCAAGAATAATAGAAAGTATGGCAAGTGATGTTGTAGACTGCATATTCTGTTGGTTTTAATGGGAGAAACAGGTTGTGAGGATCAATGAGGATCTTCCCAATATCTTCAGCCCTTTTGCAGGCTCGTACAATCAAGAAGCGATACAAGAGCTACTATATTAACTGAAATGTTAATGTGAAATCAGAGGAAATAAATTAGGTTATGCATGAATTTGTTTTCTTCCTCCAACTTTGTAAAGCAACACAGCCATGTTCGTTGCAAAAACTTACAGTAGCAAGTGTTGAAAGAGGCTGAGTTAAGGTGGAAGATTATTTAGCAAGCTTAATTTCGCAGGCTTAGAGATATTCCTCCAATGTCATACACAAGCCCAAGTCTTGGAAGAGAGTGGGAGATTTTAGGATGCCATTTTATGGGTCTTACTTCTAAAGAGGCCACGACAACTGATGGCATTGAGAAATTACCTTTGTTTATTTTGAGAGACTAACAAGTGACTTGTTAGGGTTGTTCTGGAGGAATTAAGAACACCTAGTTTGTGCTCTTTGCTACATGATGTTTATATTTCACAGCATAACATCATAATCCCTTCCATGCCTAAGCCTGTTCATCCTTTTCACTATAGTTCCTTCTAAAAGGGATAAAGAGACAGAGGGAAGCATAAAACTAGAAGCATTGAACTGCATAAACATGAAGAACAGTTAAAAGTGATGAGGCAGGAATGGTCAAGAGAACACATTCTTTTCAATGAAAGACTAAATGAATTTGTGATCATAAACATCTAGTGCTAAAAATTTTAGATGTTAAGAGAAACAAGAAAACAAATGATAGTATCCATAATATAGATATCATTGATGTCCAATAGCTTGAATAAACAATACAAAAGGGAAAAATAAAGAAAGAAAATCTTCGAAGCAATTCAACAAAGCAAATAGGAACAAACAACATACTTGTTGGCCAAACATGCAAATATAAAGCACACTGATGCTTGTTATGGCTGAATAAGTAATAATTTCTGTAATATCTAATACAAAACAAAAATATCTAATAGAACTTTGATTTTCAGACTCTTTAGGATAGGAACAAGGCTGAACGCTTCCTAGGAAGGCAAGAGTGTATGCGAAAAAAAATTCTGGCACGTTATTTTTGACATGTTAAAAGCATTCAACAGCTATCTTAGATGAATTGATTGAAAAGTTTCAGATTGACAGTACGACTTAGGAACATATTTTACCATTATTAATGCAAATTAAACGCAATCTTCGCACTCGATATTCATTGTACTATAAAACATGCACTCTTTCCTATGAAACACGTAATTGGATTGATTGTATACTTCTACGATTACGATTCTATGAATATATAAAGATTTGGCATCATGCTAGATGAAACCATGACGAGGAATTGGGGTTTTCTTCAGTAAAAGAATAACAAGAACAAACAAGTCAGAAATCCATCTCTTCAAGCAGCAGGGAACGTGAGGACAGGGGGAGTACGCGAACGCACCTCCAAATTTGAACCATGGGATCGAATTCGGAGGTTTCCATGGATTGAGAGGAGCGAAGGACGAAGGGTTATGAGGAGGGAGAGGGGTCGATGAGAAAGGGAAGTCGCGAGCGGAGCAGAGAAGCGATCTCGGTGTGGCTTTTGGGGTCCAGAAAAATCTTCTTGCGAGAAGCCTTGCGGACTCCCTCATCATCTTCTTGCTTCTTCCTGCCTCTTGATTCCTTCTCTCCGAGTTTTTTCTTCCGACCTGAGGGAAAATTCTCCAGATACCTTCGGACTGGAGGGTTATAAATGAGCGAGAAGGGCATATGCCGGGCCGGGCCGGGCCTGGGATGCCCATAGGATTTTGCAAGGCGGCCCGAGCCCGGCCCGCCTGGGTATGGGCTGAAAGCACGAGCCCAACCCAGGTAAGTCGAGCTGGGATCTAAGCCCGATAAACCTGACCGACATGGTGGCAGAGGCCGGCAAAGATGGCAACAGGCTAGATATGGGTTAGGTAGGTCATTACCCATATCCTCTGCAATTGGGAAGCATCTGTCTATATCTACTACACCTACCGTGTAATTGGGAACCATATGCCCATACCTATCTTGTAGCTATCTCGGGACGAGGCAGAATGATAGAGTTAAATGAGGCGAGTTGGATACAAATCAAATAATAATAAAAAAAAAATCTAGGCATAGACAAGGAGTGGCAGATTGGCTAGTGTCCGATCAGCTTGGGAAGGAGAATGGGTATGGTACTGCTGCCAGGGTTTGGAGTTAGAAAGAGATAGAATAATTAGATGATGGGAGTCATAGGACGAGTTAGTGGAGCAACTAGGGCAAAGAGTGAAAATGAGATTAGTGGAGTTATATACATTCGGCTCAGGTTCGAGGCGGGTTTTACTATTACCTGCATCCATCTTGGATCCACTACGGGTTTCAAAATCAATATCCATACCCACTGTCGACTCTAACTGGGGTAGGTTAAAAAAAAAAAGCTACCCTACTAAGGTTGGGTCAGATACGCGATTATGCGGAGTGAATTGCCACCCCTAGAAGCTGGAGACAAGGAGGAGGCAGCGATAGGGCTAGCTATGAGGCAAAGAGAGACAGAGAGAGATTTTGAGCAGGCGAGAGGGTTAAGAATTGTATCTAGAAAATTTAGAAATTTTTATTTTTAAAATTTTAGTTATTTTGATTTTAAAAGTAAATTTGATTTGATCAAGGAAGGGAAGAGAAAGGGAGGGAGAGAGCTACGATTTATTGGCTGCAATATTTGAAAGATGCACAAAAAGTTCCATGCCAAATGAAAATATCATTTTTAAAATTATGCCTCAGATTTTATTAGGGCAAGATGTTATTACTGTTGGAAATTGTATCCTAAG
This sequence comes from Phoenix dactylifera, assembly GCF_009389715.1. Lineage (NCBI taxonomy): Eukaryota > Viridiplantae > Streptophyta > Magnoliopsida > Arecales > Arecaceae > Phoenix > Phoenix dactylifera. The sequence continues at coordinate 915,214 of NW_024067718.1, read as the reverse complement.
AGTCAATCGTCAGTGCGCTGATGATTAAATTTTGTAAATGAATTGACAAATTAATAAAATGTTATTTGGCATTTTTCATCATTTCATTGTACATCTTCAAATGAACTCTTATATGATGAAGTCCATAGGACTTGTTTTATGATAAAGGAGAATTTATCTTCAAGTCCTTAAAACTGTTCGCGATCAAATGATATGCTGTTACTAGGACGACAACATTATCGAGATTAGATCGTTGTATGACATATACGTTGGTTGTCCTCTTAACCAAGGAGTGTGGAGACACTGATATGTCACACAGGTGAAGTGTAGCAGTACATTTCACTGAATGTGATCAATTCCGGAACGCTCTACTGTCAAGAGATGTTTCGAGTGGATATAGGTATAAGTTTGGCCTTCTGACCTGAGACCGCAACCTGTGACTAGCAAAGAACTCACTGTACTTTGGTATCGGACTACTTGAATTTCTAATTCAGTGACGGAAGGTTACTGGGTATAGTCAAGCACTTGTTTAGTCAGTTATGAGTCAAGATGGAATTGATCCCTCCTAAAAACAGGAGATAATGCCTTGTGTTCAATTTAGCAAAACCTTGGCCAGGATAATCCTTGTGAGAAGTCACAGGATTTCTAAAATTGAATCACATCATGGATGCACTTATTACAGAGTTGACAGAACTCTAAAGTTATCCTGGCATTTAGAAGTCATAGGGATAAATTATACAGTAACCATAGTCCAAGAGTTCTTGAATGTTGCTTTGCGATCATTCGGCCTATACGGACGTCGGGTACCATTGCTAGATGGTCATTTTGATTAGTACAAGAAGTTGTTCTTGTGCTACCGGCTTAGGTTCGAACCTATGGGGTCACACGCATAGAAGTTTCTAGGTTGATCAAATGGCTGATTAATGATTAAGAATCATTCAGAGGTAATTTGGTCAATTCGATTGACAAATTATCCTAAGTAAAAGTTGCATTAAAATAATTATTGAATTATTGGAGGGTTAATTAGTAATTGGATTACTAATAAATTCAATTTGATTGAATTATTGGACTTTAATTAAGCCAAGTTGAATTAGATTCAATTTGGGCTAAATTAGGATTTGACTTAATTCGATCGGATTCGATCCGAGCCGATTGGGCATAACCTAATTGATCGGACTTGATCCAATTAGATTGGGATTGACTCTAGTCAATTAAGAGTCATTATTATGAAGAATTAAGTGGAATGAATTGCAATTGGATTGCAATTGGGCTGATTTAATGAGCCAAATCAAATTGGGTTCGATCCAAATTAATTTGGGTTCATGATTGGGTCAATTTGATTAAACAAGGTTTGTGCGGATTTTAAAGACCACATGTCGTCGTAGGATGAATATGACTTAAATCATGTTCACACTATGCAGACTTTAAAGTCCACATGGCGTCGTAGGATGCATGCTCCCAAATCAATTAATTCTCCTAATGAGATTAGGAATCCTAATGTGATTAGAAAATTAAACAATTGATTAAGTGGACACATGTCATGCATCTATAAGCAGAAGGATTGGACACTTGGCATTAACCCAAGGGTGGGTTATAGTCCCATACTCCTAATAAGATTAGGAGAAGTCCTAAACCCAATTTATAAAAGGGTAGCAAGAGAGACATTATGAATTAATTCTCTCATCTTCCTCCCCACGCCAAGGATTTAGTGATTATGATTTTTTTAAGAACTTAGAGTTCTGAAATATTTAGAAAAGGGTCACTTCATTACTTCTCCTCTTCTCCTTCTTCATCTTCTTCCTTCATCTCATAAGATCAATCAAAGGTTGATTGATTTTAGGAAAAACAAAATCAGCCACAACAGAGTTTCGCGCAAGCTAGCACTTCCGCGGGATCAGATCAACCCGGAGCTTCGCGTGGATCATCCGTAGAGGCCATTAGTGTGCGTGGCTGCGAAGTCAAAGATCAGATTCACAAGTTTCTTCCATCATAAATGGTATTAATTCTATATTAATCTTTTATTTTGGAGTCAGTGTCTAGGTCCGATTCTCCGAGATTTTACCCTCCTTTGGGGCTCCTCATGGAGTTATCTCCAGAATCCATTCGATGGATATTCGGAGATTAATCGGAATAGAGTGTTTACCTTTCAAATCTGATAGTTAATCATGCATGAAAATTTTAGCATAATTGCTTAAACGATTCCGGCATAATCCTATGTGTTCTTAAGGTGCTGATTTCTAGATTTGATCTTGTAAGCATGCATGAATTAAATTGTTTGATTCGATTTTTTCGCTGCATTTTTGAAACTTAAAAAGAAATACGTATGGCTTGATCCCCCTTATGAAGGGGTACGTAGGCAATCCGATCAGGTTCAACCATGGTTTTCAAAAATAAAATAAAATTCAGCATGCTTAACACCGAAGAACAAATCAGATTCATATGATTTATATGATCTCTGATTTTAATGAACAAATCAGATCTGAAAATAAAAGTAAAAAAATAAATACATAACATGTATGTTGTTTGAATTAATTCATGTTGTTATGTATATGTGATGCATGAACATAAAACATAATGACTTAAACATGAATTAAATCTGATTATATGTGATTAATTATAAAAATTTAGATCTGAAAATATGTTTTAAGAACTGAAAGATTGTAATTAATATGTAATTAAAAAGAAATATGCAATGATCAAAACTTTCATAAGTCTAAACTTAATTAAGAATTAAGTGTTATGAAATAGAATTGTAACTCAATTAATTGACATTGCATAATTCTTTGGGCATATGGGTTAGCTTGAATCAAGTTCCTAGGATTGGGTTAGACCTAAGGTTAGAATTATACATGGACAAATAAAATTAATTGATCAAATCTAATTAAGTAGTAACTAGATTAGATCATGAAAATTTTAGGTCAATTTACAATAGTTGTAGATGGATCAAGTCCATGTCTTTAGTTAAAACAAGTTGGAACTTGATTTAGGCTCAGAGGTGTAGCCTGAGTCATTTGAGTAATCAAATCAAAATTGATTAACCAGTCGGTGTCTAAGGTAAGTTTGGCAGTTTTGATCGGTGGTTTTTAATTGGGAGCTACTCGCACTGATTCGTCTTTGTCGAGTTAATGGCATATCCCTTCCATCGATCTCACTTACCTGGCCGACATGGTCAATCACATTTTGATTAGATCACTTAATGATTCGAGTTAGCCCATGCCTATAAGAAAAATCAGTTTGACTGATTTAGGAGCCTCCTTAACCGGTTTGAGTCTAATCTGATTTGGTGAAGTCAGTAGGAGAAATTAGACTAACCGGATCTTCTCATCTATCCTAATTATGAAATTCTCTAAAATTATTAGGTCCCTAAAATGAAATGGTTATGGGAATAACTAGGTCATAGCCTTCCATTAAGTTGGATGATAATGGGTCCAATATTTTGATAATTATTGGAGGCGCCACATGCCTGGTACTTATCAAGCATTGGAATTGTCATTCAATATATGATGAGTTATGTGTACCTTCAATAGGCGGTCAGGTGAGCCGAGCCACACTCGGGCTTGGTCGTCTATTAGTTGATTAGACTTAACCCTATCATTTAATGGTTGGACTTGACTAGGATATTCGGTGGAGGCGTCACATGCCTGCCGAAGAACCTAGGACAAAATTATCACTAGAAGTTGCTTGGTGAAGCAATTGGTTAAGAACCTACCAATAGGTGCATATGGGTTAGCCGAGCCACACTCGGGCCTATATGCGATCTATTGGGTTCTAGTGCCCGCTAAAGAATTAAGAGTAATTTTTCGAATTGGAGGTAGAGGCTAACAATTTGTATAAAATAGTGAGAGTACCTTTAGATTAAAGTCCAAGTCTAATGTGTTTAGTCAATTCATATACTAATAGCCAAATTTTCTTTTATGCAGAAATGACCACAAGTTTGTCACTTCGCTCATTATTGGATAATGACAAGTTAACTAGTCCTAACTTCAATAATTGGTATAGAAAACTAAAAATTGTGCTACAGTACGAATGAATCCTTTATGTGATAATGGATCCGGCACCTGAGCAGCCCGCTGCTAATGCACGGGGTACGGTCAGAGAAACTTATCAGAAGTGGCTCAGTGATCATATCACTGTCTGTTGCATTATGCTCGCTGCAATGAATGATGAGTTTAGTAGGTATTTTGAGAATGCGCAGCCGGAAGACATCATTCAAGTGTTGAATGAATCATTCGGTATTCCTGATGACGTTGAAAGGCACAAGACTAGTTGTGCTATTTTCAGCGCACGTATGAAGGATGGAGCTTCGGTGACCGATCATGTATTGTACATGATTGAGTTAATCGAGCGCCTTGGCACTCTCGGATTTTTCCTATATGATCAATTGGAGAAGGATGCTATACTGAATTCTCTTCCTGGTTCGTACCGCCCATTTCTCACCAACTTTCGTATGACGAAACTGGTAGTAAATTATCACCAATTGTTGGGTTTACTACAAACTTTTGAGAAGGATCACCAACTCCTAAAAGGATCGGTGAATTTAGTGGGAGGTTCGTCCAGGGGTCATGGTACCTTTAATCAAGGGAAGAAGAAAAACAAAAATCAAAAGAAAAAGGTACATCGTGCAGAGCAAAGTCAGACTAAGAAGAAGAAGGCTGATCAGAGTAAGGCAGAGTGCTTCTATTGTAAGAAGCAAGGGCATTGGAAGAGGAACTGTCCTCAGTACATTGTCTCTCTTGACTCGAACAGGCCAAAGAAAAAGATGCAATCAGTTGCAGATCAAGGTACTTATATGATAACACCTTGTAATTTTTCAATATGTGATAATACGACCTGAGTATTGGATACCGGAAGTCCTTTTAATATTTATAATTCGTTGCAAGGACTACAGGTCAGTGAGAGATTTGAAGAAAGCGAAAGGTTTCTAAATGTTAGAGATGGAAGATCAGTTCCAGTTCTAGCTTTAAAAATTCTGAAACTTGTATTCAATTCTCAAATAATAGTCTTAAGTGACTGTCACTTTTGTCCTTCTTTCTTATTGAATATAATTTCTGTAGGCCTTTTGGCCATGAACGGTTATAAGATTTCAATAAAAAGAAATTACTGTGATATTGTTGTGAATGGTGTTACTGTAATGCATGGACAATTGAGTAATGGGATTTACATATTATCACAACCTGTTCATGTAATGTACAAGTCCAATAAGCGCCCTAGAACAGATAATGTTACGGATGTCTATCTTTGGCATCATAGGCTAGGTCATATTAACAAGAATAGGATGAACAGGTTAAATAAAGAAGGAATCCTCAATATTAATGATTGTGAATCATTAACAACCTGTGAATCATGCCTTCTTGGTAAGATGACCAAGTCACCTTTTACTGGAAAATGTGAACGAGCCAATGACTTATTAACCCTAGTATATTCTGATGTATGTGGGCCAATAAGCACAACTGCTAGAGGCAGATATGCATATTTCATTACTTTCACAGACGATCTTTCGAGGTATAGTTATGTCTATTTAATGAGACATAAATCTGAAGCATTTGAAATGTTCAAATTGTATCGTAATGAAGTATAAAAACAAACTGGAAAGAGTATTAAAACTTTTCGATCAGATCGAGAGGGTGAATACATTTCCAATGAATTTATGACATATCTGGAAGAGAATGAGATTCTTTCCCAATGGACTCCTTCTGGTACACCGCAGTATAACGGCGTGTCAGAAAAGAAAAATTGAACTCTATTAGATATGGTTCGATCCATGATGGGGTTTGCTGATCTGCTTATATCCTTTTGGGGATATGCACTTGAGTCAGCCTGTTATATACTTAATAAGGTTCCAAATAAATCTGTGAATAAAACATCACATGAGATGTAGACGGGACGGAAACTGGTACTCTCTCATCTTAGGGTTTGGGGGTGTCCAGCGTACGTCAAACGTTTGAAGACAGACAAACTTGAACCCAAGTCTGACAAATGTTCCTTTGTCGGTTATCCTAAAGAAACTAAAGGATATTATTTCTATCTTGCTGAAGAATAAAAGTTGTTTGTAAGCAATAGAGCTGTTTTCTTAGAGAAAGAATTCCTTAGTGAAGGAACTAATAGCTCTAATGTTGAACTTAGAGAAGTTCAATATGTAGAAGATCCGACACCAACCACTGAACCAATTGAGTCGGATTTGATTAGATCAGATCCAGAACCCATCTTAGATGCACCATTAAGGCGATCAGGTAGAGTACTACGTCAGCCGGACAGATACTATGGTTTCTTGGCCCGGGACGGAGATCCTGTCGAACTTGATGAAAACGATGAGGATCCGATCACCTACATGGATGCAATGCAGAGGTATGATTCTGATGCATGGCTTGGAGCCATGCAATCCGAAATGGAATCCATGAAGGTCAATGATGTATGGACATTAGTTGACCCATCCGAAGTGATTAAACCCATAGGGTGCAAATGAATTTTCAAAAGAAAACAAGGCGCAGATGGAAAGGTAGAAACCTATAAAGCCCATCTGGTTGCCAAAGGATATCGTCAGCGTTATGGTATTGACTATGACGAGACGTTTTTTTCTGTGGCAATGCTCAAATTCATTCGGATTATGCTTGCGATAGCAGCACACTTAGATTATGAAATCTGGCAAATGGATGTAAAGACCGCTTTTCTAAATGGAGATTTAGAAGAGGAGGTGTATATGATGCAACCTGAAGGTTTTATATCTACAGATGAGTCTAAGGTGTGCAAGCTTCAAAAATCTATTTATGGATTAAAGCAAACTTCACGGAGTTGGAACATACGATTTGATCTGATCAAATCGTATGGCTTCATTAAGAATAAAGAGGAACCTTGCATTTATAAATGGGCAAATGGTTCAATTATTATATTTCTTATTTTGTATGTGGATGGTATTCTTCTAATTAGAAATGACATTCCTGCATTACAAGGAGTAAAGGTTTGGCTATCATCTCAATTTGTCATGAAGAATTTGGGAGAAACATCTTACATCCTAGGGATGAAGATTTATAGAGATAGATCTAGAAGATTGCTTGGATTATTCCAATCCGCATACATTGATACTATACTGAAGAGGTTCAGTATGATTAATTCCAAGAAAGGCTATCTTCTGATGGGCTATGGAATTAACCTCTCTAAGAGGGATTGTCCGACAACCCCTGAAGAAAGAGAGAGTATGGATAGAATTGCATATGCTTCGACAGAAGGATCTATAATCTATGCCATGACATGTACTAGACCAGACGTGGCATACTCACTAGGAGTAGTGAGCAGATACCAGTCTGATCTAGGTAGCAACCACTGGAAGGTTGTAAAAATCATCTTTAAGTATTTGAGAAATACTAAAGACCAGTGGCTTGTCTACGGTGATTCTGACTTAAAACTTGAGGGATATACCGATTCAAGTTTTCAGTCAGATCAAGATGATAGCAAGAGTGTGTCGGGATATATCTTTACTCTTAAGGGTGGTGCTATCTGCTGGAAGAGTTCTAAGCAGCACACAGTGGCAGATTCTATAGAAAATTGATACAAAAGAAAATATGGCTTACCCATTTACCAAAGTCATCGGCATAAAAGAGTTCAACGAATACAAGTCGAAGATGGGTATTAGATACTGTGCCGATTGGTTTTAGGCTAAGTGGGAGTTGTTGGAAATTGTATCCTAAGAGTCATTCGTCAGTGCGCTGATGATTAAATTTTGTAAATAAATTGACAAATTAATAAAATGTTATTTAGCATTGTTCATCATTTCATTGTACATCTTCAAATGAACTCTTATATGATGAAGTCCATATAACTTGTTTTATGATAAAGGAGAATTTATCTTCAAGTCGTTAAAACTGTTCGCGATCAAATGATATGCTGTTACTAGGACGACAGCATTATCAAGATTAGGTCATTGTGTGACATATACGTTGGTTGTCCTCTTAACCAAGGAGTGTGGAGACACTGATATGTCACACAGGTGAAGTATAGAAGTACATTTCACTGAATGTGACCAATTCCGGAACGCTTTACTGTTAAGAGATGTTCCAAGTGGATATGTGTATCAGTTTGGCCCTCTAACCTTAGACCGCAACCTGTGACTGTACTTTGGTACCGGATTACCTGAATTTCTAATTCAGTGATGGAAGGTCATTGGGTATAGTCAAGCACTTGCGTAGTCAGTTGTGAGTCAAGATGGAATTGACCCCTCCTGAAAATAGGAGATAATGCCTTGTGTTCAATTTAGCAAAACCTTGGCCAGGGTAATTCTTGTGAGAAGTTATAGGATTTCTAAAATTGAATCACATCATGGATGCACTTATTACAGAGTTGACAGAATTCTGAAGTCATCCTGGCATTTAGGAGTCATAGGGATAAATTATACGGTAACCATAGTCAAAGGATTCTTGAATGTTGCTTTGTGATCATTCGGCCTATCCGGACGTCAGGTACCATTGCTAGATGGTCATTTCGATTAGTACAAGAAGTTGTTCTTGTGTTACCGGCTTAGGTTCGAACCTATGGGGTCACACGCATAGAAGTTTATAGGTTGATCAAATGGCTGATTAATGATTAAGAATCATTCAGGAGTAATTTGGTCAATTCGATTGACAAATTATCCTAAGCAAAAGTTGCATTAAAATAATTATTGAATTATTGGAGGGTTAATTAGTAATTGGATTACTAATAAATTCAATTTGATTGAATTATTGGACTTTAATTAAGCCAAATTGAATTAGATTCAATTTGGGCTAAATTAGGGTTTGACTTAATTCGATCGGGTTCGACCTGAGCCGATTGGGCATAACCTAATTGATCGGACTTGATCCAATTGGATTGGGATTGACTCTAGTCAATTAAGAGTCATTATTATGAAGAATTAAGTGGAATTAATTGCAATTGGATTGCAATTGGGCTGATTTAATGAGCCAAATCAAATTGGGTTCGACCCAAATTAATTTGGGTTCATGATTTGGTCAATTTGATTAAACCAAGGTTTGTGCGGATTTTAAATACCACATGTCGTCGTAGGATGAATATGACTTAAGTCATGTTCACACTATGCGGACTTTAAAGTTCACATGGCATCGTAGGATGCATGCTCCCAAATAAATTAATTCTTTTAATGAGATTAGGAATCCTAATGTGATTAGAAAATTAATCAATTGATTAAGTGGACACATGTCATGCATCTATGAGCATAAGGATTGGACACTTGGCATTAATCAAAGGGTGGGTTATAGTCCCATACTCCTAATAAGATTAGGAGAAGCCCTAAACCCAATCTATAAAAGGGTAGCAAGAGAGACATTATGAATTAATTCTCTCCTCTTCCTCTCCACGCCAAAGGTTTAGTGATTATATTTTTTTAAGAACTTAGAGTTCTGAAAAATTTAGAAAAGGGTCACTTCATTACTTCTCCTCTTCTCCTTCTTCATCTTCTTCCTTCATCTCATAAGATCAATCAAAGGTTGATTGATTTTAGGAAGAACAAAATCAGCCACAGCAGGGTTTCGCGCAAGCTAGCACTTCCGCAGGATCAGATCAACCCGGAACTTCGCGTGGATCATCCGTAGAGGCCATTCGTGTGCGTGGCTGTGAAGTCAAAGATCAGATTCACAAGTTTCTTTCATCATAAAAGGTATTAATTCTATATTAATCTTTTATTTTGGAGTCAGGGTCTAGATCCGATTTTCCGAGATTTTACCCTTCTTTGGGGATCCTCATGGAGTTATTTTCAGAATCCATTCGATGGATATTCGGAGATTAATCGGAATAGAGTGTTTACCTTTCAGATCTGATAGTTAATCATGCATGAAAATTTTAGCATAATTGTTTAAACGATTCCGGCATAATTCTATGTGTTCTTAAGCTGCTGATTTATAGATTTGATCTTGTAAGCATGCATGAATTAAATTGTTTGATTCGATTTTTCCGCTGCATTTTTGAAATTTAAAAAGAACTACGTATGGCTTGATCCCCCTTATGAAGGGGTACGTAGGCAACCCGATCAGGTTCAGCCATGGTTTTAAAAAAAAAAAAATTAGCATGCTTAACATCGAAGAACATAGGATTCACTTTCAATTACTAATATATTTATTAACAAACAACCCTTTTTACCAATAAGTTGGATCAAATTCTTTAAGTACAATCTTATAGTCAGAGAACCATATTATAGTGTTAGTGCCTTAGCTCTCATAACTTCATGATACCACATATTGAAGTTATAACTTATATCACATGTTTAATCATGATAGTTGACATTTGAATTAAAGGTGCAACAATAAAAGGCTTGGATTGATGAAGAGTCCTAGATTGCCGCTTTATGAAAAATAAAATCAAGACTTAAGTCTATCCCTGGTCTGCCTCTACCATAACCTTCATTAATGGACCATAACTGGGCAATGGCCATTTTAGTTGACATCTAAAAGGGCTTTCAAGCTGGTGTAGTGTTGTTTAATAGGGCCCCTAACCCCTTGTCCTCTGCATACCCTCTCCTATGTGTAATGTCCGGGCCCACAACCTACTAGGCCCAATAGAAAAATAGGCCCAGTTAAGGGTTGGGCCCAAATTTTACTGTAGCCAGTATAATGATTATTATAAAAAAAAAAAAAATCATACTGTAGCCAGTACGAAGGGATAAGACCGACAGGGAAGGGTGACCCCCACCCCTGCTGGCAGTTGATGCCGGCGCACCGGAGACAGAGGGGGCGGCGGCCATTCCCGGAGAGGGGAGGCATGGAGCGGATGGGACCTCTCAGAGAGGGGGGTCTCATCTTCTAAACCACTATTTAAGTCCCTGCCGGCAACCCTAAGTCGGAGGCCCCCAAGAACACTGAAAGAGAGAGAGCCGAAGCCCTGGAGCCTAAGGCGGAAGAGCCCTGAAGCTCCAAGAGGAAGGAGGGACTACGAGGGGGAGGAACGGCCCAACGGTAACCAGCAAAAATCCAGGTAAGTGGCCCTTAGGTTAAATAATAAAGTTTTAGGGAGTGGAGATACCCCTCTGTAGGGTATTCTCCCCTCTGTTTCACTGATGAAACAGAGGGGAGGAGACTGGCACAGAGAGAGAGAAGGAGACCGGCACGGGAGAGAAGAACAGGAGGAGGGCCGTGGGCCAGACCCACAGGCTGCGGGCCGGACCAACAGGCCGCGGGCCGGCCTGAGAACGGCCCAAGCCGAGCCCACGCCACCCGGGCCGAGCCCAGCCGGACTCGGCCTGCGGGTGACAGGCCCCGGCCGTGGCTGCCCTAGGGCTGAGGGGCAGCCAAGGGCCGCCGGGTCTGCCGTGCCGGCGACCAACGCGGCCTCAAGGCCGCCAGCCTCAGCCGAGCCCCAGCCGAGCCCCACCTCTCCGCCGGCCGAGAGGTGGTGGCGAGACTCCCACAAAAAAAAAAAAAAAAAAAAAAAGAAGAAGAAAACGGAAGAGGAAGAAGAACAAAGTAAAGAAAAAAAAAAAGAGAGGGGGCACTTACCGCGGACCACGGCCTTACCTCGCCGTGGTCGGAGCCGGAGAAGTTCTCCCGGAGGAGATCGGCCTCGATCCCACCTCCCGGCTCTTCTCCTCTCCTCCGGCATCACTTCGAAGGAGAGGGAAAGGGCCGGCCTCCCACCGTCGCCGCCCCGAAGGGGAAGCACCACTCCGGGCTGGTAGATCTGGCCGGGGAGGGTTCGGTGAAGGTCGGAAGGAGGAGGAGGCGGCAGATCCGGCCGGAGGAGAAGAAGAAGGCCACAGATCTGGCCGGAGGAGAAGAAGGGGAGCCGGAGAAGAGGGCCGGAAGCATGGGCTTCGGTAGAGACAAAGAAGAGAAGAGGGAAAGAGAGGGAGTGACCGAGAGGGGGAAGGCCACAGATCTGGCCGGAGGAGAAGAAGGGGAGCCGGAGGGCCGGCCGGAGGTATGGTTTCGGTGGAGACGACGGAGAGAAAAGAGAGAGAGAGAGAGAGAGAGAGAGAGCGGCCGGATGAGGGAGAGGGGGTCGGGAAGGTGAAGAGGCGGAAGCCTCTGGAAGGGGGGAGAAAGAACCCGATAACGGGTTCGCGGGTCGGATCCGAATCCGAACCCGCAACCCGTTAAGCCCAAAGAAAAAGAAAAAGAAAAAGAAAAAGAAAAAGAAAAAGAAAAAGAAAAAAAAAAAGAGGGAAAGGGTTTAGCCAAATTTGACTAAACCCGAGCCCAATCAAATTGGGCTAAGTCTGGACAAGCCAGACTATAAATTAAACCAAAATTAAAGCCCAATTTAAGCCAATGTAATTAATTTGGGGGCCAAATTGATCCCGGATTGACCCTGACTCAGGCCCAAACGGGTCACAGTGACCCTAAACCCGAAATTAAACCCAATTAAGCTGGGAATTAAGCTTAGTGGCCAATCGGAAGGCCAATTAAGACTTATGAGCCCAGCCAAGACCCCAATACAGAGGAATTAGGCTTGGGCTAAATTTCAGATAGAAAAGGAAATAATATATTGTTATTATGACATGATTGTAGGTGACTTAGGACACGTCACCAGGACGCAGGAGACCTAGGAGAAAGGCGAATCACAGTAAGTAACCTGTTCTAATCCTATTATAGATCATGTCATGTTATTAATGTTTTCCTAAGCATTTATTTTAAGTACATATGTTTCATGCATGATATGTTACAATGCATAAGTAACTTGCATGATCCCAGAAGCTATGGCTATGTATGCAACCTGATGATATTGATATTTTAATCATGCATGTAAGTTTATAAAGTCTTAGCTAGCCCCAGAGGCACTATAATGGGCTCAAAGATGCTACTGAGAATGACTGAGCCGCCAGTGGCTGAATAGTAACTGAGCTGCCCCGCCAGTGGCTGAATAATAACTGAGCCTGCCCCGCCAGTGGCTGAATTGGAATTGGGCCTGCCCCGCCAGTGGCTGAATAGTAACTGAGCTGCCCCGCCAGTGGCTGAATAGTAACTGAGCTGGCCCCGCCAGTGGTCGAGTCTGACTTCGCAGTAGCATCCGAGAGAAAAAGGACCACGGCATGCTGGGGGCACGGTTTCATATGCATATTTTATGAAAAATTTTGTGATTTGCACTACTGCTTTGTTTAAATTGCATACTTATTATGCCAGGATGATTTTTAGATAAACATGCATGTCAGCTTCTCAAAACCCTGATTTACATGTTTAGTCTACTGGTTGATCCGGTAGGATTATGCAGGATTACTTACTGAGCCGTGTAGCTCACATCTGTTTATGTTTCGTTTTCTTTCAGATCCTCACCAGTGATCGCCATCAGACATGTTTTTATTTTGTTACAGAGCTTCGTATTTTTGGAGAAGCTTATATACTTCTGTACATATGAATAGCCTAGAAGTTCTGTATTTTTGGTTTCAAACTTGAAGGTTGTACTGCAAAACTTTTAATATATATATATATAAGTTTGAATCCTTTTGGCTACCTGTTACCCCTGTATGAGGCTGCGTGCTACTATAGGCGATAGTCGGCAATAGCACGGCCGTGTCACGGATCCGGGTCCGGGGCGTGACATCTAGTGGTATCAGAGCCTTAGGTTAAACAATAGAATAACCATAAAATGCCTAAGGAAAAGGGTAGTTAAGAATGTCACCGTTATAGAAAATGTTATAATATGCTAGTTATCATAACCTCACTTTAAAAAAATTTTGACTGCTAGGTGATCATTAGGAAGATATGGATGACGACCGGAGACCACCCTCCCCGGAGCCCAGCGAGCGGTCAGTTTCCCCGGATACTCCACGGTCTGCAGCAGGTCAGGCAGGCCTAGCCGGAGTGTATCAGCTTATGGCGCAAGTGCTGCAACAGCAGCAGATGATGCAGTTGGCCGCTATGCCATCAGCAGACTCCTGCTATGAGAGGTTCCGCCGACTGAACCCCCCGACCTTTGAGGGTGGGTCTGACCCTATGGCGGCTGAAACATGGATCCGGGAGATAGAAAAGATGTTCCGAGCCCTCCACTTTCCTGATGAGGTCACAGTCCGGCTGGCGACCTCTATGCTGACAGGAAACGCCGAATACTGGTGGACGGCCATGGAGACGGCTTATGCCGTTGACAGACTCACCTGGAGGGACTTTAAGGGGATGTTTTACAATCAATACTTTCCGGACTCAGTGCACCTGGCGAAGCAGAATGAGTTTTTGACACTAACCCAGACTGACCAGATGTCCGTTCTGGAGTACGCCAATAAATTTAACGAACTGGGACGATTTTGCCCCCAGTTCATGGAGGATGAGAGAAGTAAGGTGAACCGGTTTGAGCAGGGATTGAGGTACGGGATTCGGTCCCGAATATCCTCCCATTTATTCTCAAGCTACAAAGATGTACTGGACCGAGCCTTGAAGGTTGAGGCTGACCTGATACGGTCCGGGAGAGAGAGGGAGGACCTGAAGAGGACCCGGTCATCAGGAGCACCGAGTAGTGGGGCTGGAGGCAGCAAGGGGGCTGTGCCCAAGAAGAGACAGAGCAGAGGCTGCCCCACCTGTGGCGGAAACCACAGGGGTACCTGCATGAAGAAGACCGGAGCTTGTTATTCTTGCGGGCAGACAGGACACATCGCCCGCAACTGCCCTAGCCGAAAGAAGGACGAGCCCCGACATACTGCACCAGAGGACCAGAGATCGAGGGGTAACCCTCGGGTTTTCGCACTGACTCGACAGGATGCCAGTGCTAGCGATCAAGTGGTGACAGGTACACTTCTGGTCAACTTGATTCCTGCCCTCATTCTATTTGATTCTGGTTCTACGCATTCTTTCGTGTCGGTTAGCTTTTCCAGACAATTACATAGCACATCTGAGAAATTAGTGGAACCATGGCATGTTGCTACACCCATTCAGAAAACCGCAATTGTTGACATTAAATATAAAGATTGCATAATTCAGATAGGGGAAAAAGAATTAGAGACAAATCTTTTACAGCTTGACATGCAAGACTTTGATATTATCTTGGGCATGGACTGGATGTCACAGTATCACGCCCACATTGATTGTTACCACAAGAGGGTGGTATTTCGGATACCTGGGGAGCAAGAATTTTTCTTTCAGGGCGATATACCCCTTCAAGATGCTCCTACACTACACTTTATTTCTGCCTTGAAAGCTGGAAAGGCTGTGAGAAAAGGGTGTATGGCCTATCTGGCCTGTGTAATGGATACCCAGAAAGAGACCAAACTGGAAGATATTCCAGTAGTCAGAAAATATCCGGATGTCTTCCCGGAGGAATTACCAGGATTACCCCCAGACCGAGAGATCGAATTCACAATCGACCTCGCACCAGGAGAGGGGCCAGTCTCCAAGGCTCCTTACCGGATGGCCCCTGCTGAGTTAAGGGAATTGAAGGTACAACTACAAGAACTCCTGGATAAAAAGTTCATCCAGCCCAGTGCGTCGCCATGGGGAGCTCCTGTCCTATTTGTGAAAAAGAAAGACGGGAGTATGCGACTATGCATCGATTACCGGGAATTGAACAAGATAACCATAAAGAACAAATATCCCCTACCACGGATCGATGACCTGTTTGATCAGCTGCAAGGCGCCCAGGTCTTCTCCAAGATAGATTTGAGGTCAGGCTACCATCAGCTGAAGATCAAATCTGAGGATGTGCCAAAAACTGCATTTCGAACCAGGTATGGGCATTATGAATTTCTGGTTATGCCTTTTGGACTGACCAATGCCCCGGCTGCATTTATGGACTTGATGAACAGAGTCTTTAAACAATATTTGGATCAGTTCGTGATAGTTTTTATCGATGACATTTTGATATACTCAAAGAGTCGGAAGGAACATGAAGACCATCTGGGGGTAGTGCTACAAATCCTTCGAGAGAAGAGACTGTACGCCAAGCTGAACAAATGTGAGTTCTGGCTGGACAGTGTGGCGTTCCTCGGCCATATAATCTCCAAGGAAGGAGTGTCAGTGGACCCCAAGAAGATAGAAGCGGTGGTGGATTGGCCTCGTCCCACCAACGCCAAGGAAATAAGAAGCTTTTTGGGATTAGCCGGGTATTACCGGCGATTTGTGGAAGGGTTCTCCAAAATAGCTACCCCCTTGACCCAGTTGACTAAGAAACGGGCCAAGTTTATCTGGGACGGCAAGTGTGAGAGGAGCTTCCAGGAGCTTAAACAAAGGTTAGTTTCTGCCCCAATTTTGACATTACCGTCCTTAACTGGAGAATTTACCATCTACAGTGATGCTTCCAAGAACGGGCTAGGCTGTGTGCTGATGCAAGATGGCAAGGTGGTAGCCTATGCCTCGAGACAGCTGAAATCCTATGAACAGAATTACCCGACACATGACCTAGAGTTGGCCGCAGTAGTGTTCGCCTTGAAACTTTGGAGACATTATTTGTATGGCGAACACTGTGATGTGTACACCGACCACAAGAGCCTGAAGTATATATTCACCCAGAAGGAATTGAATATGAGGCAAAGAAGGTGGTTGGAACTCTTGAAGGATTATGACCTGAGTATTAAATACCACCCAGGAAAGGCCAACGTGGTGGCGGATGCCCTAAGCAGAAAGTCAGTTATAAGCTCCGCCGCTTTACTCACCACTCAACCACAGATTCAGAAGGATCTCGATGAAATGCAGGTTGAGGTGGTTACCCAAACTACAAAAATTTTGCTGGCCGCCTTGAGTATACAACCAACCTTGATTGATAGAATAAAGGTTGCCCAGCAGTCTGATGAGCACATTTGTCAGCTCAAGGATGAAGTGGAGAAAGGGTTGCGACCCGAACTCCAAATGCACCCAGATGGCACTCTAAGGTTTGGCCACCGACTGTGTGTACCGGCAAATGTTGACCTAAAAAGGGAAATCATGGAAGAAGCCCACCAATCCCGTTTCTCTATTCATCCAGGCAGCACTAAAATGTACCGGAACCTTCGGGAACATTACTGGTGGAAGGGGATGAAGAGAGAAATAGCTGAGTTTGTGGCCCGATGCTTGACCTGTCAGCTAGTAAAAGCAGAGCACCAGAGGCCAGCAGGGTTGCTGGAACCAATAGAAATTCCTGAATGGAAGTGGGAGCACATCACGATGGACTTTGTTACAGGACTCCCCAAAACGGTGAGAAAGAATGATGCAGTGTGGGTGATTGTTGATCGCCTTACAAAATCAGCTCATTTTCTGCCATTCAGAATTGGTACTCCTTTAGACAAGCTGGCCCAATTATACATCGATGAGATTGTACGCCTGCACGGAGTACCAGTGAGCATCATTTCTGATCGTGACCCCCGATTCGTGTCCAGATTCTGGGAAAGCTTTCAGAAGGCCATGGGTACCGGACTGAGGCTCAGTACAGCATACCACCCCCAGACTGACGGCCAGTCAGAGCGGACAATCCAAACTCTGGAAGACATGCTGAGGGCTTGCACTGTGGACCTAGGTGGAAACTGGGATAGTCACATACCACTGGTGGAATTTGCTTATAACAATAGCTACCATTCCAGTATCCAGATGGCCCCATACGAAGCTCTCTATGGGAGAAGATGCCGATCCCCCTTACACTGGGATGACGTCGGGGAGCGAAAAATGCTAGGACCCGAACTGGTCCAGCACACCAGAGACAAGGTACTACTAATTAAGCAAAGGCTTCAGGCTGCACAGGATAGACAGAAAAGATGGGCTGACAGAGGAAGAAGGGCCTCGGAATTTTTGGAGGGGAACTTTGTCTTCCTAAAAATTTCACCATCAAAGGGTATTATCCGATTCGGAAGACACGGCAAATTAAGTCCTCGCTACATTGGCCCATTTGAGGTTCTTGCTAGAATAGGCAAAGTTGCCTACAAATTGGCCCTACCTTCAGAGCTATCAGGCGTACACAACGTCTTTCACGTCTCCTTGTTACGGAGGTACGTCCCGGATCCCAGCCATGTGGTACCACATGAACCTCTGCAATTAAATAAAGATTTAACCTATGAGGAGGCTCCCCTGTGCATCATAGACAGAAAAGAGCAAATCCTCCGAAGGCGCACCATTCCCTACGTTAAAGTCCAGTGGACCAACCACACTGAAAGGGAAGCTACCTGGGAATTGGAGGAAGAGATGCGACAACGCTACCCTCAGCTCTTCGAGAACCAAGGTATGTTTAATTTCGAGGACGAAATTTATTTAAGGGGGGAAGAATGTAATGTCCGGGCCCACAACCTACTAGGCCCAATAGAAAAATAGGCCCAGTTAAGGGTTGGGCCCAAATTTTACTGTAGCCAGTATAATGATTATTATAAAAAAAAAAAAAATCATACTGTAGCCAGTACGAAGGGATAAGACCGACAGGGAAGGGTGACCCCCACCCCTGCTGGCAGTTGATGCCGGCGCACCGGAGACAGAGGGGGCGGCGGCCATTCCCGGAGAGGGGAGGCATGGAGCGGATGGGACCTCTCAGAGAGGGGGGTCTCATCTTCTAAACCACTATTTAAGTCCCTGCCGGCAACCCTAAGTCGGAGGCCCCCAAGAACACTGAAAGAGAGAGAGCCGAAGCCCTGGAGCCTAAGGCGGAAGAGCCCTGAAGCTCCAAGAGGAAGGAGGGACTACGAGGGGGAGGAACGGCCCAACGGTAACCAGCAAAAATCCAGGTAAGTGGCCCTTAGGTTAAATAATAAAGTTTTAGGGAGTGGAGATACCCCTCTGTAGGGTATTCTCCCCTCTGTTTCACTGATGAAACAGAGGGGAGGAGACTGGCACAGAGAGAGAGAAGGAGACCGGCACGGGAGAGAAGAACAGGAGGAGGGCCGTGGGCCAGACCCACAGGCTGCGGGCCGGACCAACAGGCCGCGGGCCGGCCTGAGAACGGCCCAAGCCGAGCCCACGCCACCCGGGCCGAGCCCAGCCGGACTCGGCCTGCGGGTGACAGGCCCCGGCCGTGGCTGCCCTAGGGCTGAGGGGCAGCCAAGGGCCGCCGGGTCTGCCGTGCCGGCGACCAACGCGGCCTCAAGGCCGCCAGCCTCAGCCGAGCCCCAGCCGAGCCCCACCTCTCCGCCGGCCGAGAGGTGGTGGCGAGACTCCCACAAAAAAAAAAAAAAAAAAAAAAAGAAGAAGAAAACGGAAGAGGAAGAAGAACAAAGTAAAGAAAAAAAAAAAGAGAGGGGGCACTTACCGCGGACCACGGCCTTACCTCGCCGTGGTCGGAGCCGGAGAAGTTCTCCCGGAGGAGATCGGCCTCGATCCCACCTCCCGGCTCTTCTCCTCTCCTCCGGCATCACTTCGAAGGAGAGGGAAAGGGCCGGCCTCCCACCGTCGCCGCCCCGAAGGGGAAGCACCACTCCGGGCTGGTAGATCTGGCCGGGGAGGGTTCGGTGAAGGTCGGAAGGAGGAGGAGGCGGCAGATCCGGCCGGAGGAGAAGAAGAAGGCCACAGATCTGGCCGGAGGAGAAGAAGGGGAGCCGGAGAAGAGGGCCGGAAGCATGGGCTTCGGTAGAGACAAAGAAGAGAAGAGGGAAAGAGAGGGAGTGACCGAGAGGGGGAAGGCCACAGATCTGGCCGGAGGAGAAGAAGGGGAGCCGGAGGGCCGGCCGGAGGTATGGTTTCGGTGGAGACGACGGAGAGAAAAGAGAGAGAGAGAGAGAGAGAGAGCGGCCGGATGAGGGAGAGGGGGTCGGGAAGGTGAAGAGGCGGAAGCCTCTGGAAGGGGGGAGAAAGAACCCGATAACGGGTTCGCGGGTCGGATCCGAATCCGAACCCGCAACCCGTTAAGCCCAAAGAAAAAGAAAAAGAAAAAGAAAAAGAAAAAGAAAAAGAAAAAGAAAAAAAAAAAGAGGGAAAGGGTTTAGCCAAATTTGACTAAACCCGAGCCCAATCAAATTGGGCTAAGTCTGGACAAGCCAGACTATAAATTAAACCAAAATTAAAGCCCAATTTAAGCCAATGTAATTAATTTGGGGGCCAAATTGATCCCGGATTGACCCTGACTCAGGCCCAAACGGGTCACAGTGACCCTAAACCCGAAATTAAACCCAATTAAGCTGGGAATTAAGCTTAGTGGCCAATCGGAAGGCCAATTAAGACTTATGAGCCCAGCCAAGACCCCAATACAGAGGAATTAGGCTTGGGCTAAATTTCAGATAGAAAAGGAAATAATATATTGTTATTATGACATGATTGTAGGTGACTTAGGACACGTCACCAGGACGCAGGAGACCTAGGAGAAAGGCGAATCACAGTAAGTAACCTGTTCTAATCCTATTATAGATCATGTCATGTTATTAATGTTTTCCTAAGCATTTATTTTAAGTACATATGTTTCATGCATGATATGTTACAATGCATAAGTAACTTGCATGATCCCAGAAGCTATGGCTATGTATGCAACCTGATGATATTGATATTTTAATCATGCATGTAAGTTTATAAAGTCTTAGCTAGCCCCAGAGGCACTATAATGGGCTCAAAGATGCTACTGAGAATGACTGAGCCGCCAGTGGCTGAATAGTAACTGAGCTGCCCCGCCAGTGGCTGAATAATAACTGAGCCTGCCCCGCTAGTGGCTGAATTGGAATTGGGCCTGCCCCGCCAGTGGCTGAATAGTAACTGAGCTGCCCCGCCAGTGGCTGAATAGTAACTGAGCTGGCCCCGCCAGTGGTCGAGTCTGACTTCGCAGTAGCATCCGAGAGAAAAAGGACCACGGCATGCTGGGGGCACGGTTTCATATGCATATTTTATGAAAAATTTTGTGATTTGCACTACTGCTTTGTTTAAATTGCATACTTATTATGCCAGGATGATTTTTAGATAAACATGCATGTCAGCTTCTCAAAACCCTGATTTACATGTTTAGTCTACTGGTTGATCCGGTAGGATTATGCAGGATTACTTACTGAGCCGTGTAGCTCACATCTGTTTATGTTTCGTTTTCTTTCAGATCCTCACCAGTGATCGCCATCAGACATGTTTTTATTTTGTTACAGAGCTTCGTATTTTTGGAGAAGCTTATATACTTCTGTACATATGAATAGCCTAGAAGTTCTGTATTTTTGGTTTCAAACTTGAAGGTTGTACTGCAAAACTTTTAATATATATATATATATAAGTTTGAATCCTTTTGGCTACCTGTTACCCCTGTATGAGGCTGCGTGCTACTGTAGGCGATAGTCGGCAATAGCACGGCCGTGTCACGGATCCGGGTCCGGGGCGTGACACTATGCACACCCTTTTCATACCTCGCTTTTTCCATCTCTAAACTTGGCTTCTCTTGTTTTGTCTCGACATCTCCATCCAAATCTCCATGCTCTTTGGACCACTTGGAGATAATGCAAGAAAATTAAGGCATGACGGAGGAAAGCTTGGGATCAGTTCCTATTGGTGTTATATTAGCAAGTATGGCATTAGTGGAACTCGAGAATCTCTGGTGGAGAAAAGCTATACCCTCTTCAAGGTTGCACAAAATACTACATTCCTTCCAACTCCAGGAAAGTCAATGGATAGTCATAGATCTCTCTTGGAATCCTTAATTATCTAGCATATAATATCCCCCTCATGTCCAAGACCCAACCTTGACCTTCCTTCTCATCCTATCTTTTGTTTTGTAATAGAGATTTGGTTAGGGTGTTTTCTGATTCTTCACCTCTAAACCGTTAGGTCAATCAAAACAGCCAGTGGTTTGAGGAAAAAAATGGAGAAATGCAAGCCATGGTAATGCTTTCGACATGTTGAACTCATCTCCCTTAAGATTGCTAGGGATGTCAGCTCCCCAATCCCCATGATGATGAGAAGATCATCATGGTATCCAGCCTTTTCTTGCAGTTGGCAAGCATGCTTCTCTTTCAATTTTCATGACAGAGAAAAGGTCATGGGATTGAATCCTTAAAATTCTCCAAGTTTATAGATCTCTCTCCCTTGCATGCGCGCTCTATGCTGCTTCTATTTTCCTCCTTGGAATTGGTTTGACCAATGAATAGTGAATCCATTAGGTTTCGAGCTAGAACTCAATCTACCTTGCAAAGTTAAATATCATGTAGAAGTGATTATCAGAACTCTAAAGTCACGACCAAATATTCAAACTTTGATTACAGCTAGGGTCCAGTGAGTCGAATTTGTTTTGGATGTGTGATGATGATAGAGAATATAAATGTCTAAAGAATTTTTTTTTTAAAAAAAGGCCATCCCACCCATTTATCCTTCCTCTAATATTCAATTTGTTAGGAAGTTAAAAGATGCAGCCTAGCTAATGCCGAGGTTAAATTTAAACAATATGTTTTCCATAAATATCCACCCCTTCTCCCTCTTTCTCTTCTTTGTTTTGTGCGTGCATGCATCTACATTCGTACAAAATTTTCTTTATGTTTTTTTGTTAACAAATGAATTAATTTTGCTTTATGAATTTTTTCTTTTTTTTGGTAGTTGTAGGTAACATATTGGTGCAACTGCTAAATATGGAGATCAAATAATGCTGGGCATGTAAGTGCTATTATCCTTTTCCTCCATGATATATGCTATCTTTTGTTTGAAAAGGAAGGCCCTGATTTGCTCTACAGCTAGAAACAAAGCTAATAACCTTTAGTTCCAGGTGATGAGAAAATATTTTCAAATAAGATTGGAAAAATTAGACAAATCTCAGTATCTTTTTTTATTCTGGCCGTGTTATATTTTCCAAAATAAAATGCTTGTGTGAGGCTGTGAGCAATAGTTTTTTTATCTGTTTTGATTTCTTTACTTTGCCCCTTAATAGATTAATGGTTAATGTGGCACTTATGAGAGGAAATATATACATCTTCTATCAGAACATTATCTTCCTCTAAAAAACTAACCGATGCAATTTTAAGCCATTATTTATCTGGATTCTAAGGGAATATGATACCACTAGCAATTACTATTTAAACATACTCGGTCTTATTAAGTTTTGATCCATTGGCCTCATTGTCAGGATATACTGTATCACTTACTACAAGGATTCTCATTTATCAATTTGTGAATTTCTTTTTTGGGATCTTTCTCTCCGCATGCATGACATTGCTAATCAAAGAAAATATGTTGTTCATCAATGCTTTCCATACCATTGTGAAAGTGCATAAAATTCCGGATATTAATTGCCGAGTTATCTCCAAAACTGTAGGAGTTTTTTTTTCCCCATTTTAACAGGGAATTTACACCTTAGTTCCCACAGCCTTAGAAATATATTCTTGATAAACCTTATTCCAACAATGAGAATTTTGATATTTACAATTTTGAGAATTAATATTTTTTCCTTCTTGTTATGTAACCTATTTTGTTTTAATGTGGTAATCCTCAACTTATAACGAGAAAATGATTATTTGAATGGATCAAATATTTCCGACTTCATGGTGATGTTTTTTACAACAATCAAAAAATATCTTGCTGTTTCAATTTTGATTTCCAAGTTTCATATTATTTGAAACTATAAATACACCTTTGGAACCAATGTTATAATTCTCTGTTATTTTTAATGATCATATCAGATGAATTAACATTGTATGGAAAACAACAAAAACTAGTACCCATCCTCAAATAGCCATTGTAAATTAGTGCTTGGGCTCTCAAATGCTACATTTTCATGGTCGGTTAGGGACTGTGTTTTCATAGTATTTTGCTAAGAATCGTAATCAAGTATTATCATTTTTCTAAGAATCCAAGCAACCTGACATCCTGCATCAATGCAGAAGAGCAAATAGAGAAAAAAAAGAGACATTTAGAAAAAGAAAAAATTTAAATTAATGAAAAGATGTCCCTTTATTTTCTCATAAATCTCTCCTGCAAAGTACCATGATAAAGTCTTTGAAGTTTGCATAAATGATCTAAGATGAATCCTATGATCACCAAAGTTTGGTGATAAAGCTATGCCCTTCTAAATAGCCTAGTCTTTTGATATGGAAAGATTTCGAGACCTCTTTTCTGAGAAGATTTTATCTAACTTGATTAAACGAAAACAAATATATGTAAAAATTTCTTAGAAAATAAAAGTTCTATGTTTAGCCAACATATGATAAATCAAGATAAAACTATCTATGTTTCAAACTTTGATATCTACTCTATGGTATGTGCATCTATCCCTTGCTCTATTAAAAGTCACAAGTCACAATTACAATTTTATAACTTCTTATAGACTAGATTTTCTCCAATAGCTCATTTAATCTATTAAACATTTAAAATATTTTAATTAGTTATAATATTATTTTTCAAAATAATCATCCTCAATCCCACATGTAGATTTGTTATTATATCTATATTTTGTTGTTTAGAAATTATATTGAATGTTTT
Organism: Phoenix dactylifera; assembly: GCF_009389715.1. Classification (NCBI taxonomy): domain Eukaryota; kingdom Viridiplantae; phylum Streptophyta; class Magnoliopsida; order Arecales; family Arecaceae; genus Phoenix; species Phoenix dactylifera. Next base: position 891,026 of record NW_024067718.1, on the reverse strand, counting down.
GTGCTTAGAAAGTCATGTAAGATGTGCTTCACACACCAAGTGTATGCCTAGTATTGCCGATTCTGTGACTCAATTTCATTCAATAATAGCAAAGATCATGTCAAAAAAAAGTAGATTAAAAAAAAAAATCACTGTATAATCAAGTTTGCAAACTAAGGTGAGATTGTTTAACTTTGCAGTTCAATCCCTATTTACTCCTTCGAGGACCAAATGCCTCTTATGTGAAATACTACAATATTTCCTAAATACTTCATTAATATAGTATGGGATGTCACCTAGAACAATAAGAAGTGTGGCAATGGAATCAAAGAAGTTGTAATTGAACTTGTAGGCAAGGATGGTGTTCTAGATGGTGTTGAAGAAGAGGGACATAAGTGGAGGAGGACAATAATATTTGTGAAGAAGTTGAAGTATTAGGGTAGGGTAGAAGAGGAAGGCAATGTTTTTGTAGCTAGAGGAAAGTTAACCTCGACAAAAGGGAAGGAAAGGAGGAGGTGAACAAGATGGTGAGCAAAGGGAAGATAGTGAGAGAGGACAATAGTACTCGTGGTATGTCATGCTTAGTCTTGGAAGACAAACGACGCATGAATTTCAATAGAGTTAATGGTTTGGTCTTCATCATTCACCGCCACCTAAGGATCAGAAGAGGTATTCTAATCTCAGAAGTAAAGGTAAGTAATTTGTACCATATATATATATATATAACTATGTGTGCATACCATAATGTTTAAAGTATGCATTAATAATGATGAGTAGATAAGAAACATAATTATGTATCAAGAAATGGTATGTTTGTATCAAGTAAAGAATCAGTATGCATCAAGGAAAGGACTTAGTATAGCAAAAAAATATAAGAATGCATCAAGTAGCATATTGTCTGTATTAAATATTGAGTAAGTGTGAATCAATGTTGTACCTAGCTCATGATTAATAAAATATGTTTTAACTAATATTATGATTATATCAAACAATATATTTGTATTGGTCTCTTACTAGGTGGATTATTTGTGCATCAAAAAGATACACTCTCAAAAAAAGGCATGTGTACATTGTTATATATTTTGTGTATATCTCCTACTAAAAGTTGTTTTTTAGTGCAAATGCTATGTCCAATATGCACATATATGTATATGGGACGAGTAGAGAGCAAAATGCATTGAAAAAGAGCTAATCTTGAAAATCTTTACACAAGACTCCTCACCATCTCCATATCTTTCTCTTCCCCTACTTTGCCCCAGGCTACGACATCCCCTCCACCCCTTCTTTATCTGTGCTAAAGAATTGCATTCAAGATGTCTTTTGCAGGTATATCTCCCAAACTGTGTACTATGGTATTGTGATTCTAAACTTTAGCATGTTTTTATTGTATGATTAACATTCCCCTCTATCAAGGTTGGCCTTTACCTGGGCTGCAAGAATGCCACCTCCACTCAATCGCTTGGGCACTTTTATGAATGTCAGTGTGATACCACCGCCCTCCTCCGTGCTTTGTCTTCTCTGGTGCCATCCGAGATGCTATGCTCATCTAGGATCCCCACCGTGACTTTCTTGCTGCCACTACTGCTCCTCTTTTCATTGTTTTCAGTAATAACCTCCACAACATTGCCATGCATGTTTTCGGCATCATATTTAGGAAATACGTTATTAGTTTATACACATGAACAATTTGATTCAAGAAAAAGCTAATACGTACTGAGCTTCAAAATCAAACAATCAAGTCTTATTTTGCAAAACTAATTATCAAGTGGACTTTTTTCTTTTTTATTTTTTTTGCAACATCGACCAAAATAAGAGTTCTAATTAAATATATATGCTCAATGTGGGAGGTTAAAAGGAGGTTAAAAAAATCCTATCTTTCTTGTTGTACCAAATAACTTAGGACTAAATCTAGCCTTCATCAAGATTTAGAAGTTAGAAAAGTATGTAAGGATGGCTACTACCATTTTTAAGTCCATTTGCTTTTCAAAAAAGCCAGAAAAAGAAACAACCCTCCAATTTTTGGAGAGTCTAAAAGTAAGAACTCTGAGAGGTTTGTTCTCTCTCACTCTTATGCGCCACCCAAGTCGCAATCCAAATGGATTGCAGATGCGAATATGGAAAAAGTCGGCTAGTTTGGCCTAATTTATATTGATCCGCTTATTGCTTACAAGCTCGTCATGTTCAAATTGTAGACTATATGCCCTTTTTCTGGTCAAGAATGTGTTTGACTTTGATGGCTATTGTAGTACTCGGTGGCCATAGACTCGTGGGGTTCAAGTTTATCCTTCGCCCATGAATGGACTTGGTTTCGAACTTGTAGGGCAACAACAGGACGGGGTTGGTATACCTTCAGAAACACTACTATCATCAGACTTCACTATAGCAAAAATTAGTTTTTCTGACTCTTTAAATATGCCGATGCAAGAAAGAAGTGTCAGCAATTTTGTGAGAATGCAAAACTTTGCGACGCTTTTTAATAGCGTCATCGGAGATGAAACTAAGACGGCACTAGGTAGCATCGTGAAAAGCAAATTGTAAGAGAACGTTGCTAAGCATCGTCAGAGGCTAAAGAGAAGCCTCGGCGGAATCCTACTCGCTAAATATTCCACTTAACACTAATTTTTCTCTTAAAACTCTGGGCCAAACGATGCTGAAAAGCATCGTCGGACGCCAAACGAGGCTTAAAAGCGTTGTCAGATGCCAACCCAGACCCAGATGACGGGTGAAGCCCATGGTATCCGACGACGCTTATAAGTGTCGTCGGACACCATCCCACTCACCCCCTTATAAAACGGCGCGACTCTGGAAACCCTAGCTGAAAGCTTCCCAACCCCCCCTTTCCTTCTTCTCTCCGTCTTGGAAAGAAAATTCTTAGATATTGCCGTCTCCGAGCTCTAGATTTGTCTAGGTAAAAATTTCATCAGATTTGTCTTGCACTCGGGATCCCCTTCCCATGTTTGGTGTCTTCATTTTTCCGACCTAGAAACCCAGGTTTTTGATTCTCGAGCCATCTTTCTCTATTTGTTTGATCGATTTGAGTATTAGAGGTTTTGGGGTTATATATTCTGGTTTTAGGGTTATATGTCATGCATGTCTGAATTCTTTTTAGGAAGCTCTAAGATTTTTCCAGCCGATGCCCTGCCTCCCAACCGATTCTAGAGAAATTCCAAGATCTCCGTTCTCTTCAGTTCCACATTTGAGGGATCGACGCTCGTGGTTTGGAAAGCGGTCCAAGAATCTGATGAGATGGCGAAACCCGAAAAGGACCGAGGGGACATTGCAGTCCTCGTCGCCGAAAGTTTGTCCGAAGTGGAGGGCGTCGTTGTAGTCCTCATCGTCGAAACCTTGTCCGAAGAGGAGGGCGTCGTTATAGTCCCCATCGCCAAATCTCTCGCCGGGAAGAAGCTTTGGAAGCTTGTCCGAAGTGGGCTGTTTGCCCACTTGTATGTTTTTTTATTATTTTTTGTATTTTTGTGGCATTCATCTCTAATCCTATCCATTTTGTTAAAAAATATATGTTCATCTTTAATCCACATTGTAGTTTGGGGATGCAAAGGAGATGAAAATGGGATTTAAGAGAACCATTGATCGATCTCTCCATTGTAATTTGTTAAAAAACATCATATAAATTTTAATTTGTAAAAGAAACATCGGGCATTCGTAAAAGAACCATTGAACCATATTTTTTTTAATTAGCATTTTTATTTTTTTAAAAATAATTCTAACGATGCTTATAAGCGTTGGCTTATCTTTGATTTTTGCTGATGCTTATAAGCATTGGCGGAGTTCAAAATAGGCCGACGCTTATAAGCGTCGGCATAGCTTTCATTTTTTGCCGATGCTTTCAAAAAGTTTCGGCAAAAAAAGTTTCCACCCCCACCTACACCATGCTTTTGCTACGCTCTGGAAGCATCAGCGCCAAAATTACCGACGTTTATAAGCGCCGGTAAAGCTTTTAAAAAGCGTCGAAAAATGCTCAATTTTTTTGTAATGCTTATAGTTTCTTTTTTTTTGGCACCGTTAGGCTCTCAATATGAGCATGTTGCTTGGTACCCCTGATCTCTGTAAACCGTCGGAGTAGCGATGATGTGCAACGCATGATGATGCTCTCTCATATTGATTGACTTAAAGGTCATCATGAGCATAAATAAGGACATCTTGTGCCATCAAGTGATGTATATAAATGAACCTCTACATCTCTGCCCATCGAATCTTTAACTTTGCAGCATGAGATCATGAGATCATATTCCCTATAAAACCTTCCTCTGATAACTTTTACATGTAATGTACCCACCCTCAAAGAGATAGAGAGAGATAGAGAGAGAGAGAGATAACTTTTACATTCAATAAACAAATACAACCATCTGAAGTTAGATTGTCTTTTAGCAAGCAAAAGAACAGTTTGTGAGATCTCCATGTACTTCACAATTCTTCCATCGCTGCCAAATCTGGCAATGTCTCTCTTTCCACGTCCCCACTCTAAAGTGAGTCTATTTTATTTTATCCTTGTTACAATATCAAAACAATGCCTACTTTGGGGACAAAAATCTAATGGAAGTCAAAAAAGAAATTGGATGCACACGTGAAGAACAAAGAAAATATAGGGTGGCAAGCAGCGAAAGGCTTTTGACCAGTTTGCTTTATGGAAGGGAATAAGCTTTTCTATTAAGTGTGTGCACTCAATTCCAACTTGCTCATTATGGTCGGAAGCCATGCAAGATCTCTTGGCGGTGGAAGAAAGAAGACTGCATTCATTGAAATCCTAAACCCCTTTGCAGTCATAGTTGTAGGTCATGAACACAACCATCCATCCATGTAGGGACAGCAAGCATTACTACAGCCAGTCAACAAATTATGTTATAGAGAGGAAAGAAGAGGAGAAGGGTGACCATTACCATCATTTGGTAGGACTCGCCATCATTTCTTCACAGGTTGACACCAGTGATGTTATCATTGTTTGGTTGGAGTACTTGAGAAAATCTACCTCAATCCACTGGCCTTTTTATTTGCTTCCTCTCCAATTAATGAACCATTTTACATACGGCAAGTTGAACTCAAAATTTATTTAAAAAATGGAAAAGACCAACACTTATTTTAAAAGCACAAGGATTAGATGGCAAGATGCTTGACCCAAATGGCAGCATGCAAAAAACTGAAACAAGGGCTCATAATTGGGGGGGCCTGCCATGTTTCACGTCAGTCCTCTTCTTTCCTTCTGTGCATGGGCAAGAAATAATTGCAGTGAGAAAGAAGTATTACAAGAATAAACAAAGTGCTGAACTCTTCGTACGGTCCACTATATCAGAATCAAGACTCATTAAACTTGCATTCCATGCAATAAAAAAAGGGGGTCTTTTTTTATTTGTCTAAAATGGAGCCCATCCCATAAACTTCCACCATTATCTAAAACTTAGATTCTTAATCCAGAGAAGTAAATTCACTAGAATCTCCAAATTTTCCTGCCATGGGGGGAAAAAATATCTTCAAATTTGGATGGATATGGGCTTACTTCTAATTTCTAAACCTATACTAAGAAATATTCTAAATATTATAAATAAATAAGTGCTACTATTTTTTTTTTGGTATAGATTCTTGCATGATTTGTATCATGCTACGTAGCACTCGTCTTAAAAAAAAAAGGGCTAACAAATAAAATAATTATATACATATATATATATATATATATATATATATATATATATATATATATATAAAATATATCTTGTTTGGCACCTATTTATTTTTAATAGCAGTGGTCAAATATAAATATTGTACAATATTTTAAAATACAAACTATAGAAAATATAAACGGGAAAGGTGGCAGCAGAGGGCACAAAACTAGAATCTATCAGCTAAAGGGTGCAGAGAGGGGTGATATGATGGGGTAGGGGAGTCCAAAGGTGAAGCCGGCTCCCATCATTGCGAATCTTGGGCCGACCGAGCCCATCATTATTCGGAGGGGGATGAGAGCGATTTCATCATCACGTGACGCCACCCCATCTTTCTTCTCCATCTCATGATGCATCATTTATATCTCCCTCCACAGGCCGCCCTCCTGCTGCTCCCGAGAGAGATGGCCTGCTCCTACCACGCCTCGCCTGGTTTTCCACCAATATTTATACCCCGGCACCATCGCTGGTTGGGCCATACCTCTTCCCACTCACTTCCTCTTCTGGTCTTTTCCATCTTCTGTAACCATCCTTCACTCACTTCCAGAGAAGACCAACACCAGAAGGTAACTAGATTCGGAGAAAAGAGCAAAAGAACAAAAATCTCACAGGAGCCTTTTTCAGCTCTTCCTTTCCTCCTTAAAACTTTGGTTGCTTCATGTCTTATGTGATAGTTCACTGCTGGCATGTTCCAGATGGTGGTTTGTTGATGATTCCTTTTCCCCCTCTTCTTAATTTCTTTTTGTTACCAGGGGAGTCACTTGGAGCCTTTGTGGCTCTGCTTCTCCATCTCACAACATTTCTTTTGAACAGGGGATCTTAGTGCTGTAAGATTAGTTTGTACTGGCTACATTACTTCTTGGCTTCATGCCTATTTAGTCCAACCAAACGACTTGTGTATCCTTTTCACCTTGCACTGTAGAATTTTTCCTGTGCTACTTCTTGCCCAAGGGAAAAAAACGTGCCACAGAGCTGCTCGTTTTGGAACCATTCGTCCTATAAAGCTCTTTATTCTTTTTGGACAATTGCTTTGCTCTGTCCGTCTTGTGTGTGTTAAAGTACATTTCAAAGTGTATTTTTGTGAAGTTATTTCTCTGAGATAGGAAAGATGGGAATTGTTCTGTTTGCTATTTACCTTCGCAACCGTTGTTTCCTCCGCTTATTTGATGATACTGATCCTAACCGGGTACCATTTCTGGCAGCAATGGAAAGGCTCAACTCCAAGCTTTACCTGCAGAACTGGTACATAATAAAAGAGAACGAAAGGCTCCGGAAGAAAGCGCAGATCCTCAACCAGGAGAATCAGGCCCTGCTATCTGAGCTGAAGCAGAAGCTCTCCAAATCTAGTCCCAGTTCCCCCACCAATGGCATCCCTGATCTCAACGTCAACCCGACCACCAACACCACTCCTAATACTAGCGAGCCCTGATCTCCCATCAATGACCTGCAAGGCTTTTTGAATCTTCTTGTGTTGTAATCTGTGCTTACTACCTGTATCGTTTTAGCTTGCAGGGTACTAACATCATATAAAACTTTTCTCCATCTTGTCTAGCAATGAAGCTCCTGTGCTGAATGCTTAAATAGCCTACATTGTTCCCAGAAAGAAGGGTGTACAGAGAACAGAGCTAATCAAGTGAGATGATTTCCTGCACCCTGCTTCTCAGAAATAAATCTTGCTGATGCCAGCAATCCACAGTTCCATAGGTGTGGATTAGTAGAATTATTACTGTCTAAACATAACAAGCCAGGAGAAGAAGAAGAATAAATAGGTACAGGATGGTCTCTACGTACATGAACCATAAACCATAAGGACAAAATGAAACAACAAAAGGATCCCTGGATATTTAGATACTGGATTTGGACTTGCCGATTACGGTCAGACCATTGATAGAGTAATTGGAATTAAACTAGTCTCTGACTATAGCTGAATCATTGTTCTTGTACCATCTCAATGTTGCCCATCCCATGTTTCTGGATGTGTGCACAAGTTGATTAACCTGTATGATATGCAGCCCGATACATTTGGAGGTTCAGTGAATGAGGCTTTTTTGTTTTAGTAATAAATTTTTTTTAATAAATATAAAATATTTAGAAAAAAGATATGAAAATAGATAGCCATCAAGTATGTTATTTCAAAAAAAAATGCATACAGATATTTTTTTTTAGTTTAATATAATTTTTGAATGAAAGTATGGAAAAATAATTATGTTTAAAAAAATGTTCATAAAATTGATTAAATAAATGAGATAATGTTTGGGAGTTTTGTTTACCATGTCAAGCAAGAGCAGAGTAGGAAAAGGTTATCCTATGGCACTTCATGGTCAAGGTAAGGGAAAAAATTTGTCCACAGAGGAGTCTCTCTATGAGAGAAAGTAGAGGCATCGTGGGAAATTCAAATTCACTCCATCTAATTAATATACCCACCCCCCCCCCCCCCCCCCCCCCCCCACCCCTCCCTCCATCTTTCTTCCTGATGGCCCAGCTGGATCAGGAGTAATGTGAGGGAAGGAAAACCAAGACCAAAACCAAAAAAGAGAAGGGATGAAAGATAAAAGTTGCTTCAGACGTGTATCAAGCCAACCAAATCCCTCTCTCTTTCGCTCCACCCAAAACAAAACTACTGTCCCCAACTTCCCAAATTGCCTCTCTGCAGGCTAGGAAACTCTCCACCTCCCTTCCATCAAGGGGGAACACTCGTAGTCAGCTCTTGTTCCCGTTTTATATGGGGCCTTTGCTTTCTTTTGGTCAGCCTTCCGGAGGCATTCCATTGGCCCGGTTGCCTAGGGCTCGGGCCGTTCCTGATAATATGCTCATGTGTTAATATATGATATGAAGATTAGATTGAAAATATCTAAGTATTGCTAACAACTATTTGGTGTGGTTTATTTGAGGAGATCCAAAGGTTCAAAATCCTGAACAATGCTAAGAAAAAGAAAATTGGATGAAAAGGTCCATAATCTTAAGCGCGCAGAGGTTGCGATCAAATAATAAAAGTGAATAATTTGGGTGAAACTTAAGCACAAGGCCTACAAACTGTTCAGTGTGGCTAAAGGTACGATTTCCCCGCAACTCAAACGCCATCTTGTGGAAATTTAAGATTATAATAGTCTGATGCCACTTAATGGAGTAACGAGGGTTTTAAGTCCTGGCTGTCCCCAACCGGTTGGAGATTTAGAGTTATCTGAAATATGGTGTTCTTGTTTCCTTTTATTTTAGATCTGACAATTTTTTTTTTTTGATTCCATTAGCTATGTTTGAAGTCTGGTTTTTCATAATGCATTCGTATGACCCCCATTACATACACCTCCCGGTATCACTTTCAAAGTACCAAAACACAAGAACTGCCCCAACTCAATGGATAAGACACTTCTTACACACTGAATTCAAGCAACTGAGCTCCGCTTGTTGGCGGCCCGGTTCTCCACTCAGTTTGCGTCCCATGTATACGTTGGAGACTTAGGATTTGTTTGGAAAAGTTGTTGGTAGTAGTGCTTTTGAAAATAAATATGTTAGAAATAGAGTTTTTATAAAAAACTGTTTACTATTTTGTAATTAAATTTGTAAAGTGTTGTGGCATTTTAATATATATTTGGTAAATAAACTAAGAAAGTACTTTTGTATAACAAAATTACTATAAAAAACATTGCATAGTATTATACAACAGAGCATAATAAAATATAAAATATATTAATACATAAATATATGATATAGTATAATATTACTATAATATAATATAATATTATTATAATATAGTAATATAACATTGTATACTATAGCATAATAATTTAATATAATATTAAATTATTTAATATAACATATCAATATATTATGATATAATGTAATATTATATTATATTTATAGTATAATACAATAATAAAGGTACAAAATATTATAATTATTAGCATATATTAATTTTTTATAATATAACATAATATTAAATTATTTAACATAACATATTAAAGTATTATGATATAATATATATTATATTTATAGTATAATATAATAATAGGAAACAAGAATACATTTTTTTGCATGCAAGAGAGTTTGATCCACGGCTAGGGTTCTTTGGTACGAATTTAACAGATTTTTAGGTTTATAAAGGGACAAAGTATGTAACTATTATATTTTATTATGGGTATTTTGGTCAAAAAAATAGCTTTTTCACAAAGCTCAAAATAACTTTTTCAAAATCTTCCAAAAAGCTGTTTTTAACTTTCTGAAAAAGCTAAAACAGCTTTCCGAATTTTTTTACCAAATACCCTTTTTCATTTAAAAGTACTTTTGGAGGGCCAGAAAGTACCTTTTGGCCCTCCAAAAGCTCCCCCAAACGGGCCTTAACGTACTTCAAATTTTAACTTCAGGGATCTGCAATCGTGCATGAGAGTTGGTGCACCTCTAGGAGTCTCTCTTTAAGATTGCAGTAATCGAACTAGACTTTAAGCAGACACAATCCACTACAAATTAAAGACGCGAGTTCGGTTCCTCATTTTTGCACCATAGAGAACTATATAGCTCTTGATCATCACAACATCATTCTATTATGGAGATAAATGGCTGTCTAACATGGTATATTGCATGTCATACCAAATACGAAGCATCGCTGTGAGAATTTGTGCGGGTGTGTGTTTAGTTCTACATCGATTATTTGCTGGATAAATTTTAAGTATTTATATAAAATCAAGAAATCTAAATAATATCTTTCAGCTAGTCATTTTTAGTAAGGTGTTGGGTTATTACAAATAATATCAGAACGGACCCGATCCATAACCTATGTGGACTATAAAACACTGCAGCACAGATCCATTGAGGCTGATCACGAGTCGATCGTGGTACTTATAATTAGATTTAAATCCTTAGCCTGATGAGGACATTAAGATTTAAATAGAGAGAGTATGTTAGAACTTGTGCGGGCGTGTGTTTAATCCCACATCAATTATTCACTGGGTAGATTTTTGGTACTTATATAAAATCAAGAAATCGAAATAATACTTTTTGGTTAGCTAGTTATTTTAGATAAGGTCCTGAGTTGTTACAATCATAATAGGTGCCAAATATGCACCGCAGAAAATACCAACTTGATTTGAGTTATTTTTAGCAGCCGAACTCCATTGTAGATTAGCTAGATTTACAATTAATTAATCTCTAAGAAATGATGGAAGTAGTGCCTAAGAAATTATATCATACATAGTGTGCACTATATGTATGGTGTCACGCCCCCGGCCCAAGATCGCGAGCCGGGGGTCGCGCCAACCGCCGCACACCCATAAAAAACTCTCCCTACGAGCATGCAAGGCATCTAAACCAAACATCTCAATTATATAAATCCAAAATAATTCAGGCATCTTAACCAAATATCTCAAATATATAACTAAAATAATTCAGCTGAAATAAATGCAATCTTATTCCATTGACTGACACAAATTATAAAATCTCACAGTTCTAAATACTCAGCAAAATAATAAAGATAGAACAATAATTTAAATAAAACCTAATCTAAGATAACTTGTGCCATAATTCTTTTATTCGCTCTCCCATATTGTAAAACCCTGGATCGAGTTAATTCTTCGGATCTGTAAAAATAGTAAGAAATCGTATAATGAGCTAGACAGTCTAGTAAGTAATAAACATCTTAACTAGTCAATTCATATAATAACATAAAATATAAATATAAATTATGATGAATCAGCATAAAGACATAATCAATTTCTTTTCAAACACAAATCCATTGAAATCCGTATCTTTCAAATATCCATATATATAATCATAAATCTGATTCAAAACAAATCACATTCATCTCAACAGCCTTTAACTATGACCACACTTATACCCTGTGGCAGGCCAGAATCAGAACTGCACTTATAACCTGCGGAGTGGGCCAAAATACCGCACTTATACCCTACGGAGTGGGCTAGAATACCGCACTTATGCCCTGCGGAGGGGCCAGAATTGCCAATGCATAACCCCCAATTGGCAGGATCCAGAACATAGTCAGGCTGAGAGTTCTAAATCTGATGCACACCAAAATTCTTTTGGTAACATAATAGATATATCATAATTCGATCTAAATATGCATATACGATGCAAGAACAGTAAATATAACTGTTACGGGGGAACTTAGCCACCATGCCCCACGTGACCGGCACGCGTGCCCAGGAAGACTACGGCTGCCCCTTGATCCAGCAATCCGACCTCGGATCGGATATCTTCGGCTCCGCAGCCCGACCCCGAGTCGGCTGCCCCTTGATCCAGCAATCCGACCTCGGGTCGGATATCTTCGGCTCCGCAGCCCGACCCCGAGTCGGCTGCCCCTTGATCCAGCAATCCGACCTCGGGTCGGATATCTTCGGCTCTGCAGCCCGACCCCGAGTCGGCTGCCCCTTGATCCAGCAATCCGACCCCGAGTCGACAATCTCTCGACAACAACAGACTGTTCCTCTGAGGCACGCCGCGGCCCCCTGCTCCACTACTCCCTGCAACGGCCGTATCCGGTGCTGCCCCACGATCCCCTGTAACAGCCGTACAAAGCGGAGCTCCACTATGCCCTGCCATGGCTGTACCCAGCGCTGCCCCACGACGCCCTGTAACGGCCATGTCAGTGGCAGCCCCATCGTGCCACACGATGACGAATCCCCGGAAAAACCCCCCAGCCTGATATATATGAGGCTGGGGGGAAAGGGGGAGGGTAAGATATATCTTCCAGAGTATCATCTCACCTGCTACCTTCTCCTTCTCCTTCTCCTTCGATCTCCTCTGACTTGATCGTCGGAGGGCCCGCACTACCCTGGTGGTGGTGCGAGGCTTGCTTGCAGGTTTCACGACGGAGGGCGGAGCGCAACCAAAGCAACTCAAAGGGAACCCCGTTCACACCGCTGTGCCAATCGTTCTCGGTTTGGACCACCAGCAACAGTTGGCGCTAGAAGGAGGGCCCCGGATCTCAGAGCGATCGTAATGGCACGGCGAGGTGGTCGTGGAGCTTCCAATGCTTCCGGTCGCGGGGCCTCTCGCGCCACTGGCCGGGAGGCCGCTGCATCCCCAACACGCTCTCAGCAACACTCCACCGCCCCACCGCCCATTCAGATGGTCGAAGCCGCCCAGTTCGACCAGCTAACCCAGCAGGTTCGCACCCTCGCGGAGGCGGTGCAGAATCTGCAGGGTGCGATGTCCCGGGCGCCGCAGCAGGCTCAGGAGCCGCCGCTGCCTGAGCATTCGCCTGTCCTCCTCAACCCGCGTTCCTTCCTCTCCCATGGGGAGGAGCGCCGGCGCGAGGAGGATTCTCGAGCACGCTCCATTCTGCCGGGACCTTTCCACCGGAGCTGCGCGGAGTACGAGAGGCGGGCCCGGGCGCGTTCCCAGACCCCCCAGTCCTCGAGGAACCCGCGCTCCAGTCGGTCCCCCTCTCGCCGCTCCTTGTCTCCCACCCACCGGTCGCGTTCCCTGGACCGGCGGGTGGACGATCTCCACCGACAACTCCAGGTCCTGAAGGGCCATTCCAAAGATCCCTTCGCCGACTTAGAGATCTCCTCCCAGCCGGCGCTCGCCTCGAGGATCCTGCGGACCCCGAATCCGCCGGGGTTCAAAATGCCGGCAATCGAGCCCTATGACGGGGCAGCGGACCCGCGGGATCACGTCGAGAGTTTCAGGACCCTTATGCTCCTCCACGGAGCATCAGATCCCCTTCTCTGCAAGGCTTTCCCGGCAACCCTCCGTGGCCCGGCGAGGGCATGGTTTGCCGGGCTGGAGGCTGACTCAATCCGGTCCTTCGACCAGTTCACTCGCCTCTTCATCACTCATTTCGCCGTCAGTAGCCGGCGGCGACTGGTCTCCGACTCCCTCTTTGATGTCCGGCAAAACGAGGGAGAAAGCCTGCGGGATTATCTTACCCGCTTCAACAGGGCTACGCTGGAGGTCCGGAACCTGAGTCAGGAGGTAGCTCTTTCAGCCCTGAAGCGTGGCTTCCGGAAGGGCAGACTCACCTTCTCCCTGGACAAACGCCTGCCGCGGAGCTTCCCAGAGCTGTTGTCCCGGGCGAACCAGTATGCGGACGCCGAGGAGGCGGCCGCCCACCGGAGCAAGGAGGCCGCCGAGATCCCACAAAAGCTTGGGAAGAAAAGGCGGAAAGAGGCACGCCAGAGGAGGAGCCCGACGCCCCAGCGTCGGCGCAGAAGCCCGTCGCCGGCGAAGAACCACGGCGCCCCACGCCCTCGTTCTCCGCCCCGACGTTTCGAGACTCCCCGGGCCCAGATCCTTATGGAGATCAAGGGGCGGGAGGACCTCCCGGCCCCGAGACAGATACGAAGGATCCCTGGAAAGAGGCCCTCCCGGGCGTACTGTGAGTACCACCGAGACCACGGCCACGACACAGAGGACTGCTCCCAGCTTCGGGACGAGATCGAGGCTCTTATCCGTCGGGGGCGTCTCGGTCGATATGTGAGCGACCGACGTCCCCCCGCAGACCCGCGTCCGGCCGACCCGGCTCCTCCGGAGCCTCGGGAGCAGAATCGACCCGTTGCGGGCGTGATCCACACTATCACTGGGGGCTGCTCTCGGCCCGTGAGGAATGCAGGGGGCTCGACGGAAGCGTCAGGGACGGCCGTCGTAAAGAGGCAGAGGGTCGGCAATGTAATCACCTTTTCTGATGAGGATGTAAAGGGGGTTCAGACTCCCCACGATGACGCCATGGTGATCTCCCTCACTATGGCAAACTATGATGTAAGGCGTGTTCTTGTGGATAGTGGAAGCTCAGCTGATATTTTGTTTTACGAGGCCTTCCAAAAGATGAGTTTGTCCAGACAGTTGTTGCACAAAATGTCCACCCCCCTCGTAGGATTCACCGGTGACGCTGTCCCGGCGGAAGGTGTCGTTGAGCTGCCTGTGACTGCGGGCGTCGCACCTGCAGAAGCCACGGTGCGACTCGGGTTCTTGGTCGTCCGTGTTCCCTCGGCCTACAACGCTATCCTCGGGCGACCCGGGCTGAACGCCCTTCGCGCGGTGGTCTCCACGTACCACTTGCTCATGCGGTTCCCCACGGCGGTCGGGATCGGAGAGGTCCGAGGTGACCAACCGACCGCACGGCAATGTTTTCTAGCAACCCTCAAAGGGAAGAAGCCCGTGGAAGCCCTAAGCGTCGAGTCCCTTGATGCCAGAGACGAGGTGGCCTTGCGGCAGGGGGAGCCGGCCGAGGGTGTGGTCGAAGTCCCCCTTGAGGAAGGCCGTCCCGACCGGGCGGTCCGGGTCGGCGCCAATCTCGATCCGGGAGCTCGGGCCCGGTTGGTAGAATTCCTCCGAGCCAATGCCGATGTATTTGCCTGGTCGGCGGCCGATGTACCTGGGATCGACCCGGAGGTCATTTCTCACGCCCTCAACGTCGACCCGACCCACCGACCAATAAAGCAGAAGAAGAGACACTGTGCCCCGGATCGGATCCGGGTGGTCGACCAGGAGGTAGACAAGCTCTTGGAGGCAGGATTCATAAGGGAGGTAAGCTACCTCGAGTGGCTGGCAAATGTTGTACTTGTCCGGAAGGCGAGCGGAAAGTGGAGGATGTGCGTCGACTATACCGACCTGAACAAGGCGTGCCCTAAGGATAGCTTTCCGCTTCTGCGAATAGACCAACTGGTCGACGCGACTTCCGGATATCAGTTGCTGTCTTTCATGGACGCCTTCTCCGGTTACAACCAGATAATGATGGCCCCACAGGACGAGGAGAAAACTGCCTTTATAACAGACCGGGGGCTGTACGGCTACAAGGTAATGCCCTTCGGTCTGAAGAATGCTGGCGCCACTTACCAGCGCCTCGTCAACAAAATCTTCAAAGAGCAAATCGGCCGGAACATGGAGGTGTACGTGGACGATATGCTGGTGAAGAGCCGCCATGCAGACCAGCACATCGCGGATTTGGAGGAGACTTTCACCACCTTGCGGAAGTTTCGCATGAAGCTGAATCCAGCGAAGTGCGCCTTCGGCGCTTCGGCCGGGAGGTTCCTCGGTTTCATTGTCAACCAGCGGGGTATCGAAGCCAACCCGGACAAAATCAAGGCCATCCAAGGTATGTCCCCTCCGACCAAAGTAAAGGAGGTTCAGGAGCTCGCTGGAAGGGTCACCGCGCTTGGACGATTTGTGGCAAAATCGGCCGAACGCTGCCAACCATTCTTCAAGGTGTTAAAACGCCCGAAAGACTTCCTCTGGATGGCCGAATGTCAAGCAGCATTCGACCAGCTCAAGGAATACCTGGCGTCTCCTCCCCTACTGTCCAAGCCGCAAGAAGGGGAGATGCTCTACCTCTATCTGGCGGTCTCCCCAACCGCGGTCAGTGCGGTGCTGGTTCGGAAAGAGGCAAAGCTCCAGAAGCCTGTGTACTACATCAGCCGGGTCCTACGGGATGCCGAGACGCGGTACACGAAGGCTGAAAAGATCGCCTTCGCGCTGCTGACCGCGACCAGGAGGCTTCGCCCCTATTTCCAGGCTCATTCGGTCACCCTCTTAACCGATCAACCACTACGGCAGATCCTCAGCAACCCCGAGAATGCGGGACGACTGGTGAAGTGGGCAGTAGAACTCGGTGAGTTCGACATCCGCTACCAGCCTCGACCCGCCATCAAGGCCCAGGTGCTCGCGGACTTCCTTGCTGAGTGCACGGTGCAGGAGGCGGAACCTAGACCGCCGGAAACGCCCAGCCTCGACCTCCCGATCTGGACGCTTCACATCGATGGGTCGTCGAACCCCGAGGGTGGAGGGGCCAGGCTGGTCCTTACCAGTCCTGATGGAGTGATAGCCGAGTATGCCTTGAGGTTTGGATTTTCAGTGACCAACAACGAGGCGGAGTACGAGGCCCTAGTCACGGGACTCAAACTCACCAGGGAGCTCGGCATTCGGCGTTTGAAGGTCTTCACCGACTCCCAGCTGGTGGTCGGGCAGGTTCGTGGGGAGTTCGAGGCCCGGAGCCCGACCATGCAGAACTACGTCCGGAAGGTGCAAGCACTCATTCCCGACCTCGGCAGTGTCGACATCCAGCAGGTCCCCAGAAGCGAAAATGCCAGGGCCGACAGGTTGTCCCGCTTGGTGGGCACAGAGGCGCACAACTTGTCGAGGGCAATCTACCTGGAGACCCTGAATGCCCCGAGCATCGGCGAGGCTGGAGCGGTGATGGCGATTGATTCGGAGCCGTCTTGGATGGACCCGCTCGTCGCTTATCTCGCCGAAGGGATCCTCCCTGAAGAAGAAGATCAAGCTCGGCGACTTGTCAAGAAGTTCGCCCACTACGTACTCTATGAAGGGAGGCTGTATCGGACCTCGTTCACCGCCCCCCTCTTAAGGTGCCTCCGCCCCTCGGAGGCGGCCTACGTCCTCGGCGAAGTCCATGAGGGCGTCTGCGGATCGCACTTGGGGGCTAGGTCCTTAGCGCACAAGATCATGAGGCAAGGCTATTATTGGCCTACCTTGTTGGAGGACTCGAAGGATCACGTACGGAAATGCGACGCCTGCCAGCACCACGCCGACGTCCAGAGAGTCCCTTCTGTCCCCTTGGCACCAATCACCGCGCCCTGGCCCTTCGTACAGTGGGGAATGGATATCCTCGGACCATTCCCCGTCGCTTCAGCCCAGTGGAAATTTTTGATTGTTGCAATCGACTACTTCACCAAGTGGGTGGAGGCAGAGCCGCTGGCCACTATCACGGAGGCGCAAGTCCGGAAGTTCGTGAAGAAAAACATCATTGTCCGATTTGGGGTACCTCGGGTCCTCATCTCGGATAATGGTCGACAGTTCGACAACAAGCATTTCCGTGACTTCTGCGAGGAGTTCGGGATCAAGCATCGGTTCACATCTGTGTCGCATCCCCAAACCAACGGTGAGGCCGAGGTCACAAATCGGACAATCCTCCAAGGAATTAAGGCGCGAATCGGTCGGACGGGGCAAGCTTGGGTCGAAGAACTCGAGAATGTCCTTTGGGCGTATCGGACCACGCATCGGACCCCTACCGGAGAGACGCCTTTCAGCCTAACCTATGGCACGTAAGCGGTTGTTCCCGTGGAGCTCGGACTCCCCTCGCCCCGGGTGGCCGCGCACCGACCCGAGGCCAATTCGGAGCAACTCCGAGGGAACCTGGACCTCTTGGAAGAAGCAAGAGAAATGGCACAGGTTCGGATAGCAATGTATCAGCGGAGGGTGGCCCGATATTATAACTCCAAGGTCCGACCGAAACTTTTCAGAATCGGAGATCTGGTGCTAAGGCGAGCCAAAGCATCTCAACCCGCGGAAGGTGGGAAGCTGGCACCAAATTGGGAAGGCCCGTATAGGGTTCGCTGGGTAAACCGACCTGGCTCCTACCAGTTGGAGGCCCTAGATGGTCGAGAAATTCCGAGGAGCTGGAATTCCGCTAACCTGCGGGTGTATCACCAGTAGAACGACAAAGCCAGGAAGACAGTTCGAAAAATGTACAATTCTTTTCATTTCAATAATTCCTAGTTACAACGGTGTGTTCGTGTGATTACAAAGAATTCCCAGAGGGGAATTGGGGAGTAAAGAAAACAAGAAAGAGGTGGAGACTCCGTGGAGCTGAAGATTTGGGATCCCGAACCCTCCATCCGAAGCAGCTGCAATCCCACCGGGCGTGGGTGCTTCTCCCCGGAGGCGCCATCGACGCCTCACACAAAAGACGAAGAGCCGGCGCGGACGAAGAAGAAGTGGACGAAGGAGGAGTTCCCGCTGCCTCCAGAGGAACGCCACCTCCAAGGGATATTCCGGTCCTCCCCAGGAGAAGGGGAGGGAAGGAATACAAGGGAGAAGAGCGCGAGGAGGCGCGATCCCGGATGAAGCATCTGGCGCAGAGCTCAATCGGGAGGCGGGGCTGAAAGGAGGGGGGATGTGATCCCGGATGAAACGCCTAGAGCGGAGTTCCGCCGGGGAGAACCTCCTTGTTGATCCCAGATGAAACAGCTAGTTGGCGGAAGTCGCGAGGGGCGCGCCTCCCGTTCCTCCGGTGGGGGTTTCCCAGCCACACGCCGGAGAGGAGGTCCACGATCCATGGCAACCTGAATAGCTCCGGCTTGGCAGGCTCCACCGCGCCTGCACTTATATTTATAGCCAAACTGTGGCCCCCCGGTCGTTCCGATGCGGGTGGCTCCAATAAAGGCGGGCGCACCGAATCCGGAGCCGTTCCAACTCTCGAGGCGTATCCTCCCACGATCTCCTAAGCGTCGTTCTCCTTAATTGCATTCTTCATGCAGGACACTCCGGGCGGTGTGTATCCCACGGCCCACGTATCTCCGCTCGCGCCCAGGCCGCATCCGCCTCGAAGAACGCGCGTATCGCGGCCGCTTAACTGACGCTCCTTGCAAGCAGCAACTGGCGATCCGATTTCCCAGGTAACGCCTCAATTAGCATTTAATACCCTTCTGGTGTTCCCCAGGCGACGCCTGGGGAAGAAGAGAAACACGATCGTAGCTGGCCACGGAGAAATCCCGTCGAGCGGCAAGCGACAGGCGCGTGGCCCTCGGATGCCAGGCTAACCCGATGATCATCCCGGGAGCAGACTAGCCTGAAGCCCCGACCGGTCGCCTCGGCTTGCGCCAGCCTTGGCCAACCAACGAGCGGAATTCCCCAAGGCTCAGTCCTCGGATGCCTGGCCTAGCGCCGGAAGAATTTCCTGAGGCCTAACCCTCGGATGCCTGGCCTAGCGCCGGAAGAATTTCCTGAGGCCTAACCCTCGGATGCCTGGCCTAGCGCCGGAAGAATTTCCTGAGGCCTAACCCTCGGATGCCTGGCCTAGCGCCGGAAGAATTTCCTGAGGCCTAACCCTCGGATGCCTGGCCTAGCGCCGGAAGAATTTCCTGAGGCCTAACCCTCGGATGCCTGGCCTAGCGCCGGATGAATTTCCTGAGGCCTAACCCTCGAATGCCTGGCCTAGCGCCGGAAGAATTTCCTGAGGCCTAACCCTCGGATGCCTGGCCTAGCGCCGGATGAATTTCCTGAGGCCTAACCCTCGGATGCCTGGCCTAGCGCCGGATGAATTTCCTGAGGCCTAACCCTCGGATGCCTGGCCTAGCGCCGGAAGAATTTCCTGAGGCCTAACCCTCGGATGCCTGGCCTAGCGCCGGATGAATTTCCTGAGGCCTAACCCTCGGATGCCTGGCCTAGCGCCGGAGGAACTTCAAGAGTCAGGAGTCGGCGAGGCGCTACCGAGAGTTAAAAAGAGGAAGGATGAAAGTGAAATGAGGAAACACTCTGTTTGCATTAACTTTCGTTGCATCAGGACCGAGACCCATACAACATGGCGAAACGCCAACATACAAAGAAAAGAACAAAGAAAAGTACAGAGGGTCAGCTTGGAGGAACCCCTGGGTCGGGAACGGCGAGCACATCCGCAAGGGGTAGGGAGACAGTTGGAGAATCAGCAGGCAATGGCATCGGAGGGGAGTCGAGGAGGGAGACCCCACTCAGGTCAATTTCGGGGTATCTAGCGGACACCCTCGCCAGGCCTTCATCGAAGCCTAAGACAAAGGAGTCGGACCCCGCGTCCGACATGTCGCGGATGAACTCGGCGGACTGACGATAGGCCTGTACCGCCTGACGCCCGATTTCCGCGCTCTTCTCGGCCAGCGCCGCCTCCGCTCGTTCCGTAATCTGAGCTTTCGCCTCCATGACCTTCGCCACAATCCGGTCGTCCGCCTCGGAGGAGACCCTCAGCAGATCGGCCCGAGCCTCCATGTGCTTCGCCTCGGCAGCAACGCGAGCAGCCTCAGCCTCCTCCAGGCGCGAATGAAGCTCCTGGTTGCTCGCGCGGGACTCCTCCAAGGCCGATTCCAATTCGGCCAGCTTGGCTTCAAGAGATCGGGCTCGGTTGCGGGCGTTGTCGGCTGACTGCTGGGCCTTCTCCCACCTCTCCCGGAAGTCGGCAGCCTTCCGGGACTGCTCTTCGGCCCGCTCCTCCGCCTTCCTGATCTCGCCTTCGAGACCCGAGGCAACCTTGAGTTGCTCCTGTGTCTCCAACAGTTGCCTCTCGAGGGCGGCGAAGCCGAGTACCCGCTCTTCGGCCACCTGGAGCCTCGTCTCGAGGTCCCTGGTCGTTCTCCCCGCCGCAGCCTGGCCTCCCTCCTCTACAGCTTTCAGTCGGCTCTCGGCCCTCGCCAGAAGCCTCGCCTGTTCCTCGTGGTTCTCCTCCAGACGGATCATGTACTGGGCGAGCTAAGAGATAGAAAAAATAAGGGCGTCAGGCGGGGATCAATAGAGCCTATAAATGACGAAAGCGGCCAGAAGAACACTCACCGACATAAGACAGACGTAGCTGGCAGCTCCGACGTCAGGGATCCCCATCTGCCGGACCCGCCTACGGTCACTCTCCAGCAGCACCGTCTCGATGAGGTTTCGGGCGCCGGCGAAAGTGAAGGCTGACCCCGACTTCGCCCCGGAGCCGGACGGTGATTCTGCGGCCTTACCCTTACCCATTGCTTGGGGGAGAGTCATGCTGACCGTGCTCGGGGCGGGGGCCGCTCCAGAAATCGACAGGGTCCCGCTCGGCCGGGGCCTCGGCGCGCTCCTTCTCGTATCATCCGAAGCCGATCGAGTCGAAGGCCGGGCTGGGGACCGATCGCGTCCGACCCGGCCGTCTCGGGCGCGCCCGGGTGACGCCTCCGGAAAAGCGGTAGTCTCATCACCGGAGGGCTGATACGGCGTCAACTGTCGGTCCGAGCCCGCGGCGTCCCCCTGATCGGTGGGTCCGGACCCGTCTGTCGGCGTCGGAGTCGCCTGCTGGCGGGACTTCTTCGCCGGTGGGACCCCGCTCGTAGGAGTCTGTTTCTTCCTCCGGACCGCTTCCAGTAGGGACGCCCTACTGACAGCCGTCGCCTTGTCCGACCGCATGACGTCGTCGATTTCTGCAAAAAGGACGAGATGGTCGGAGACTGAGAAACTGATGGAAAGAAGAAACGAAAGAGGAGAAAAGAGCTAAAAAAGAAGTGGTGGCGGGCTCACGGTCGGCGGGGACCGAGCTCAGACCGACGTTCACCAAGGCATCCTCGGAAATAAGGCGGGCCACCGGGGGAAGCCGGCCCTCGGCAACCAGCCCCCTCAAGACGGCAACGCCATCGGACTCCTCCCTCGACAACCTCGATAAGCCGATCGGGGACTTCATCGGCGTCTCCCAGGTTGTCCCGATTCCCCAAGAGGGATCTACGTCAATGAAAAAGAAACGCTCCTTCCAGCCGTGAATGGAGGAAGGAGCATCCTTGACGAGGCCGCACCCTCGCCGCGCCCCGAAGCACCACCACCCTCTGTCCCGGGGGTGGCCGTTCAGGCCGTAGCATTCCCAAAAGACATTCAGGGTGGCGGGAACCTCATGCATGCGGCAGAGAACCTGGAAGGCTGTCAGGATACGCCATGAGTTCGGCACCAGTTGCGTCGGCGCCACTCTTAAACCTCGAAGCACCTGCACGACTAAGTCCGAGGGGGGAAAGTGGAACCCAGCCCGAAGGATGTCCTCATTGATGGCGACCTTCCCTGGAGGAGGATGGGACATCCTCTCCTTAGGCCCCGGGAGCGTAATGTTGCAGGCTTCGGAAAGGTGGTACCGGGCCACGAACCTATCTAGGTCTTCAGGGACCAGCTCCGACTGAATGCGGTCCGCCCTTACTTCGTCCATCCCTAATGGCCAGTGAACCTACGGTCAGGACGGGGTCAAGAGGGGGGAAGGCACCGGAACGACTGGAGTACACTAACACGAAAGGAGAAAGTACGGAGAGCCCTAAATTGAAGAGTGGGGCAACTCACCGGAAAGGAAGGAAGAACGGCTCCGAGAGCGTCAAAGGAGGAGCGAACGAACATTTCGGCGGCAACGGCAGCGGCACAAGGGAGAAACTTGAAGATGCCTGTGAAGAGAAAGGCGGACGGGGGAGGGCCCCCCGGTTAAATTGGTGGAAAGGCGGATGACGCCTCGGTGACGCCAGAGGACGCCTGGCTGCCGAAAGTTTGTTCGCGCCCCAAAGGCGAATCGACGCCATTAAGGAAGGATGTCCGCCGAAATCCGCAGACCGCCAGATCAGCGACAACTGCCATACGCCATAAAGAAGGCGGAAAGCTCGGAGCGCGCGCGCCTTTCCGAGGGATGGCGGCAATCTCGAAGCATCACTCCCTTCACCCGTTCCCCTCCTGGTTCCAGGCTCGGGAGTGGGGGGCTACTGTTACGGGGGAACTTAGCCACCATGCCCCACGTGACCGGCACGCGCGCCCAGGAAGACTACGGCTGCCCCTTGATCCAGCAATCCGACCTCGGGTCGGATATCTTCGGCTCCGCAGCCCGACCCCGAGTCGGCTGCCCCTTGATCCAGCAATCCGACCTCGGGTCGGATATCTTCGGCTCCGCAGCCCGACCCCGAGTCGGCTGCCCCTTGATCCAGCAATCCGACCCCGAGTCGACAATCTCTCGACAACAACAGACTGTTCCTCTGAGGCACGCCGCGGCCCCCTGCTCCACTACTCCCTGCAACGGCCGTATCCGGCGCTGCCCCACGATCCCCTGTAACAGCCGTACAAAGCGGAGCTCCACTATGCCCTGCCATGGCTGTACCCAGCGCTGCCCCACGACGCCCTGTAACGGCCATGTCAGTGGCAGTCCCATCGTGCCACACGATGACGAATCCCCGGAAAAACCCCCCAGCCTGATATATATGAGGCTGGGGGGGAAGGGGGAGGGTAAGATATATCTTCCAGAGTATCATCTCACCTGCTACCTTCTCCTTCTCTTTCTCCTTCGATCTCCTCTGACTTGATCGTCGGAGGGCCCCCACTACTCCGGTGGTGGTGCGAGGCTTGCTTGCAGGTTTCACGACGGAGGGCGGAGTGCAACCAAAGCAACTCAAAGGGAACCCCGTTCACACCGCTGTGGCAATCGTTCTCGGTTTGGACCACCAGCAACAATAACAATAGTCCAAAAAATATTATTCCAGTTCACATATTAATTTTTCATTCAAATCATCATCTCGTAAAATTCGTAAATCACATATAAATTCATTAACAATTTATTTAATGCAAAAATAATATTATATAAATGAAGAGTCTTGGAAAGGCAGTTAATTACTTACTTCGAAAGCGATTCACAATAATTTCAATTAATCTCACAAATTCCTCGCAGAACCTAATATCCAAAAATCATATTTTTCTTTTAAAATTTATCACAATATATATAAAACTTAAATTTTAACATTCTTCCAGGGCCGACCCTGCATAGGTGTCTAGCATCCCGGGTTCGGATTCAGGTTTGGATTCGGGTTCATACCCGTAAACCACCCTCTCCTTTTATTTATTTATTTATTTATTCTTTCTTTATTTCTTTTCTTTTTCTCTCTTTTCTTTGTCGGAACAGGGGACCCATACCCCTTCTTCCTTCCTTCTCAGTCGGACTCAGAGGCGGCCGCGATGGCCAGCCCCCTCGGCGGCAAGGGGTGGTGAAGCAAGTGCGACCACCTCCAACGGCTGGCGGCGGCGCACAAGGCCGGCGGCGAGAGGACATGCCCGAACAGGGCTCTTCTGTTTTTGGGTGAAAATCCCGACGATGGCTAGCTCAAAGCCATGACAACTTGCATCACGGAAGGAGAGAGGAAAGCTAGAAGCCCTTACCTTAGCCTCCGACAAAGACCGGCGATTCTCCTCCTCTCCAGCGGCAATGGAAGAAATCCGTGCCGTGGCTTCTCGGCTCTCTCCCTCTCTCTCTCCCTCCCTCCCTCTTGGGCGGCTGCACGAGGAAGAAGAGGAGACTCGGGGTTTGTGGCTCCCCTTCATCTGGCCTTAACGAGAAGGAGAAGAAGCCCTAAAACAGGGCTTCCTTCTTCTTTGGGATGGATCCTTCCATCCCGGTGCCTCACGTGCAACGCACGTGAGGCCAAATCCTGGGACTGGGCCGATCAAATGGACCGGGCCCAGTTCCAGGGTCTCACATCCTTCCTTCCTTAAAAGAAATTTCGTCCACGAAATTTTCGTACATGTAGTTCAAGAGTAGATTATACTTTTTCCAAACTAAGTCATAACACTCTTCAAATCAAAATTGTCTTATCTGACCAATGTCAAATAATTCCATTCACCACACTTTCTCTGCACACACTGATTTAAACCTCAACATACCCGTGTCAAGTCTAGATTTTTTTTTAAGAATTACTTGCTTATTGGTACATTCATTATTATGTCTTAATCCCGTGTGAACACTTTCGAAATTTAAAAGTTTATATTCTTCTTTTGACAA
Organism: Phoenix dactylifera; assembly: GCF_009389715.1. Taxonomy (NCBI): domain Eukaryota; kingdom Viridiplantae; phylum Streptophyta; class Magnoliopsida; order Arecales; family Arecaceae; genus Phoenix; species Phoenix dactylifera. The sequence continues at coordinate 866,153 of NW_024067718.1, read as the reverse complement.
TTAATCAAAAAAATGTTACATAATTATTTAATCTTTTCTAGCAGCATAATGAGTTGTCTAACAAAGAGCAGTAGGCATGGCTAAACAATAAATAAAAATAAATATTGGGACTAGATTAATACCTGTTGTCAACACTTCAGAAGCCTGTGCATCTTGCTGTGTAAGTGCAAATACTCTTCCTTGAGTCTTTCGCCCCTGACTTCCTTCCATTGCCTGAGTAGATCTATTCTCGTTTCTTTGTGGGCAGTCTGCAATTTTATGACCTATCTTACCACATCTAAAACAGGCACTGGTGTTCCAATGGCAATCCTTGTCAGCATGAGTCTTACCACATCTGGAACATTTATTGCTATTCATCTGCTTAGGGTTGTTACTCTTGGATTTCTTGTTTGAACTTTCGGCGTTTTCATTGCTCTGCCCCTAAAATTCATTTGACCTGTTCCTCTTCTTTTGATTTCTTTCCCTTTCCAACCGTTCATCATTAACTTCCCTTTCAATTATCAAAGCCTTATTTACCACAGCTGCATAGGTAGTCAATTCATAAGGTACCACTTATTTTCTACTTTCAGTCTTTAGTCCCATCTCAAATTTATGCGCTCGATTTAGCTCATCCTCGACTAACTTTGGAACAAATTTGGCTAGCTCGGTAAATTTAGCTTCGTATTCCGCAACAGTCATATTCCTTTACTTTAGATGAATAAACTGATAGTATGCGTGCAGAGGGCTAAGCATGAATTTCAGAAAATTTTTATGCGGAAAGAACGGGTTAAACATTTTAACCCATAACATGCTTGATATTTTAGATATTTTAACTCTGGTACCAGTCGAAGACAATCTTCAACTGCACATCACATGTGGCACGGGCTCAGTCCCAATACATAGGGTGACACCCGCACGTGCCTATCAAAGCACTCATCATATGAGCCCCCGGGTGGAGAGCCACGCTTCGTCACACGATCACGCGTGAGAGTTCCCGAGAATCGGATAGTCTCCACTAATCCTTTGCTTTGACACCAAATATCACAAAGCCCTCAGATCCCGAGGATTGTGTGATTCGAATAAATATGCATAAATCACAACTTCTTGTGATTTGAAGATTGAGATCATATCTCAACCGTAAAAGAGATCAGGTCTCTTACCTTTAGAAGGGGGTTCCTTCAAGGATGCTTTGCAGCCGCACAAGCGTCCGGCCTCGATGACTCGTCCACGCGAAGCTCCGGAATGATCAGCTCCCGGGGAGTGCTAGCTCGCAGGGAGGCAGAAGGTTGGCTGAAAAGGAGAAGGAAGAAGATGGACCTTCACAGCTCAAGAACTCCTTCTTGGGCTTTCACCTTCAGAGCTACTCTCTCCTCTCACTCTCTTTCTCTGGTGCTCTTTTTTTGTGTAGAGAAGAAGGAAGAGGGGTGGCCTATTTATAGGCCAAGAAGAAGGTGAGGTGTCCCTATGAGGTGTCCTGCCAGGACACATGTCACACATGCAAGAAAAAGATGTGTCCTGCTCCGCCACGTGTCACGCATGCAAAGGGGTGAGGTGGCCTGGAGGGCGATGTCATGCATGACCTCATGAGGCAGATGAGGTCATGGATGACATCAGGAGGAGTGTGAGGTGTCCAGGCCCGCCACATGTCACGCATGCAAGCAAAAGAGGTGTCCTGCTCCGCCACGTGTCACTCATGCAAAAGGATGACGTGGCCTGGAGGGCGATCGGGATGTGGGTCCCACATACAGTATGCGGGTCCCACCTTAAGCAGGACGTGGGTCCCACATACATTATGTGGGTCCCACATATGCAGGACGTGGGTCCCACATACAGTATGTGGGTCCCACATAGGCAGGACGTGGGTCCCACATACAGTATGTGGGTCCCACATAGGCAGGACGTGGGTCCCACATAGGCAGGACGTGGGTCCCACATGGGCAAGAAGTTCAAGTCCAATTTGACTCAAGCCAAATCTAATTTGGTTGGGGGCAAATTGAGTCTAATCAATGATCCAATCACCAATTAACTTTTCCAAGCAACAATTGCTTAGGGCAATCAATCACATTGACTATTTTACCTCTAGACGATTCTCAATCGTCAATCAGCTATTTGATCAATCCAGAAACTTCTAAGCGTGTGACCTCACAGGTTCGAGCCTAAGCCGGTAGTACAAGAACACTTCCTGCACTAATCGAAGTAACCATCTAGCAATGGGACCCGACGACCGGATAGGCCGAATAGATGCAAAGCAACATTCTAGAACCTATGGACCATGGTTACCGCATAATTCATCCTCTTGACCAGAAAATGCCCAGGGTGGGTTCAGAGTCTGTCTACCCTGAAACGATCCATCCGGAAATATGTTTCAATTCAATAAGTCAAGTGATAGAGATTTGACTTTCCCTGGCCAGGGTACTACTTAATTGAAAACACAAGGCATTCACCCGTATTCCTAAGGGAGGTCAATCCCATCTTGATTTGCAACTGACTACCACAAGTACTTGACTGGACCCAGAAACCTTCCGTCGCTGGATTAGAAATCCAGGTAGTCCGGCACCAAAGTACAGTGAGTTGCTTGCAAGCCACCGGTTGCAATCTTAGGTCTAAAGGATACATATACCCATATCCACTCGGAACAACTCTTGACAAGAGAGAGTCCGTCAATTGGTCACGTTCAGTGAACGTAGACTACCATTCACCTGTATACCATACTAGTATCTCTATACTCTTTGGTTTGGAAGACAACCAACAAATATGATACACAATGACCTACGCCCGATAATACTATCATCCTATTAATAGTATATCATACGATCATGAACTTTTAAGGACCTGTGTGACAAAATCATATTTCATTACACAAAGCAGTCCTAAGGACTTCATCACATCGGAGTTTGTGAAGATGTTCTGGTGATGAATAAATACCATGTTATTTATAATTGATTCAAATACATTTACAATCAACAATTGATTGGATTTAGGACATAATTCCCAACAACTCCCACTTGACCTAAAGCCAATCAGTACAGTATCGTATACCCATCTTTAAGTAATGATGGTCAAACTCCTTTATACTGAGGGCCTTAGTGAAGGGGTCGGCTAAGTTATCCTTTCCGTCAATCTTTTGAAGATCAACGTCACCTCGTTCTACTATCTCACGAACAAGGTGATACCGGCGCAGAATGTGCTTGGTGCGTTGGTGTGCCTTTGGTTCTTTAGCTTGAGCGATGGCCCCGGTACTATCACAGTATAGTGGGACTGGTCCATCAGCGGAGGGTGCAACTCCGAGCTCAGCAATGAACTTTCGTAACCAGACAGCTTCTTTGGCGGCATCAGATGCAGCAATGTATTCAGCCTCGCATACAGAGTCTGCCACGGTATGCTGTTTGGAACTTTTTCAGCACACGGCCCCACCTAACAGGGTAAACACATAACCAGACACAGACTTGCTATCATCTCGGTCTGATTGAAAACTTGAATCGGTATAACCGACAAGTCTCAACACAGTATCTCCATAAATAAGCCACTTATCCTTAGTATTTCTCAAATACTTGAGGATAGTCTTTACAACTTTCCAGTGGTTCTCTCCTGGGTCAGATTGGTACCTACTCACTACTCCTAGTGAATACGCCACATCTGGTCTAGTACATGTCATAGCATACATAATAGATTCCACAGCAGAGGCATATGGAATTCTACTCATACGCTCTCTTTCTTGGGGAGTTGTCGGGCAATCTCCTTTAGAAAGAGTGATTCCATGACCTATCGGAAGATAGCCTTTCTTGGAATTTTCCATGCTGAATCGTTTCAGCACAGTATTTATGTACGTGGACTGGGATAACCCAAGCAACCTTTTAGACCTATCCCTATAGATCTTCATCCCTAGGATGTAGGATGCATCTCCCAGATCTTTCATGGAGAACTGTGATGACAGCCAGATCTTTATTCTCTGTAGTGCAGGAATGTCATTCCCTATTAAAAGAATATCATCCACATACAGTACAAGAAACATCACTACTGAACTATTTACCCACTTATATATGCAAGGTTCCTCTCCGTTCCTAACGAAGCCATACGTCTTGATCACCGTATCAAAGCGTATGTTCCAATTTCGAGAAGCCTGCTTCAGTCCGTATAAGGACTTTTGAAGCTTGCATACCTTAGATTTATCTGCAGAAATAAAACCTTCAGGCTGTATCATATACACCTGCTCCTCTAAATCTCCATTCAGAAAAGCGGTTTTAACATCTATCTGCCAAATCTCTAAGTCCAGATGTGCAGCTATTGCAAGCATGATCCGAATGGATTTCAGCATTGCCACAGGAGAAAACGTCTCGTCATAGTCTATGCCATAACGTTGGCGAAATCCCTTGGCAACCAGACGGGCTTTGTAGGTTTCCACATTTCCGTCTGCGCCTCTCTTCCTCTTGAAAATCCATTTACACCCAATGGGTTTGATTCCTTCAGGTGGGTCAACCAATGTCCATACATCATTGACCTCAATGGACTCCAATTCGGATTTCATGGCATTAAACCATTTCTCAGAATCAGACCTTTGCATAGCATCCATGTATGTGACGGGATCCTCTATGTTCTCATCGAGACCAACCGGTTCGCCATCCTAGATCAGAAAACCATAGTATCTGTCCGGCTGATGCGGTACTCTACCGGATCGCCTCATGGATGTCTCTATAATGGGTTCTGGATTTGATCTAATCAAATCCGATTCTTTAGTCTGTACTGGTTCTTGTATACGTTGAACTTCCTTAAGTGCAACATCAGAGCTGTTCGCTCCTTCACCAGGGAACTCCTTCTCAAGAAAAACAGCCCTATTACTGACAAATAACTTTTGCATATCAGTATTATAGAAGTAATACCCTAAGGTTTCTTTTGGATATCCGACAAAGAAACAATTATCAGATTTGGATTCCAGCTTATCTGCTTTCAAACGTTTGACATAGGCCTTTTATTTTTATTTTTAATTTTATTTTTGTTTTTCCCTTTCCCAAAGGGACGGCGTTGATGCAAAAATAAAATTGTTCTCCCAAGTGCAGGAGAATCGCACAAGTAGTAAATTCTCGGGAGTCCGAGGTCGAATCCTCAGGGAACGAAATGTATATGAGATTATTTAATATAATTTTAGATTAATTAATTCAATAAATTTGTGGATTAAAATTATGTTTTGATTTCCAGAAATTAAAATGCAGAGAATAATAAACACAATTCAATGAAATAAAAATGGTAGGGATCTGGAATCCCCCTTGATGATATTGCATCCAAGGAATAAACTCTATGGTTCTTGATTTAAGATTTAATGTAGGATAGATCTAATCATAGTATATGTTTCATGAACATATGAACTCAATTTCTAAGCATTCGTCGTGCTTTCTACGTCTACGACGAATCAAATACTAAAGCAATCCATATATCAATAATCATAATCCATTTAAGAACTATCTACGAAATAACTATGCATGGATCAAAAACATATCAGTAAATATAATTCATTCAAGGCAAAAGTTTAGAGTTTACTTCAAAGAGCAATACATCAAAGGTTCATCCATCTCCCTCCCTAGGACTTTAGCCACTCATTGAAAACTTTAATCCCTCTTTCATTTTCTTTCTTTCCCCTTTTTTTTCTTTTTTCTTTTCGGAAACAGGGGAGGCCCTGTTTCCCTTTCTCTTTTTTTTTTTCTTTTTTTGACAGAGGGCCCTCCCCTGTTTCACCGAATGGGAAGGAATAACATCCCCCCAGCCGAGCGGAAGCCTCATATAGCTCGTGCGATGGATCCCTGATCCAGTTGCGAAATATCCGAACGCGGAATCATGGGATTTGGATCACGGAACGATCGCAGGCGTTGGGCGCGGGAGATTCGGACGCGGATACTTGACTGGGACTCGGATGATTGCGAATCCCGGAAGAATCGGATGCTGGTTCGGAGGATGCGGAAATGGGAAGCTTCACGGGAGAAGCTGGAGCGTGGACGCTCGGTGGTAGCTTGGGAGATCTGAACCGTGGATGGCTCGCGGAAGATGCTTGCAGACGTTGTGATGCTGGGAGATTCGGACGTGGCATGCTGGGAGGCTTCACGGATGAATCGCTGATGTTAAGATGTGTGGACTGCGAGGAAGACGGAAGAGCTGGGACGCATACGCTGAGATCACGGTGGATTTTGCACGCGGACGTGGCATGCTGGGATTCTGGATGCAATCTCAGATGGCTGAAGTCGGGACGGCTGGATCGCAGCTGATACGGGCTGAGACGCTTGCGAACGGAAGAGCTCGAAAATCGCCGGAAGAGGCGGAAGACGCATGCGTTCGTGAGGAGCTCGAACGTGGACCGCTGAAGATCTGGGGATGCTGGGATTCTGTGAACGTGGAAGCTTGGGAGGAAGGAAATCCGAGACGCGTGGGATGCGAAGATGCTCGGGATGGTTGCGGACGCTGGGTCACGGACGCGGATGAAATGCTTCATGGGATGCTGACCGGCTGGGCTTGAACGCTTGGGATTGGTTGGAACTCGGGTGCAAGATAGCTTCACAAGCGGAGAAGACGGACTGCTGGTGCTTGGGCTAAGATGCAGAAGAAGCTGGGTCGCACGAGATGCTGGGAAGGGAAAATGAAGCTACGACGAAGTGGACCGCTGAACTTGACCTCCTTTTAGTGTGCAACTGGGGTCGTCCATGCGGTTGGCTGGTCACCTATAGTGATGCATCTTTTTGAACCCAATGTGCATTTTAGCTTTGATTTCTGATCACCTGTACCCCACAAAAATATAATATTAATGCGGCAATTTTATCATTATTTGTTAGCAATAATACTAATTTAAGTGATGTATAGATCGCACTTTTGTGCTCTCATCACACCCCCCAACTAGCTTATTGCTAGTCTCTAGCAATTAATGAGCAGATAATAGAATGAGAGTGCAAAAGGTATGGTTTAACCTATGACTTTTTATTGAAGCTAAAGATATAAAACTAAGATATGTACCCACTTTCGTAGGGCATCACGATTGCACTTAGCACGTGCAACAAGCCGTTAAACCCCTAGGTTACCCTAGTGGACGAGTGTTGTCTCGTGAGGGTTTTCAGGGATGCTACCCACAAACATCAAACATAACATGTGATCCTAATAAAAATGTGAAATAAATTCTAAGCTAATACACATGTAATTAATTGATATATATTTTCAAGCATGGCAACTGTCAAAACAAGGAAATATAAAAGTGTAGTGTGCATCAAATTGTATGACTTTCTCAGAGTACTAATACCTCCACCACAACAGGGCACCGCCTGAGTTTTAGGTGCATTACTCAAGTTCACAAGTGTTTCTACAATTTATTAGAACTTGATCCATCAAATTTTCAGAATATCACATGTTGTCTAAATCTGTCAAGAATGGTTCGCATGTAAAGAAAGAGTTATCAATCTCAACTAAACAACCTGGGTACACGAAGGTCCAATACAATGGAGTCAAACCAGCCATTACCACATGTCACTAGGTTCAGCCTAACCAACTCATTCATGCTTATTTTTATTTCATTTTTTTTTTCAATACAAATGACAACTACAGCTATCCAACCCCATTAGGCTCTAGTAAGGTCCATGTAGCGAGCTTTCAATCAATGACCCCCGATCCAGTTGGCTCAAGACATTAGGTGAAACACCCCTCGGACTTAATTACTCGAACCAGACTACGCCACGAGGCCAGACTTGTCATCATAAGTTTTTTTTTTAATAATAATTATGCAAGAAAAAAAATGGTAGACTGAACCATATAAATATTTTTATTATATATGTGACTGCATCGTGGCTATAGGTCAACCAAAGTCGGATTATAAGGCACCTAAGTAATCTAGTCGGGATATTCAACCTCTATCTTTATGTGAAAACCAAATCCTGAACCTTATGGTACGAACAAGGATACTCATACTTCTTTCATGGATAAGGCTAACAAAAATGCAGTTAACAAATATGAACTCCTGAGGCCTTCCTATTGTCATTAAGTACACGTGTGGGGATCTAATAATAGGTCTCTGATCAGTCATAGTATGCATGTGTTCCTTGCCTTAATAGTTGCACAAACTCAATATGAAAATACATGTGCATTTGCTCAGAAAAGAAAGCAATAGAATAAATCAAATGCAAAAACAAGTTTTATTTATTTTTTTATTTTTTATTTATTTTTATTTTTATTTTTATTTTTATTTTTTTTAGATCAAAATATTTTCCTCCCCCCAACTTAAACATTGCATTGTCCTCAATGTAAAAGAAAATGCAAGAAAACTATATATGAGAGACAATAGAGAAAATAATAGAGAGAAGAAGAATACCTTGAGCTGTTGATATCCAGAAAAGAAGACCTACAAAATAAGAAGAAAACTAGAAATAAAAGAAAAAATTTAATTCTAACTAATATACACGTACCTTGGCCGTCATGCTCAGTCATAAGAAGGCTCCTCCAAGGGAAAGGAGTCCTTTTCATCTGCAAAATTCTCAAGAAAAGGTTCTAATCTTTGTCCATTTACTTTAAAAATGGTGCCATCCTGTGGATTTTCAATTTCAACTGCCCCTGGTTTGATTTCAAAGTATCCAACATTTTCAGGAATAATCATGCATGAAGGTTGACTAGTCCTAGTGGGATGTAAATATTGTCGAAGTGTCATAACTGGGGGTCTACCTTCATCACCATGGTGACTTCCTATATCATCAGGAAAATTTGCCATCTCACAAGGTGTGAGATACTGCGAAGGAATTTCAAGGATGTGTCCTAAGGGATGATCTAAAGTTGTACGACTTAATCGACCGGTGTCGTCCCTATTCCACCCTAGCATACAAAGTTTCAGAGTTTATTTATTTATTTATTCTTTTAATGATCACCCTTGATCTTTTCTTAAAGTTCTTATCAATTTTCAACTAGCAACAAGGGTTAATGAGATATGATAATAATAAAATTCTGATTCTAAAAAAAAAAAAAATTAAACACAGAAAATTCAAAACAGACAGCAGCAAGGTGTCAGATTAATATAATGGTCGTACAAGTATCGGAATATCAATCAGACCGTTCAGATGAAAGACACACCGGTCCTGCACCCGACGACCAAATTTGAATCCAATCAGACGGTGAATTACTCAGATATCAGAGTTTGATGTAGACTGTGCAGGGAATAAAAAAAACAGCAATAAAGATTCAAATTTTTTTTTTTTCAAAAGAAAAATACTAACAAATCAACTAAAAATTAACTCTAAAAATATACTAATAAATCAGCCGTTCTCCGGCAATGGCGCCAAAAACTTGATGCAAAAATAAAATTGTTCTCCCAAGTGCAGGAGAATCGCACAAGTAGTAAATTCTCGGGAGTCCGAGGTCGAATCCTCAGGGAACGAAATGTATATGAGATTATTTAATATAATTTTAGATTAGTTAATTCAATAAATTTGTGGATTAAAATTATGTTTTGATTTTCAGAAATTAAAATGCAGAGAATAATAAACACAATTCAATGAAATAAAAATGGTAGGGATCTGGAATCCCCCTTGATGATATTGCATCCAAGGAATAAACTCTATGGTTCTTGATTTAAGATTTAATGTAGGATAGATCTAATCATGGTATATGTTTCATGAACATATGAACTCAATTTCTAAGCATTCGTCGTGCTTTCTACGTCTACGACGAATCAAATACTAAAGCAATCCATATATCAATAATCATAATCCATTTAAGAACTATCTACGAAATAACTATGCATGGATCAAAAACATATCAGTAAATATAATTCATTCAAGGCAAAAGTTTAGAGTTTACTTCAAAGAGCAATACATCAAAGGTTCATCCATCTCCCTCCCTAGGACTTTAGCCACTCATTGAAAACTTTAATCCCTCTTTCATTTTCTTTCTTTCCCCTTTTTTTTCTTTTTTCTTTTCGGAAACAGGGGAGGCCCTGTTTCCCTTTCTCTTTTTTTTTTCTTTTTTTGACAGAGGGCCCTCCCCTGTTTCACCGAATGGGAAGGAATAACATCCCCCCAGCCGAGCGGAAGCCTCATATAGCTCGTGCGATGGATCCCTGATCCAGTTGCGAAATATCCGAACGCGGAATCATGGGATTTGGATCACGGAACGATCGCAGGCGTTGGGCGCGGGAGATTCGGACGCGGATACTTGACTGGGACTCGGATGATTGCGAATCCCGGAAGAATCGGATGCTGGTTCGGAGGATGCGGAAATGGGAAGCTTCACGGGAGAAGCTGGAGCGTGGACGCTCGGTGGTAGCTTGGGAGATCTGAACCGTGGATGGCTCGCGGAAGATGCTTGCAGACGTTGTGATGCTGGGAGATTCGGACGTGGCATGCTGGGAGGCTTCACGGATGAATCGCTGATGTTAAGATGTGTGGACTGCGAGGAAGACGGAAGAGCTGGGACGCATACGCTGAGATCACGGTGGATTTTGCACGCGGACGTGGCATGCTGGGATTCTGGATGCAATCTCAGATGGCTGAAGTCGGGACGGCTGGATCGCAGCTGATACGGGCTGAGACGCTTGCGAACGGAAGAGCTCGAAAATCGCCGGAAGAGGCGGAAGACGCATGCGTTCGTGAGGAGCTCGAACGTGGACCGCTGAAGATCTGGGGATGCTGGGATTCTGTGAACGTGGAAGCTTGGGAGGAAGGAAATCCGAGACGCATGGGATGCGAAGATGCTCGGGATGGTTGCGGACGCTGGGTCACGGACGCGGATGAAATGCTTCATGGGATGCTGACCGGCTGGGCTTGAACGCTTGGGATTGGTTGGAACTCGGGTGCAAGATAGCTTCACAAGCGGAGAAGACGGACTGCTGGTGCTTGGGCTAAGATGCAGAAGAAGCTGGGTCGCACGAGATGCTGGGAAGGGAAAATGAAGCTGCGACGAAGTGGACCGCTGAACTTGACCTCCTTTTAGTGTGCAACTGGGGTCGTCCATGCGGTTGGCTGGTCACCTATAGTGATGCATCTTTTTGAACCCAATGTGCATTTTAGCTTTGATTTCTGATCACCTGTACCCCACAAAAATATAATATTAATGCGGCAATTTTATCATTATTTGTTAGCAATAATACTAATTTAAGTGATGTATAGATCGCACTTTTGTGCTCTTATCACACCCCCCAACTAGCTTATTGCTAGTCTCTAGCAATTAATGAGCAGATAATAGAATGAGAGTGCAAAAGGTATGGTTTAACCTATGACTTTTTATTGAAGCTAAAGATATAAAACTAAGATATGTACCCACTTTCGTAGGGCATCACGATTGCACTTAGCACGTGCAACAAGCCGTTAAACCCCTAGGTTACCCTAGTGGACGAGTGTTGTCTCGTGAGGGTTTTCAGGGATGCTACCCACAAACATCAAACATAACATGTGATCCTAATAAAAATGTGAAATAAATTCTAAGCTAATACACATGTAATTAATTGATATATATTTTCAAGCATGGCAACTGTCAAAACAAGGAAATATAAAAGTGTAGTGTGCATCAAATTGTATGACTTTCTCAGAGTACTAATACCTCCACCACAACAGGGCACCGCCTGAGTTTTAGGTGCATTACTCAAGTTCACAAGTGTTTCTACAATTTATTAGAACTTGATCCATCAAATTTTCAGAATATCACATGTTGTCTAAATCTGTCAAGAATGGTTCGCATGTAAAGAAAGAGTTATCAATCTCAACTAAACAACCTGGGTACACGGAGGTCCAATACAATGGAGTCAAACCAGCCATTACCACATGTCACTAGGTTCAGCCTAACCAACTCATTCATGCTTATTTTTATTTCATTTTTTTTTTCAATACAAATGACAACTACAGCTATCCAACCCCATTAGGCTCTAGTAAGGTCCATGTAGCGAGCTTTCAATCAATGACCCCCGATCCAGTTGGCTCAAGACATTAGGTGAAACACCCCTCGGACTTAATTACTCGAACCAGACTACGCCACGAGGCCAGACTTGTCATCATAAGTTTTTTTTTTTTAATAATAATTATGCAAGAAAAAAAATGGTAGACTGAACCATATAAATATTTTTATTATATATGTGACTGCATCGTGGCTATAGGTCAACCAAAGTCGGATTATAAGGCACCTAAGTAATCTAGTCGGGATATTCAACCTCTATCTTTATGTGAAAATCAAATCCTGAACCTTATGGTACGAACAAGGATACTCATACTTCTTTCATGGATAAGGCTAACAAAAATGCAGTTAACAAATATGAACTCCTGAGGCCTTCCTATTGTCATTAAGTACACGTGTGGGGATCTAATAATAGGTCTCTGATCAGTCATAGTATGCATGTGTTCCTTGCCTTAATAGTTGCACAAACTCAATATGAAAATACATGTGCATTTGCTCAGAAAAGAAAGCAATAGAATAAATCAAATGCAAAAACAAGTTTTATTTATTTTTTTATTTTTTATTTATTTTTATTTTTATTTTTATTTTTATTTTTTTTTAGATCAAAATATTTTCCTCCCCCCAACTTAAACATTGCATTGTCCTCAATGTAAAAGAAAATGCAAGAAAACTATATATGAGAGACAATAGAGAAAATAATAGAGAGAAGAAGAATACCTTGAGCTGTTGATATCCAGAAAAGAAGACCTACAAAATAAGAAGAAAACTAGAAATAAAAGAAAAAATTTAATTCTAACTAATATACACGTACCTTGGCCGTCATGCTCAGTCATAAGAAGGCTCCTCCAAGAGAAAGGAGTCCTTTTCATCTGCAAAATTCTCAAGAAAAGGTTCTAATCTTTGTCCATTTACTTTAAAAATGGTGCCATCCTGTGGATTTTCAATTTCAACTGCCCCTGGTTTGATTTCAAAGTATCCAACATTTTCAGGAATAATCATGCATGAAGGTTGACTAGTCCTAGTGGGATGTAAATATTGTCGAAGTGTCATAACTGGGGGTCTACCTTCATCACCATGGTGACTTCCTACATCATCAGGAAAATTTGCCATCTCACAAGGTGTGAGATACTGCGAAGGAATTTCAAGGATGTGTCCTAAGGGATGATCTAAAGTTGTACGACTTAATCGACCGGTGTCGTCCCTATTCCACCCTAGCATACAAAGTTTCAGAGTTTATTTATTTATTTATTCTTTTAATGATCACCCTTGATCTTTTCTTAAAGTTCTTATCAATTTTCAACTAGCAACAAGGGTTAATGAGATATGATAATAATAAAATTCTGATTCTAAAAAAAAAAAAAATTAAACACAGAAAATTCAAAACAGACAGCAGCAAGGTGTCAGATTAATATAATGGTCGTACAAGTATCGGAATATCAATCAGACCGTTCAGATGAAAGACACACAGGTCCTGCACCCGACGACCAAATTTGAATCCAATCAGACGGTGAATTACTCAGATATCAGAGTTTGATGTAGACTGTGCAGGGAATAAAAAAAACAGCAATAAAGATTCAAATTTTTTTTTTTTCAAAAGAAAAATACTAACAAATCAACTAAAAATTAACTCTAAAAATATACTAATAAATCAGCCGTTCTCCGGCAATGGCGCCAAAAACTTGATGCAAAAATAAAATTGTTCTCCCAAGTGCAGGAGAATCGCACAAGTAGTAAATTCTCGGGAGTCCGAGGTCGAATCCTCAGGGAACGAAATGTATATGAGATTATTTAATATAATTTTAGATTAGTTAATTCAATAAATTTGTGGATTAAAATTATGTTTTGATTTTCAGAAATTAAAATGCAGAGAATAATAAACACAATTCAATGAAATAAAAATGGTAGGGATCTGGAATCCCCCTTGATGATATTGCATCCAAGGAATAAACTCTATGGTTCTTGATTTAAGATTTAATGTAGGATAGATCTAATCATGGTATATGTTTCATGAACATATGAACTCAATTTCTAAGCATTCGTCGTGCTTTCTACGTCTACGACGAATCAAATACTAAAGCAATCCATATATCAATAATCATAATCCATTTAAGAACTATCTACGAAATAACTATGCATGGATCAAAAACATATCAGTAAATATAATTCATTCAAGGCAAAAGTTTAGAGTTTACTTCAAAGAGCAATACATCAAAGGTTCATCCATCTCCCTCCCTAGGACTTTAGCCACTCATTGAAAACTTTAATCCCTCTTTCATTTTCTTTCTTTCCCCTTTTTTTTTTTTTTCTTTTCGGAAACAGGGGAGGCCCTGTTTCCCTTTCTCTTTTTTTTTTCTTTTTTTGACAGAGGGCCCTCCCCTGTTTCACCGAATGGGAAGGAATAACATCCCCCCAGCCGAGCGGAAGCCTCATATAGCTCGTGCGATGGATCCCTGATCCAGTTGCGAAATATCCGAACGCGGAATCATGGGATTTGGATCACGGAACGATCGCAGGCGTTGGGCGCGGGAGATTCGGACGCGGATACTTGACTGGGACTCGGATGATTGCGAATCCCGGAAGAATCGGATGCTGGTTCGGAGGATGCGGAAATGGGAAGCTTCACGGGAGAAGCTGGAGCGTGGACGCTCGGTGGTAGCTTGGGAGATCTGAACCGTGGATGGCTCGCGGAAGATGCTTGCAGACGTTGTGATGCTGGGAGATTCGGACGTGGCATGCTGGGAGGCTTCACGGATGAATCGCTGATGTTAAGATGTGTGGACTGCGAGGAAGACGGAAGAGCTGGGACGCATACGCTGAGATCACGGTGGATTTTGCACGCGGACGTGGCATGCTGGGATTCTGGATGCAATCTCAGATGGCTGAAGTCGGGACGGCTGGATCGCAGCTGATACGGGCTGAGACGCTTGCGAACGGAAGAGCTCGAAAATCGCCGGAAGAGGCGGAAGACGCATGCGTTCGTGAGGAGCTCGAACGTGGACCGCTGAAGATCTGGGGATGCTGGGATTCTGTGAACGTGGAAGCTTGGGAGGAAGGAAATCCGAGACGCGTGGGATGCGAAGATGCTCGGGATGGTTGCGGACGCTGGGTCACGGACGCGGATGAAATGCTTCATGGGATGCTGACCGGCTGGGCTTGAACGCTTGGGATTGGTTGGAACTCGGGTGCAAGATAGCTTCACAAGCGGAGAAGACGGACTGCTGGTGCTTGGGCTAAGATGCAGAAGAAGCTGGGTCGCACGAGATGCTGGGAAGGGAAAATGAAGCTGCGACGAAGTGGACCGCTGAACTTGACCTCCTTTTAGTGTGCAACTGGGGTCGTCCATGCGGTTGGCTGGTCACCTATAGTGATGCATCTTTTTGAACCCAATGTGCATTTTAGCTTTGATTTCTGATCACCTGTACCCCACAAAAATATAATATTAATGCGGCAATTTTATCATTATTTGTTAGCAATAATACTAATTTAAGTAATGTATAGATCGTACTTTTGTACTCTCATCAGGCGTCCTGCCCCACCACCAACCACATTAACCGGCCCTTTCCTGAGCAGGTTATCCTTCTCAAAGTTCTGCAACAACCCCAAAAGACCATGGAAGTTGAGTACAGGCTTTGTCATTCTATAATGAGTGAGGAATGGTCGGTAGGAATCAGGCAGGAAATTCAAAATCGCGTCCTTTCCCAATTGTTCATGCAGGAAAAAGCCGAGTTTGCTCAGGCGCTCTATCAACTCGATCATGTACAGTACATGGTCCGTAACAGAGGCCCCTTCTCTGAGTTTGGCGTTAAAGATACAGCAACTGGTACTATACCTTTTATCGTCATCAGGGACGCCAAACGATTCATTCAACACTTGAATGATCTCGTTCGGCTAAGCACTCTCGAATCTCCGCGAGAATTCGTCGCTCATTGCCGCTAGCATAATGCACCGGACAGTGATCCGATCACTCGTCCATTTCTGGTAAGCGTCACGGACTGCTACCCGTGCATTAACAGGAGGCAATTCAGGTGCCGGATCAGTAATTATATACATGGTCCTCTCGTGTTCTAGGACGATCTTAAGCTTTCTAAGCCAGATTGAAAAGTTGGGACCGGTCAACTTATCATTATCTAACAATGACCTAAGTGACAATTGAGTGGCCATTTCTGCAAAGAATGGCAACAAAGCCTAATCAGTAAATGAATCAATATAATCAAGAAATTTGGATTTTAGTCCAAAGATCCTCCCACCATTTTGTACAAATCAATAGCCTCTACTTTAATCCGAAGAATTACTCCTAATTCTTTAGTGGGTACCGGAATCCACATAGACTACAGATGGGCCCGAGTGTGTCTCGGCTAACCCATCTGTTTCTAAGGGTAGGTTCATAACCAATTGCTTCACCAAATAACTCCCAGTATTATCCTTTTGCCACAGGCCACTTCAGCAGGTGTGTGTCACCTCCACTGAAAAACCTGGTCAGGTCCAACCATCAACTTGCTGCAATAAGTTTATCACATTAATAGATGACCAAGCCCGAGTGTGTCTCGGCTCACCTGACCACCTATTCAATGGATGCAACCGATTCAACATTAATTGAGTGACAATCCCAATAGCCGATGAGCACCAGGCGTGTATCGCCTCCAATGATCATAAACATATTGGACTCATTATCATTTCAATGCAATGGGAGGCTATGACATGGTCATCTTCCATTAACCGCACCATTTTTAAGAACCTGATAATTTAGAGGATTTGTATGAAACACGAAAAGTTGACTAACCTTGATCCTCCCACTGACTTCTTCAAATCAGAGGTTAATAAGAATAGGTTTGAGTCAGTGCACCTAAATCGGTCCGACCAATTTTCTTACAGGCATGGGTCAATTAGAGTCAATCAAAGATCTGATCAAAAGAGATTCACTAAGATGGCCAGATAAGTGAGATCAGCGGAAGGGTATGCCATTAACTTGACTGGAACGAAACCCAGCAAGTAGCTCCCAATTAAAAACCTACTGATAACAGTTGCCTTAGACACCAACTGGTTCATCAATTTCAATTCGATCAATATCAAAACTCAGTGCTCAACCGCGGAGCCCAAATCAACATCCATTTGGTCTTATCAAGAGACATGGACTTGATCAACTACAACTATTGCAAAGATCAAGAGTTACCTTGATCGAATCCAAAGTAAACATTTTAAATTAGATTTGACCAGTTATTGTTCCATATTTTGATTTTGACCATTGGGTCTAACCCAACCAGATTTGATTAGATAACCCATTATCCCCATGATTTATGCAATGTCTTAAATGTTTAAATCACATTTAAAATCTAAGATCTACATCAATACTTAATTCACAATTAAGTGTATTGCATTATTCATGTCTTATCTTGGTTTTGCATGCATTACAACTTTGAATCATTAAAACCCCTTTTAATGTTCAAGTTAAATGGTTTCCACATGCATACAAACATGTCTATTCATCATATGAATAACATCATAAAATAATATTATCAGTTTACATCATATGTAAAAGATCACATTTTGCATAGATATTTGATATCACAAAGAACCTGGACGAGCTCTGATACCACTGATAGTATGCGTGCAGAGGGCTAAGCATGAATTTCAGAAAATTTTTATGCGGAAAAAACGGGTTAAACATTTTAACCCATAACATGCTTGATATTTTAGATATTTTAACTCTGGTACCAGTCGAAGACAATCTTCAACTGCACATCACATGTGGCACGGGCTCAGTCCCAATACATAGGGTGACACCCGCACGTGCCTATCAAAGCACTCATCATATGAGCCCCCGGGTGGAGAGCCACGCTTCGTCACACGATCACGCGTGAGAGTTCCCGGGAATCGGATAGTCTCCACTAATCCTTTGCTTTGACACCAAATATCACAAAGCCCTCAGATCCCGAGGATTGTGTGATTCGAATAAATATGCATAAATCACAACTTCTTGTGATTTGAAGATTGAGATCATATCTCAACCGTAAAAGAGATCAGGTCTCTTACCTTTAGAAGGGGGTTCCTTCAAGGATGCTTTGCAGCCGCACAAGCGTCCGGCCTCGATGACTCGTCCACGCGAAGCTCCGGAATGATCAGCTTCCGGGGAGTGCTAGCTCGCAGGGAGGCAGAAGGTTGGCTGAAAAGGAGAAGGAAGAAGATGGACCTTCACAGCTCAAGAACTCCTTCTTGGGCTTTCACCTTCAGAGCTACTCTCTCCTCTCACTCTCTTTCTCTGGTGCTCTTTTTTTGTGTAGAGAAGAAGGAAGAGGGGTGGCCTATTTATAGGCCAAGAAGAAGGTAAGGTGTCCCTATGAGGTGTCCTGTGAGGTGTCCTGCCAGAACACATGTCACACATGCAAGAAAAAGATGTGTCCTGCTCCGCCACGTGTCACGCATGCAAAGGGGTGAGGTGGCCTGGAGGGCGATGTCATGCATGACCTCATGAGGCAGATGAGGTCATGGATGACATCAGGAGGAGTGTGAGGTGTCCAGGCCCGCCACATGTCACGCATGCAAGCAAAAGAGGTGTCCTGCTCCGCCACGTGTCACTCAGGCAAAAGGATGACGTGGCCTGGAGGGCGATCGGGATGTGGGTCCCACATACAGTATGCGGGTCCCACCTTAAGCAGGACGTGGGTCCCACATACAGTATGTGGGTCCCACATATGCAGGACGTGGGTCCCACATACAGTATGTGGGTCCCACATAGGCAGGACGTGGGTCCCACATACAGTATGTGGGTCCCACATAGGCAGGACGTGGGTCCCACATAGGCAGGACGTGGGTCCCACATGGGCAAGAAGTTCAAGTCCAATTTGACTCAAGCCAAATCTAATTTGGTTGGGGGCAAATTGAGTCTAATCAGTGATCCAATCACCAATTAACTTTTCCAAGCAACAATTGCTTAGGGCAATCAATCACATTGACTATTTTACCTCTAGACGATTCTCAATCGTCAATCAGCTATTTGATCAATCCAGAAACTTCTAAGCGTGTGACCTCACAGGTTCGAGCCTAAGCCGGTAGTACAAGAACACTTCCTGCACTAATCGAAGTAACCATCTAGCAATGGGACCCGACGACCGGATAGGCCGAATAGATGCAAAGCAACATTCTAGAACCTATGGACCATGGTTACCGCATAATTCATCCTCTTGACCAGAAAATGCCCAGGGTGGGTTCAGAGTCTGTCTACCCTGAAACGATCCATCCGGAAATACGTTTCAATTCAATAAGTCAAGTGATAGAGATTTGACTTTCCCTGGCCAGGGTACTACTTAATTGAAAACACAAGGCATTCACCCGTATTCCTAAGGGAGGTCAATCCCATCTTGATTTGCAACTGACTACCACAAGTACTTGACTGGACCCAGAAACCTTCCGTCGCTGGATTAGAAATCCAGGTAGTCCGGCACCAAAGTACAGTGAGTTGCTTGCAAGCCACCGGTTGCAATCTTAGGTCTAAAGGATACATATACCCATATCCACTCGGAATAACTCTTGACAAGAGAGAGTCCGTCAATTGGTCACGTTCAGTGAACGTAGACTACCATTCACCTGTATACTATACTAGTATCTCTATACTCTTTGGTTTGGAAGACAACCAACAAATATGATATACAATGACCTACGCCCGATAATACTATCGTCCTATTAATAGTATATCATACGATTATGAACTTTTAAGGACCTGTGTGACAAAATCATATTTCATTACACAAAGCAGTCCTAAGGACTTCATCACATCGGAGTTTGTGAAGATGTTCTGGTGATGAATAAATACCATGTTATTTATAATTGATTCAAATACATTTACAATCAACAATTGATTGGATTTAGGACATAATTTCCAACATAAACTCCTGCTCTTTTTGCGTCCTTACACTCCGAGGAAAATGGTTATCATAAAATGCTCCTCGAAATTTTTCCCAAGTGGCTCCCTATCCTGCTCATTTTATGTTCCAACATCCGCCACCAGTTGAATGCCTCACCTTGCATCATGTATGATGCAAATAAAATCTTTTCATTATCCTGGCATCTCAAGACAGCAAATGCTTTTTCCATCTCTATAAGCCAATTGTCTGCTTCTAATAGTTCTGTAGTCCCCTTGAAAGCTGGAGGAGCCAGTCTCTTAAATTCAGCTATATTGCTACGCTGTTCACACTGTTCCCCTTGTCCTTGCTGTGGCTGTGTCTGGGGAAACTGCGCTTGTTGTTGGAGCAACTGTTGTTGCACCTGCTGTTGCATCTGCATAAGGCCCATTATGGTCTGCATAACCTAGCCTAGGCCCGGTTCTTGTTGTTTTGTCGGAGTATCACTAGCAGGATTGATGACTCTCTCCTGCTAAGGGGTGTTACCAACTTGTTGGGGTGTGCTGTCATTTTGCGGATTTGGTGCCTTATCAGTAGCTCCGCGAGTAGTCTTTCTCATCCGACGTGGAGGCATCCTGACCTATATCTATCAGATAGCAGCATGCCAATAATAAGCTTACCAATTAATTACAAGTACATAGGATGGTTGTTACAATCATCATAAATTAACATCCTAATGTCCTTAGTGTCTACCCACCTACACTCTTGTCATGTCAGATTTTCTTATCTTAGAATTTTTCCATTCATGCGCTGATACCACTTAAGTTGTCACGCCCCCGGCCCGAGATCGTGAGTCGGGGGTCGCGTCAACCGCCGCACATCCGTAGGAAACTCTCCCTACGAGCATGCAAGGCATCTAAACCAAACATCTCAATTATATAAATCCAAATAATTCAGGCATCTTAACCAAATATCTCAAATATATAACTAAAATAATTTAGCTAAAATAAATGCAATTTTATTCTATTGACTGACATAAATTATAAAGTCTTACAGTTCTAAATATGCAGCGGAACAATAAAGATAGAACAATAATTTAAATAAAACCTAATCTAAGATAACTTGTGCCATAATTCTTTTATTCGCTCTTCCATATTGTAAAACCTCGGATCGAGCTAATTCTTCGGATCTGTAAAAATAGTAAGAAATCGTATAATGAGCTAGACAACCCAGTAAGTAATAAACACCTTAACTAGTCAATTCATATAATAAATAAAATATGAATACAAATTACGATGAATCAGCATAATAACATAATCAATTCATTTTCAAATACAAATTTATTGAAATCCGTATCTTTCAAATATCCATATATATAATCGTAAATCCAATTCGAAACAAATCACATTCATCTCAACAGCCTTTAACTATGACCACACTTATACCCTGTGGCTAGGCCAGAATCAGAACCACACTTATACCCTACGGAGTGGGCCAAAATACCGCACTTATACCCTGCAGAGTGGGCCAGAATACCGCACTTATACCCTGCGGAGGGGCCAGAATTGCCAATGTATAACCCCCAATTGGCAGGGTCCAGAATATAGTCAGGCTGAGAGTTCTAAATCTGATGCATACCAAAATTCTTTTGGTAACATAATAGATAATATCATAATCCGATCTAAATATGCATATACGATGCAAGAACAGTAAATATAACTATAGTCTGAAAAATATTATTCCAGTTCACATATTAATTTTTCATTCAAATCATCATCTCGTAAAATTCATAAATCACATAAAAATTCATTAACAATTTATTTAATGCAAAAATAATATTATATAAATGAAGAGTCTAGGAAAGGTAGTTAATTATTTACTTCGAAAGCGATTTACAATAATTCCAATTAATCTCACAAATTCCTCGCAGAACCTAATATCCAAAAATCATATTTTTCTTTTAAAATTCATCACAATATATATAAAACTTAAATTTTAACATTCTCCCAGTGCCGACCCTGCATAGGTGTCTAGCACCCCGGGTTCGGATTCATGTTCGGATTCGGGTTCATACCCGTAAACCACCCTCTCCCTTTATTTATTTATTTATTTTTCTTTCTTTATTTCTTTTCTTTTTCTTTTTTTTCTTCTTTTTTCTTTGGTGGAACAGGGGACCCATACCCCCGCTTCCTTCCTTCTTAGTCGGACTCAGGGGCGGCCGCGGTGGCCAGCCTCCTCGGCGGCAAGGGGTGGCGAAGCAAGTGCGACCACCTCCAGCGGCTGGCAACGGCGCACAAGGCCGACGGCGAGAGGACATGCCCGAACAGGGCTCTTCTGTTTTTGGGTAAAAATCCCGACGATGGCCGGCTTAAAGCCATGACAACTTGCATCACGGAAGGAGAGAGGAAAGCTAGAAGCCCTTACCTTAGCTTCCGACGAAGACCGGCGATTCTCTTCCTCTCCGGCAGCAATGGAAGAAACCTGTGCCGTGGCTTCTCGGCTCTCTCCGTCTCTCTCTCTCCCCCTCCCTCTTGGGCGGCTGCATGAGGAAGAAGAGGAGACTCGGGGTTTGCGGCTTCCCTTCATCTGGCCTCAACGAGAAGGAGAAGAAGCCCTAAAACAGGGCTTCCTTCTTTTTCGGGATGGATCCTTCCATCCCGGTGCCTCACGTCCGTTGCACGTGAGGCCGAAACCCGGGACTGGGCCCAGTTCCAGGGTCTCATATATGGCCATGCACGCCGCCAATTACGGTTCTTTTTTGTGTATGTACCTATGAGGATGCACCGAGATGGGCGCTTATAAATGTATAATTTCTTTAAGCATCCCTGATGCGCTGGAGGGGCTCAACCAGGAACCACCAACCCTACAGGCCACAGGAGGGTAACCGACCAGAACTCTCTTGTTTTTTCTCAGTCCACAGTCTTTTGTTACCATGATGGCGCCTTTTGACATGGATTCTGAAGGACCTTTCTTTAAGATTGCCTGAGATTTTAAGGTGGGCACCGGGGCGTGATGAGTCAAAGACATACGTCAGAAGATCTGGTACAAGCCTTTATAGAGGGGGGGCGCGAAGTAGTCTGAGAGGGAGGGACGGAGTAGTCAGAGAGGTGGGGTGGGGGGCCGAAGTAGTCAGAGAGAGGTGTCCACAATAATACACCAAAGGGACACGACACATGATCCATCCATACGCGAAAGGTTGACCATGATGCATCTCAAGTCATCGAGGATTATAGCTAGAGTCTACAAGACCATCAGAGGTCCACGTCACCTCACTTGCAATATTATAATTAAAAAAATAATAATGAAAATAAAATAAAAAATATACATTGGTAAAATTGATTATAGACCCGATTTGAGCACAAAAAATATTAAATTTTACAGCTTAAGTCTGATTGAAAACAAATAGAATTTAAGCTCGAGGTCTGGCTCACGATCAATTTGAGTATAAAGCTTTATGATCATTAGATTTGATCATGAGTTGAGCTCGGGCCAAGTTTTCCCTAAAGATCGACATAATTTTCATAAGCTCGGATCCATCCTAACTCAGCTTAGACCCGAGCCCAGCTCTTACTCGAGCTTCGAGCTTCATCCTTACTCTTAGATTTCGTGATCATTTTTATTTTTTTAAAAATACAAAAACACTAATAAATACTTAAAATAATAAATAATTAATTATTGCTAACAATCTAGAATATGTCTATTGTCCCATTAAGTTAACATATTAACAAAAATTATCAATTAAGTCTAGGGCAGAAGTGGGTTGGTTGGATGTAATTCAACTATATCCGATTCCAAATTCGGTTTAGTGCAGATTCGAACAACAGTTTTAGTATCCAATCACACCATGTACTCAACCACAAAGCTACAGCATGTTTTTGCTTTATATTGATAATTTACTGATTCATATGAATTCAGATAATTACATAATAATTTGATCTATATTGCAATATTTTATATTTTAATAATTATTTTTATAAAAATAAATCCTTCTTTTTGATAAAAATAAAAATTGAATATACTTTATTTTATTCTATATAATATAACCTATTAATAAGAAAATTTTAAAAGACTTTAATTTCTCCTTCAACGACCATTATCATAGAAATTGCATATGTACTTTCAAATTGATCAACAAATTGGTTAGTATTTTAATATTTATTAAAATTATTTGTTCAATATGGAATAATTCAAACATTTATTATGAAAATATTTATTATTTAATTAAATTAATTAAATTCTAAATATATACATATACTTATATGTTTATTAATATAGTAATGATAAAAAATATAAATAAATAAATTTTAAATAAAATAAAAATAATAATAGAGTAATAATAAATTAGTATACTAGTTATTATATAATATATTATGAAACAATATGATAATTATAACAAAAGATTAATAATAACATTCAGAACTAATTTTGAAAATTAGATTAGAATACATTTTGATTCTATATA
Source organism: Phoenix dactylifera (assembly GCF_009389715.1). Lineage (NCBI taxonomy): Eukaryota > Viridiplantae > Streptophyta > Magnoliopsida > Arecales > Arecaceae > Phoenix > Phoenix dactylifera. Next base: position 841,985 of record NW_024067718.1, on the reverse strand, counting down.
AAATATCAATTTATTAACAATTTATTGTTAAAAATATTTAAATATTAATAACTTCTATGTGTTCCTAAATTTATAAATGATTTTCGTTGGAAGATATCAAAAAATATAATTATGATTATTTTATTTATGCTAAATTATAAAGTATGATAGTATTTGATATAAAAATTATAATTTTTTAAAATAATTTTTTATTTCCAGTATTTTAATACAAACTTGGTTGAACCAATGACTTGAATTAGCTTGGTCTCTATATTTTCCATATGGGTTTAATAACTATGCCTTAGATCCTTAGTTACTTATGTATCATGTGTAATCTACATAGTAAATTCTATTTCCGTTCTTATGACTCTATGATTAATACTAATTTTTATCATTGAATTCTAACAAAATATTAAATTTATATCCGAATAATGTTTGACTTATATCTATACTTGGATAAAAAATATGGATATAACTAATATGTGACTTGTGTCCATATTTGTTTAGAATAAATATAGATGTACTTAATATCCTATTCATACCTATATCTTTTTTGTATATGCCTGATATCCATTTCCGTATTCATGTCTATAAAATCTATGGATACAAATATAGATATTTCTGTATCAAATTTGTTTCTAGCTCAAATTAAGTCTATAATGCATCAAATATAAACAAACAAAATAAAACAATAAAAAAATTGGTCCAGGCTGGGCTCGAGCTAGGCTTTAATCCAAGCTTGAGCACGACCTATCTATTAAATGGGTCTATTTTCAGGCCCAGCCAGCTCAACAAGCCTAAGCCTTTGGCCTGATTCTGCCCAAAAGGCTTTGGAGGTGGGTGGAGCCCAGAAGAAGTAGAGACATGGATGGTGGTGATAAGTCTTCTAGAAAGCACCATAGAGAGGTAAAAGCCCAGTTAGGATTTAGGGCTGAAAAGATGAGGAGGGCAGGGGACGAGAGGTGGGAGTGGCACCCATGGAAGTGGCAGCGGAGGCCGCAATTGGAGGTGGGGAGAAGGTATGGGTTGTTTGTTACTAGAAATTGCTAATAATTGCATAAAACAAGATTTAAGAATGTTTTCCAAAATTTGATAATAAGATTAATTGCAACTGTACTAAGAACAAGTTTCGTTCTCTCGTGCAAATTCATGGCGAAATCATCACACCACCGTTTGAAAAATATGGAAATGGATAAGGTTTAGCATTGGGTTATGGTAAAAGAGTGTAGTGCTAAGTTATGGTAGAGCTGAAGGACTGGGCTACACTAAGGATATAACATTAGGTTATGATAAATAATCTAATGTATACCTACTCTTAAGATAAAATATTAAGAGAAAGATAAAGATGAAGATAAATGTAATTTGATTGGATTGATTGTCAATGGGTTATTTTTACAGAGTATGATTCTACTATTTATGCTAATACATATTAACTATGATCACTATGGTGGCCACTCCATGCTAACTGTTAGACCGACTAATACTTTGTTGGCCTTGGCCTATCATTAATCTTCCTTCGGTCTGCCCCAGCATGTCCTGTATTGGCTATCTCTAATCGTCCTCTAGCATGATTATTACATCTAGGAATATTTTTGAGACCGATTCATCCGCCTTTCATTGTGGTTGCTTGTGGTTATCTTGATCTTTCGGCTTGCATATCAACATCATAGCTGAATCCTCCTCTTTCGGCCAATTCTTTTATACTTGGTGGAATTTATTATGACCAAACTTCATCAAGTCTGGATAGAATGACATGAGTTTCACCTATTTCACTTCATATAATTTGGTCCATGTGGCGCGTGCACATTGCTTCATTTTGGGTTGTTGAGAATATTGTGTAAACATGGATAATAATGGCAAGGGCATTTGGAGAAAGGATCCGGAATGGTGTAGTCTAATGCAACAAGAGAGAGAGAGAGAGAGAGAGAGAGAGAGAGAGAGAGAGAGAGAGAGAGGCTTTACCCATGTGCTGTACAAATAAATAAATAGATAAATATATATATATATATAGAGAGAGGAAGCAAACAAAATCTAAAAATTTCACTAAAATTTTATAAATCAATCAAACGATCTAGTGCAAACTAAATCCTAGGTCTCTTACATATACAAGCCAAACAAATCCAATTAAATATAAAAAAAAATAAAAAGAAATATTTCTAGGACTACTCAACTACAAAACCCAAAAATTAAGTGAAAAATATGTGCACAGTTTGCATCTGGAATGTGTGTGTGTTTATACGCATAAATCTTTGGATTAACGTCTCTTTATATTTTGTACTAGTCATATGCTAGTCTCATTCCATATGTTCGTCTCATTCTAGTGGTTTCTCCAAGCATTAGTCACTGATGAGATAAAACAATTGCCTCTAAGGATTATAAGCTTAACTTATGGAGTAGAAAAACATGCAAATGCAATATATATATATATATATATATATATATATATATATATATATATATATATATTCCAATGCAATTCTACACTCAAATCAAGTAGTAGGCTTTTTATATTAATTCCCAAGATATCAATTTGCAGCCATGCCTAAAGAATCCATGCCATCACACTGTATGTTTGGTTGTGCCATCATGAAATGCAGCTTCTTTAGAAAATTGATCTATTCCATTTATTAATTATGAGGACTTGTACGGTCATTTGTTCAACCCCACATTGGTTGAGCATTGGGGACGTGTTGAATGTTTGAGCAGAATCTATGATCCAAAATTATAACTTTCTATTCTTTTTTAGGTGAGATTATAAGCTGTTATAAATAGTATCAACGTTGATCTAACTCATGGTACATGTGTGTTATGAAATGCTATAGTGTAGTCTTTTTTAGGTCCGCCTGGAGTTTATCATTGTTATTTCCAGAAAGAGAAGGAAATAAATTTTTTAAATAAGAATAAGAGATATCAATTGGATTGTGAAGGTAGTGTCTAAGCCCTTTTTGCTTCATTAATTTCCTTGTAGAATTTCTTTCAATTCCTGTATTAATACTAGTGAGCTCAGAGACCCAAGAATTGGATTTCATTCCTTTTCTAGACAAAGAGATTACTTTTTTTTTTTCCAAAACTGTGACTAGTTAGAAATATTATGAAGAATTAAAATTATCTTAGAGCTAGATCTTGACTTGCATTTTAAATTTGTTTTTTATCGTGCTATCTAATTCCTCTTAAATTAAGGAATATAACTTGATCAAAATTATCAAAATGATAAATATTGGTTTGACCTGGTATTTTGGAGGCCTAAATGGTCTCAAAACGTGTATCGTGAGGCCAACGGGACAGCAGATTGGGTAGCTTCGTATGTGGCTAACCATTCTGGGAAGACTCTGTGGCTAGAGAAGAGGGGATTATTCGGTGTACTCCAAAATTTGTTACCTTTTAACTTTTTTGGATATATTCGTATCTACCATGTATAATATATTCATTTCAGGAAAAAAAAAGAGTCTCAAATTGGTCTCAAAGCCTATTGGCAGCTTACCACATTAAAAAGTTTGGAAAGCTAGCAATTGTTTTTTTATTTAAATAATGCATTGAAAACGAAACATGCTCGATGGTTTTCAACTTGGCAAATTTATCTATGAATCAGCGCGTCATATTGGCTTTTGTCTACACCAACTAAAGGGAACTAGCTGAAGTCAATTAGCGCGGACGGGTACGGTGATACTTTTTGTGCTTGCAAGATAATACGTTACTATTAGTTAAGCTCTTGAAGCGCTGAAAACCGAGGAAAAGATGCCTTAATGTTAGCTCTGGGAAGATGTTGTCAATTGTCGCCCACCCTTCTAGAATAGCGGGCAGTATAAAGTCCATGGTCTCAATGTTAGCTTTTGAAAAGAGCTATGTTGGATATATTCTTATCCGTTATGTATGATACATCTGTTTTAGCAAATAAAAAGATGTGTGATATGACCCTTAAAATCTGCCGTCGTAATTAATAACTTATAGCTCATACTGAATAAAACTTTCCTCCAGGCGCAGCTTGCTTTCCACTATCTGCTGCTGCATGTTAGGTTGTTGGGGCACGCGATCTATTGAGATACCATCTTAATTTTTTTAAAATGCAATTTTGAAAAATTTAGACTCCAACTATAAATATGTCTAAATAGTTAAAAAAACAATAAAAACAACAAAAAAATATTTTAGCTAGGAGAGACTCTATTTTTTTATTCTTTATTTTTTCTTTCTCATTCATTTTTTATTCATAAAATGTTTACTGACTTAAGCATTCAACTCTTGAATCCGACCTCCTCCTAGCTCCGCTCTACAACCTTGACTATTGTTCCATGCTGAACAGAGCCTTCTCTGTAGAAGAAGCAACTTGGCTTCCACAGTCTGGAAGGCAGACTTGGTCCTTCCACGTGGCCATTTGTTGTGCCCATTTTAGTGATCATATGAGCTTCGTTTCAAACGTGGACCACCCTTCTCCCACTAAGGTGGTCCATGTTTGAAATCTATAGTATGCTAGGTACACTAAAAATTTAGTAATAAAAAAAAATGCGGTGAAAAATTGTCCTATGAAGGCAGTAATAATTTATAAAACTGTGTACCAGCCCAAAATCTAAAACCAACACCAAACACAAAAAAATTAAATTGTGTACCAACCTAAAATCCCAAACCAACACCAAACACAAAAAATTATGCAGCGAATTGCTTGGAAAAATTAATATTAGAGGAAAGAATTTGGAAAAAAATAAATTTATTTAAAAAAATAAAGAACAAAACAATAAGTTTGGCATTCTCTCACAAAGACTCTTTATTGAAAAAAGCTTCACACACAAAAAAACGGTGCTTTCCTCTACCACAAAAGGTGTCCGACCAACTCTCTCTCTATATTTATAAAACTATAGTTTCTTTCCCACTATCTCGCTCTTACTAAAAACTAAATTCAAATTAACTAAGCCTAAGACTCAATGGACTTGCATAAAAAGACAACCGCACATGTCGCCGAGCATGTGGCCCCCACCCTTTTCCATAAGTGTGAACAAACAAGCAGAACAATTCAGAGATTCCAGGCCAATGTATCATAGAGTTTATGATTTATTCGAGAGTGGGAAGTTACATTCGATGAGGTTTGGTAATCTAATAAAGCTCGGTGGGCAGGCGTCGCATCTCACCCGCAGCACCAACATCGCCGTGCTTCTCACGATGTCTATTTTTTTTTTGTTTGGTACACCGTTCCCTCACACTATATATATATATATATATATATATGAATATATATATATATATATATATGAATATATATATATATATATATATGAATATATATATATATATATATATGAATATATATATGATAGGGACAGAATGGATCGTCCTGCTCAGGACAGGAGACCACCCCATTCCAGCTAAGCAGACCTTAGCGCCGACCAGGCCAAATCTCGGTCCCGCTAAGAGCCAGTACGATCTCGAATTTCGCCAAAGGTCTGGCCGATCTCGTCCGGATGTCTTCGCTGCTACGACCTGCAGCAACCTCTTCTAGTGCTCATAATGACGTCTCGGGCATGAACTGGGGGCACTCTGCCGTATCGACCGCATGTCAAAGAGCTCCCTCGACTGCAGGGATATACGACGATGCGCTCTGGCCCGAGCTCGGGGCGCCCTATACGATGATGCGCCCTGGCCAAGTTCGAGGCATCCTATGCGGCGATGCGCCCCGACTTGAGCTCGGTGCGCCCTGCTGAGCAGACCTCAAAGTCAAGGAGGCTTGGTCGACATCAAGGCCTGCCGAGCCGACCTCATCAAACATATATCGTGGCCCCCAAGTCGACCTGACCTCAGCACCCTGCCAAGCGGGCAAGGCCGATCTCGGGCCCCGTCGAAGGCCGAGCTGACCTCGATCCCCACTGAAGGCCGAGCTAATCTCGCCTAGTACGCGTCGCGGCCATGCTCTATAGCAACCTCACTGCACCATGCTTTGCATGAAGGCCACGCCAAGACACGTCAACAAAGGACCACGCCTTCCGTCCCAGCATGCTTGCTGATAAGGGCCATACCCTGCGGCACGCGCCAACGCTATACCGCGTGTAGGGACAACTCAAACTGTATGCCTCAAGCAAGCCGAGGTTGCACGCTACCTGGCCAAAGCCATCTCTTTCCATGATGAGAACGGGCAATACCTCCGCCACCTGGGCACGTTTGCGGGGGCTATAAATAGCCCCATCAGGTAACGTCTAAGGACCTTTTGGCCAACAAAAACTCCATGCTAACTTAAGCATCAGAGGGCCCTTCCCGGAATCACCGGTGAGGCTTTGTGCAGGTACACCGGTGCATGGGAGATGGCGTCCTTTCTCCGTCTCAACCGGAAGCTCTTCCGACTCCTCCGGCATGGTCATCCTCGAGCCAAATTTGAACCACAACATATGATGCTAGAAGGAGGGCCCTGGGTCATGATCATGAGGCTAAGGAGTCATGGAGGTTCAAGTACATTGAGGCGCCGTGTACCAACTCCCGGCAACTCGTTTCAAAGTCCACCCCCTGTGGCATCTGCACCGGTGGACCAAACTTCTTAGGTCCAGCTAGAGCAGCTTAATCTGCTCATTTAGCAAGTCCAGATATTCACTGCGGCCGTTCACAGCCTCCAGCAGGCAGTAGCCCAGCCTGCACTCCCTCCTCACAGGCGCGAGTCCCCAGGACGGTGCTCGTGATGTCACTACCCTGCCACGCGGTGCATGATGGACGACGAAAGAGAGTGCGATCGACCAAGGAATAGATCCCACTAGCACAAGAGAGATCCTTCTCGGCCCAAGAGCCCGGCTCACCCGAGATCTCCCCTCCAAAAGCCCGAGAAGTATGCTCCCATTCAGAAGTTTGGAAAATACACTCCCCTCACCTCCACTCGAGTTGAGATCCTTGTAGAGATTGAGGGTTAGGCTTACCTCTGACCACCACCGAGGATGCGACCGTCAGAGTCACAGAAGCGCTTGGGCAAATACTGCTGTTTCCACAAAGATCACGGCCTTAATACGGAGGACTGCTACTAGCTCCATGATGAGATCGAGGTACTTATACGTCGAGGTCTGTTGGGTCAGTTTGTCCATGCTCAAGCCGACCGGAGGGAGCCTGAGGAGCAGAGCCCACAACCGCGCAAGAGGTAGAACAACAATCGCCCCATTGCGGGCACCAATGCCATAGCTATGTATCCTACATGTTGGCGGCTCCTTGATCTCGGGGGGCAGTGGCAAAGGCCTCATCCCCACCAGCCCGGGACTCACAAGCTACAGCCTTCGGACGGGACTTTAGCCCCTCCAGTTTAGAACCCTGATCTCAAAATGTATTATCAATAAAAGTTATCTTCTGGAACTTCTTTGAAGCATCTCTGAAATGCCTTCATGGATTCGACATGCTCCGGTTGTCTCCACAGCACGAGTCTACAACTATGACATAACGACGCCAAATATTATCGACGATGCGCCCTGACCCTAATTTGAGGCACCAAATATCTTCAACGTGTCAACCCTAAAGGATGAATTTTGATGATTACAAAAGACTCGAGATTATATTGTGTACTAATGACATTGGCTTAATTGTGAAGTTTTATAAGTCAAGAAAAATCAGAAGATTTGAAGCACTGCAAAATCTTAAGTTCTTTACAAATATCTCATTGGACATGTTCTAAAAGGAATTGATCTTAATCTAGTCCATGGAGATTAGAGAAGAAGTCTAATGTTTTCTGTTTGAAAGACTTGAGTCAACCTCTAAGCAAAAAGGACAAGTTTAAGTTGATTTTGATAAGTTTTATTCAAGGAACACAGTCAAAGAGGCGACCCCGAAAAACATGAGTCGACCTTTGTGTAGTAAATAGAAGGTTTTTTATCACCTGAGAAAAGCTTGAAGAGTCGACCCTTTTTCAAAATGAGTCGACCCCCGAAATTGAAGAGTCGACCCTTGCGTTTGAAGAGTCGACCCCTGCTCAGTCTCAGCGCCGGCCGAAAAACTAAAGCATGAGTCGACCCTTGTATTTAAAGAGGCGACTCCTGATGAAGATGAGCCGACCCTTAAGAATTAAGAGTCGACCCTTTGAAGATGACACAGCAAAAGCTCTCTCCACGATTTGAAGTGCCGATCCAGAAAGAATATGAGTCGACCCCTGAGATACATGAGTCGACCCTTGTACTGCTGGGACCACAACGGGAAGCTATGAACGATTTTTGTCTTCTTCTGTAACAGACAAAGATTCTCATCAGAACGGGAAGAAAGGAATTCAAATCTCGCTGAAGAATTTGTCTATAAATACGAGGAAACCTCAGAATGGAAACAAGGAAAAGGGAAAAGATTCCATTGAAAACAAAAAGTTTCCACTAAGAAAAAGAGAAAAAAAGCTTAACAGTTCATCTTTCTCACCAGCACTGTAATCAGAAACTTTCTCTTGTGAGAAGATCAGTCGAAGTTTCTCACTGCATCATGAAGAGCTGCTGTTCAGACATTGGAACATCCTTCCACAGCAAACTACTTCATTGGCTTCAGCTTTTTGCTTTCATTGATTGATTTTTTATATGCTCTGAAGCTTTAAGTTTTCAAGTTACAGCATTCTTTTAGTTGGATTAATTGCTGCAGTATCAGTTTCATTGATTTGAAACTTGTAAAGGCTCTTCCAAGCCTTGATTGGAAGTTGCTGAATCAGGTGTATTCAGTAAGGGTGATAGTTTTTGGTTGGTTCATCTGAAAACCAACTGGGTTGTTTGTGAGCCCGAAAAAACAAACGGTGTAAAGTTTTTGGTTGGTTTGTCTGAAAACCAACTGGGTTGTTTGTGATCCCGGAAAACAAAAGATTTTCGATTGGTTGCCTCGGAAAACCAATTGGGTTTTCGATTGTGAGCTCGGAAAACAATCAAGCTGTAATCTGCTGGGTTATAGTGAAAATCTCAAGCTAGGCTTGAGGAGTGGACGTAGGTGCTGGGAGTGCATCGAACCACTATAAACTTGGTGTTTGTGATTGCGGTTCTTCTCTTTCTTTCCTCTGCATATTCCTTACTGCATTCCTAACTTTTATTTACCGTCATATTTGTGCAATCTCATTTCCACTGCTGAATCTATAAGATATTAGTAACTCATACTCTCCATACGTTTCAACGTTAATATTTTTTTTAAGAGACCCAATTCATCCCTCCTCTTGGGCTGCACCTCTGGGCAACGAGTGGTATCAGAGCCTGGTACTCCTGAAACTTTTTGATTTAACAATCAAGAGTTAAAAGTTATGGCAGCCACTATGGGATCCTCTGTTGCCGAAGGGCAATCTACCAATAGACCACCTCTTTTCAATGGCATAAATTTTACTTATTGGATAGCTCGTATGAGAATTTTTATTAAAGCACTTGATTATGACTTATGGACTGTTATTATTAATGGACCTCACACACCAACTAAAATTGTTGATGGAATCACCTTATTCAAACCTGAGATTGAATGGGATGACCATGATAAAAGAATGGCTCAGCTGAATGCAAAAGCCATGAATGTTCTTTACTGTTCTTTAGATGCAAATGAGTTTAATCATATATCTATTTGCATGACTGCTAAAGAAATCTAAGATAGGCTGGAAGTACACATGAAGGCACTAACCAGGTCAAAGAATCTAAAATCAGTATGCTAGTGCATAAGTATGAACTATTTAGAATGAAAAACAGTGAATCTATAATTGAAATGTTTACTAGATTCACTGATATTATAAACGGCCTGAAAAGTCTTGGTAGATCTTACTCTAACAGTGATCTTGTTCGGAAAATTCTTAGGTCTCTTCCTAGAGCATGGAAAGCAAAGGTCACTGCTATTCAAGAAGCCAAAGATCTCAATTCTCTCCCACTGGAAGAACTGCTGGGTTCCTTAATGACTCATGAGCTCTCAATGAAACAAAATCTTGAGGAGGATGAACCTAAGAAACGCAGAACCATCTCTCTTAAATCTACTTTGCTTGAGGATGCAAGTGAGGATTCTGAACTTGATGACAGTGAGGAAATGGACCTGATTACAAGAAGTTCAGAAAATTCTTTAGAAGAAATAGAGAAAACTTTTAGAAAAGGCCTGTGATCAAGGGGGAGCAAAGCAAAGAAAATAAGGAGCAATATGTTTGTTATGAATGCAAAAAGCCTGGACACTTTCGAACAGAGTGTCCTCTATTAAAGAAGGCTCCGAAGAGGTTAAGGAAGAAAGTTATGATGGCTACTTGGAGTGACAGTGATGAATCCAGCTCTGGAGAAGAAGAACAACAACAGGAAGCTGCAAACCTGTGTCTAATGGGACACGAAAATGAGGTATATCTGAATACTGATTATGATTTTACTTTTGATGAGCTTCAAGATGCTTTTTCTGAGCTTATGATTGAATATAAAAAGCTTAGCTTAAAGAACAAGGAAATGATGACTAAGAACCAATCTTTAGAAAAAAAAATACACTGCTTCTGGATAACAAGAAGAAACTGCATGAAGAAAATCAGAGGTTAGCTAATGAAGTTGAAAAACTGAAACCTATAGTTGATAAATTCATCCTAAGCTTTGAGAAATTGAATTTAATTTTAGAAAGTCGGAAAGTTGTTTATGATAAAGCTGGTTAACGATATAATCCTTGGAAGAAACAGAAATCATTGAAAAACATTTTTGTGAAACCTGCTTATGTTAAACTGAAATCTGTACCATTCAAATTGGACAAACTGAAACAAAGATATGCCACTTACAATTCTATAAGTCAGAATCATATGAACAATGTTTCAAGTAAAAAGATATGGGTTCCAAAGGGAACCATCATTGCTAACATTCAAGGATCCGAGAAAGCTTGGGTACCAAAGATAAAGAATTGAATTTCTGTTTTGCAGGTGTGTCTAGCATCCCAAGCATTAAACATAAAATAGTGCTTGGATAGTGGGTGCTCTAGACACATGACAGGGGATGAATCCCAATTCATGTCCCTTAAAAAGAAAGATGGAGGAATGGTTACCTTTGGTGATGATGAAAAAGATAAAATCATTGGTAATAGTAACATTCGGATATCACCAACTACTTTTATTGAAAATGTTTTATTGGTAGATGGATTGAAACATAATTTGCTAAGCATTAGTCAATTCTGTGATAAAGGATATATTGTGACTTTTGAATCATCATTATGCTTAGTTTTTAGTAGTAATGACAGTGGTATAATATTTACTGGACATAGACATGGAAATATATATTTAGTTGACTTAGATCAAATACTTATGAGAAATATGGACTGTCTAGTAGCAATGAAGACCAAAAACAGTGAAGCCAGCTGGTTATGGCATCAAAAATTAGCTCATGCAAGCATGGACTTAATTTCAAAACTTATCCAAAAAGAACTTGTTTTCGGCTTGCCCAAATTGTCATTTGAAAAAGATAAAATCTGCTCTGCATGCCAACTAGGAAAACAGATCAGAACCTCCTTCAAGTCTAAAAATGCTGTTTCCACTAATAGGCCTTTAGAGCTTCTGCATATGGACTTATTTGGACTAACTAGAACTGCAAGCCTAGGAGGAAAACTTTATGGCTTTGTTATTGTGGATGATTTTTCTAGGTATACATGGGTTTTATTCTTGGCATACAAAAGTGAAGCATTTTCAGCTTTCACTAAACTGTATAAAAAGATTTCAAATGAATATGGACTGAAAACTATTAAGATTAGAAGTGATCATGAAACTGAATTTGAAAATCATGATTTTGAAAATTTCTGCATTGAAAATGGTATTGATCATAATTTTTCTGCACCAAGAACATTGCAACAAAATGGTGTTGTAGAGAGAAAGAATAGAACACTTATTGAAATGGCTAGGACAATGTTATGTGAGAGTGACTTACCTAAGTATTTTTGGGCTGAAGCCGTAAATACAGCTTGTCATGTTCTTAATAGAGTTACTATTAGGTCAATTTTAAAGAAAACTCCTTATGAACTTTTGAAAAATAAGAAACCAAATCTTTCATACTTTCATGTTTTTGGTTGCATCTATTTTGTTCTAAATAATGGTAAGGACAACTTGAAAAAATTTGATTCAAAATCAGATGAAGATATTTTGCTTGGATATTCTTCATCAAGCAAAGCATATAGAATATTTAGCAAGAGAAATCTAGTTGTAGAAGAGTCAATACACGTTATCTTTGATGAATCTAATTATCCTTCATCAAGGAATAATTTAGATCTCGATGATGATGCAGAAAAACTCAATAAGCAAGCCAAAAAATTGATCCTAAAGGATGTTTCTGAATCTGAAAATTCAGAACATAATCAAAATCAGAAAGAAGAAGATCAAATGCTTAATGATAAAACTAGTCTACCAAAAGAATGGAGGTATGCACATAGTCATCCTAGAGAACTAATAATAGGTGATCTTTCGCAAGGAATTAAGATTAGATCCTCCATTGGAGATGTTTGTAATCATCTTGCATTTGTTTCTCAAATAGAACCAAAATCTTTTGAAGAAGCTGAAAAAGATAACAATTGGTTAATGACAATGCAAGAAGAACTGAATCAATTTGAAAGAAACAATGTTTGGAATTTAGTTAAAAAATCTGAAAATACTTCTGTAATTGAAACAAAATGGGTTTTCAGAAATAAATTAAATGAGGATGGAATTGTAATTAGAAATAAGGCTAGATTAGTTATTAAAGGATATAATCAAGAAGAATGAATTGATTTTGATGAAACTTTTGCACCTGTAGCTAGACTTGAAGCTATCAGATTATTACTTGCATTTGCATGCTTCATGGATTTTAAATTATTTTAAATAGATGTCAAAAGTGAATTTTTAAATGGTTTCATAACTGAAGAAGTTTATGTAGAACAGCCACCTGGATTTGAAAATCATAAACTTCCAGATCATGTTTTTAAATTGAACAAAGTACTTTATGGCTTGAAGCAAGCTCCTAGAGCTTGGTATGATAGACTAAGTAACTTTTTAATAAAGAGCAATTTTTCAAGAGAAAATGTTGATAAAACTCTCTTTATTAAAATGAAAAATTTTGATATACTGATTGTTCAAATATATGTTGATGATATTATATTTGGAGCTACTAATGAAAGTTTATGTGAAGAATTTACTAAGCTCATGCAAGGTGAGTTCGAGATGAGTTTGATGGGTGAACTCAACTTCTTCCTTGGACTCCAAATCAAGCAAACAAAAGATGGAATCTTCATCTGCCAAAGCAAATACACAAAGAAAATCTTAAAGAAGTTTGGTATGGAAGATTCAAAATCAATAGGTACTCCTATGAGCTTCTCTTGTAAATTAAAAAAAGATGAGCATGGTAAATCCTTTGATTCAAAGCTGTATAGAGGAATGATTGGATCTTTACTTTATCTTACAGCAAGTAGACCTGATATAATGCATAGTGTTTGTATGTGTGCAAGATATCAAATAAATCCTAAAGAATCACATTTAATTGCTGTTAAAAGGATATTAAGATACTTAAAAGGAACACAACACCTAGGTTTATGGTATTCTAAGGCATCTACAATTGACTTGATTGGATATTCAGATGTTGATTTTGCTGGTTGTAGATTAGATAGAAAAAGTACAAGTAGAACTTGTCAATTTCTTGGAACAAATTTAATTTCTTGGTTTAGCAAAAAACAAAACTCCGTAGCACTATTTACAGCTGAGGCTGAATATATTGCTGCTGAAAGTTGCTGTGCCCAAATCTTATGGATCAAGCAACAGCTTAAGGATTATGGTATAAAACAAAATAAAATGTCTATAAGGTGTGACAACACTAGTGCCATAAATTTGACTAAAAATCCCATACAACACTCAAGATCTAAACATATAGAAATCAAACATCATTTCATAAGAGATCATGCTCAAAATGGGGATATAAAAGTAGAATTTATAAATATTGATAAACAAATTGCAATCATTTTCACTAAACCTCTTAATGAAGAAGTATTTTGTAAATTTAGAGGTGAATTATGCATTTGTGATCCATTTTGATGACTGATTATGACTGATAAATTGTGTATTTTGATTGACTATCATTAGTTGAATTTTAGCTGATTGGATCCGTAGTTTGCAATTAAGTTTTAAATGTTATTCAAAAAGATTTTGTCTCTTGAACAGTCCGAGGAGACGACTCATGTAAATGAGGAGTCGACTCATGAAGTAAGGAACGACTCTTAAGTTAAAAGAGTCGACCCCTAACTCACAAGAGACGACTCTTAAGTTAAAAGAGTCGACTCTTAGTTCATCGGAGATGACTCATGAGTTAGATGAGTCGACTAAAGAGAAAACTATTTGAAAAAGATTCTACACGGTTTTCTCTCTCTCTTTGAAACGTTGAACCTGAAACATTTCATAACCCTTAGAGTGCCTTTTTTTGTCTTCAAACTCTTCTTCAAACTAGAAACTCCCAAAAACCCTAGAAAATCCTTCAGAGGTTCTGATTGATCTTTCAATGGTGAGAATCAAGCAAGTAACATCTGTACCAAAGAGGAAGAATACCACTCCACACATAGGGAGGAGAACGAAGGCTAGGGCAGAGAATCCACAGAAGGAAGTAACACCACCGCCTCAACCCGTTACAACTTCTCTGTCACCTCTGTCCTTAGTATCCAGACAAGAACCTCTCTCCATAAGAAATATATCAACAGAAAGAAGAGTAAATTTTGAATTTCTGGAGAAAGAAAATTTCTCCTTAGGGCAGAATCTTAAGGATATAGGTTGGGAATACCTATGCTCTCTGAATGTGCCAAACTATCCAGACTTGGTACAAGAATTCTACAACAATGTCAGTTATGGAGAAGGACAGATCTCATCCAAGGTAAAAGATGTACCTATTTTAATTACTGAAGAGATTCTTAGAGATACCCTTCGGATTCCAAATGATGGAGAAAATAGAGATCATCTAGAAAATAGGAATGAAGGAATTAGTACCATTTTGAACAGAGAAGTCACAGGAGATTGGACTGAGATCAGTGCCAATCAACTCAATGCAGAGATGCTTCTGCTGCAGCACATGATCAATGCTGTCGGCTTTTTGGTAGACCTGAGGATGACTTAAAAAGGGTGTCGTTGTCAAGATTTTAACCAACAAACAAAGATATTTTTTTATTACTCTTACCATCCTCTATTCGATGAATAGTAGTTGTAGGAGGTCGATCCACAGGGAGGCGATTGGAGCACACAAATAAAGAATAGAAACTTCATTAAGATTCATGACAATATATTTTTTTCTTTTCTTTTTCTTTTTTTAAAAAATAATTCCTTTAGCATATTTGATTAATCTCTAACCAACCAGAGCCAGTTTTCTAAGAGAGAAAAAAAAACTCAACAAAGAAAATATGCAATTGAATTCTTAAGCAGGGGTCAACTCTTGCAGAGTGGAAGTCGACTCATGCTAAGTGGAAGTCGACTCTTCAAGACAGAAAGTAAATGAAAACTGAAAATCGAACACCAGAAAAACTTGAAGTCGGCTCGTACTAAGTAGGGGTCGACTCTTGCAGAGTAGGAGTCGACTCTTCAAAACGGAAAGTGAATAAAAACTGAACACCAGAGAAAGAGAAGAAAAAATTGAAAGTTATCTAAAGATGAGAATTCAAGAACGCATAAAATAAAGTGTAAAAATTAAACTGTAACTTAGAATCCAGATTGCATAAAAGGAAATTTATGGATTGCATAAAATGACAAGTATAAAAATAAAGTAAAAATTGGAAAATAGAGCATCCTCAGTCTCCCCTCTTCCTTTTTTTTTTTTGAATTACAGAGCTCTCTCCCCCTTCATTTTCTTTTGTTTCCTTCTTTCAAAAAAAATAGAGCATGGCTCTGTTTTCTTTCTTCGGATCTCCCCTCCCCCTTCTTTGGCCCAACCGAGCGCTCCTTATATAGCTCGCCCCCACCCCTTGAAGCCGGCTGAGGATCGAAACGGTCGCAGGATCGCTGGGCGCTGATCACGGAAGAGGATCCCTCCTGGATGGCGAGAAACGTAGGGGAGGCGATGACGCTTGTGGGAAGATTTTTGAAATGGGGGAAATAGGCAGACGCGGGGGAGGCGATGATGCGCATCCCGGCTAGGATGCTTCATGGATGACGAGGACGGCCGTGGGATCGTTAGGAGGATCGCACGTGAACAACTGGATCGATGGAGCTGGCTGCGGGATCGCTTGGAGGAAGACGTGGATCCCCGCAGAGATGGCTGGGATCACGGGCTGGAGCGGCTTCTTGATTGCAGACGTTTGTGAATGCGGATGGAAGAAGAGACGGAGGCGGGGGTCATCCGGGATGCTGGGAATGGAAGGTAATTCAGATTGGCTGGATGTGGAATCACCGGAAGCTTCTTGGACGCCGGATTGGAAGCGGGATCATGACTCGAAATGGACATGGGAGGCTGAAGAGTGCTGCGGGATACTCAGACGCAGGATCCGGAAAACTCGAACGCGGCTGGAACGGGCGAAAGAAGCTGCTGGGAGGAAGAAGAACAGTGAACATCAAAAAACTTTTCCGTAATACTATTCATATGAACAGTGTTTTTACTTAACACTGTTCATATGAACAGTTTCATCTCAAACACTGTTCATATGAACAGTGTTTTCACGGAACACTATTCATATGAACAGTTCTTCACGAAACACTATTTATATGAACTGTGATTTCAGCAATGAATAGTAACTTCGGGAATAAATAGTAATTTCAGCTATTGTTCATGGGATTGGAGGTTAAAAGGTCTTTTCTTTTGTGATGAAGTGAGAGTGGTGCAAAGAGAAGGGATCCATGACTGAAATATGCCAGATCGCAATTGGTGTAGATTAACTTCTGTCCATAACAATAGGGATGAATCGTGATGATGTAGTGGAAACATAGGGAGTGACCCAGGTTTTAGGTAGGCTTGGCCCGGAAGGACCTTCAATTACAATAAGGAAACCAAAATAAAGAAATACATCTTTTTAAGAGTTATATGCAGGAGAACTTTAGAAAATTAGGTCCAAAAGAGTACTAAAATATGCACAAATGTGTACTTAACACACCCCCAAATCTGAATTTTGCTGGTCCTCAAGCAATATCCTAGCTCACTTTCACACGCATTGCGGTTGCATTTAGCAGATGCAACAAGCCGTTAAACCCCTAGGTTACCCTAGTGGACGAGTGTTGTCTTGTGAGGATTTGCAGTGAAGTTATCCACAAACTTCATCAGTCAGAAATTTCCAATATTTAACTCAAAATTTGAACAAGTATTGTTGTATGAACCTAGAATTGCAAGGACAATAGAGACTTATTGCTATCATAGTTAAGCAGGCTCTAACTCAAGTTTCATTACACCCCATCTATCTGCTAACAAGTCAAGAATGTAGTGAGGTGCAAGATAATATCATATAAATGAGTGGCTTTCACTTACTTCCAACATGATCATTCTAATTTTCAAGATTTTCTAGAGTTAAATGGTAATGAACACCCAAGATTTAACTTTTAATCAGACTGAATGCTAAGAAGAATGACTTGTACAATATCTAGCCTTATTAAGCTTTCTAGCTAACCCATATAGCGAGTGTTAGGCCAATGACTTCCGATCTAGATGGTTCAAGGCACTAGGTGTAAAGACACCCTAACAGGCTTAATAACTCAAGTCAACTAGGCTCCAAGGCCGAATTAGTCACTCAGAGTTTAATCTAAGTCATCCTCACCTTTTTACGCGAACATTCGCTGCTTGCCAGGCAAGAGGCTCGATTACTTAGTGAGAAGACTTAAAATCAACTCATTTTATTTATTATTATTATTATTATTATTATTATTATTATTATTTTGGTGTTCATCACATATATAACTTTAAATTATCCAGAAGATTAAAAGTATTCATATTAGTTGCAAATATTTACATATCCCACTATTCATGTGCTTACGTGTAGGTGCTAAATCATTTTCTATCATGTTAGCAGGAGACAGGTGGGACGAAAACTCAAGCTAGAACTGCTATCATATTTCCTAACTCAAAGCTATTATCAAAGCAATTCCTAGTTTATACTGTCAAAAAGATTATAATTTGAGTTAAAAATTTGAAATTCTTTTCTTTTTTTTCTTTTTTTTGGCACAAAAATCTTTTTAGGTAGAAAAATCAAAAATATTCTCACCCCTATACCTAAATTCAGCATTATCCTCAATGTTGAAAAAATTAAAACAGTAATAGGATAGAGGAGACATTACTTGATTTTGGATCTTGATATGGCGGATAAGTTGAAGATTGAGAAAAATACCCCCAAACATGTATGTTAGTAACTTAATAATAATAATTTTAATCTTTACATATTGGGTTGCCTCCCAAGAGTGCTAAGTTTTATGTCTTCAGCCAGACAATTCTAGTTCACTCATGATAGACAGGGTCGGTTAGAAGTGTCTCCTCGACTTCTAGACTCAGATACTCAAGGTATGGTTTTAAACGATATCCATTGACTTGAAAAGACCTACCATCCTTGGTATTGCATATTATTACCGCACCATGTGGATCACTTTCTCTACCGTGTATGGGCCAGTCCAATGAGATTTAAGTTTTCTCGAAAATATATGTAATCGAGAATCATATAAAAGAACTTTTTGTCCTTGGTGAAACTCCTTACGAGTGATCATTTTATCATGCATGACCTTCACGCGATCCTTGTACTTCTTAACACACTCGTGAGCATCATTCCTAATTTCTTCAAGCTCATCGAGTTGAAGTTTTCTATGTTCTCCTACCTTGTCGAGATCGAAATTTAGGCGTTTGATTGCCCAACAGGCCTTGTGTTCTAACTCGACAGGTAATTAGCAAGACTTGCCATAGAGAATCCTTTATGGGGACATTTCAATTGGTGTTTTGTAGGCCGTACGATATACCCACAATGCATCTATTAACCTAAGGGACCAATCCTTTCGAGATGGATTGATAGTTTTCTCAAGGGTGGTCTTGATTTTCCAATTGGAAATCTCAACTTGTCCACTCGTTTGTGGATGATACGGTGTACTGACCTTATGGGTGATGTTGTACTTCCTAGCAAGGGCTTTAAAATTTCTATTGCAAAAGTGTTTTCCCCCATCACTAATGATAGCACGAGGGGTGCCAAAGCAAGCGAAGATAGACTCCTTAAGAAACTTGATCACCGCTTTGTGATCATTGGTCTTACACGCGACAGCCTCAATCCACTTGGACACATAGTCAACAGCAAGGAGTATGTACTGGTGCCCAAACGACATAGGAAAAGGACCCATAAAATCAATACGCCAAACATCAAAGATTTCTACAATTAAGATCGGGTTCAGGGGCATCTCATTTCTTCTTGAAATTTTTTCTAGTCTTTGACATCGATCACATGTTTTACAATACTTGTGTGAGTCATGGAATAGTGTGGGCCAATAGAATTCGCACTGCAAAACTTTTGCAGCCGTCTTTTTACCACTGAAATGACCACCACAAGCATGGTCATGATAAAAGGAAAGGACTTTCCTTTGTTCGTATTCAGGGATACACCGTCGGATGATCTGATCAGGACAGTATTTGAATAAGTATGGTTCATCCCAAAAATACCACTTCACACGAGTTAGGAAGCGAAATTGCTCTTGCTTGGTCCAAGAGCTGGGCATTTGTTCAGTAACGAGGTAGTTGACTATGTTAGCATACCATGGAACATTGATATGGAAAATCATCATTAGTTGTTCATCCGAAAAAGTTTCGGATACAGGTAAGGATTCTGCAGATGACTCAACAATTAGTCTAGACAAGTGGTCAGCCACTACATTTTCAGATCCCTTTTTATCTCAAATTTCGAGATCAAATTTCTGGAGCAATAGGATCCAACGAATAAGCCTTGCCTTGGCATCCTTTTTTGTGAGAAGGTACTTAAGGGCGGCATGATCAGAATAAACAAGAACTTTAGATCCTATCAGGTAGGGACGAAATTTATCTAGAGCAAAAACAACCGCCAACAATTCTTTTTCAATGGTGGAATAGTTTAGTTGGGCGTCATTCAGGATTTTGCTCGCATAATGAATAACATGGGGAAGCTTCCCCACTCGCTGACCCAAGACGACACCATGGCATACTCAGATGGATCACACATGATTTCAAAAGGATGACTCCAATCAGGAGACCTTATGATGGGTGCTGAAGTCAATTCAGACTTCAGTCTTTCGAAAGCAGTTACACAAGTTGGTGAAAAATTAAAAATAGCATCTTTAGCCAACAAATCACATAAGGGTTTTGATATTTTGCTAAAATCTTTGATAAAGCGGTGGTAAAAACCTGCATGCCCTAAAAATGATCGAATTTTTCTAACAGTTTTGGGAGGTGGCAATTTAGCAATAAAATTTTACTTTGGTTTTATCCACCTCAATTCCCCTTTGTGACACAATGTGTCCTAAAACAATGCCTGATTCTACCATAAAATGACACTTCTACCAATTAAGAACTAAGTTTTTCTCTTTACAGCGTTCTACAACAAGTGTTGAGTGGTGCAAACATTCATCAAAATTGGATCCAAATATAGAAAAGTCATCCATGAAAACTTCTAAAAATTTCTCTACCATGTCGGAGAAAATACTCATCATGCACTGCTAGAATGTAGCCTGTGCATTGCATAGCCCAAAAGGCATGCGACGATAGGCAAAAGTGCCATAAGGACAGGTGAACGTGGTTTTTTCTTGATCCTCACGTGCATTAGGGACTTGGTTATATCCAGAATAACCATCAATGAAACAGTAATGAGAGTGGCCACCTAGACGTTCTAGTATTTGATCGATAAAGGGTAGAGAAAAGTGGTCTTTCCTAGTCATGGCATTAAGCTTTCTATAGTCAATGCATACTCGCCATCCCGTTTGGATTCGAGTAGGAACTAACTCATTGTGATCATTTCTTACTATTGTGTTGCCAGACTTTTTGGGTACGACTTGAACTGGGCTTACCCACTGACTATCAGAAATAGGATATGTAATCCCTGCATCTAAAAGCTTGATGACCTCGGCTCAAACTACATCCTTCATGACTGGATTAAGTAGCCTTTGTGGCTCTCTAGAGATTTTTGCATCCTCTTCTTGATGGATCTTATGTTGGACCACAGAAGGACTAATCCCCTTAATATCAGCTATAGACCAACCGATAGCTTCCTGATTCTTTCGAAGGTACTTAACAACTTCTCTTCCTGTTCTTTAGTCAGATTCGATGCAATTATAACAGGTAAGGTCTTGTTGTCTCCAAGAAATGCATACTTCAAAATTTTCGGGAAGATCTTTAAGTTCTAGCTGGGGAGGTTTGACATTGGATGGCACTAGCTGAGGTTCCAAAATAGGCAATGATTCGAACTTGGTAGCCCATTTGCTAGTATCCATCACAGGAATAGAATCTAACAATGTGTTTACCTCCTGATTGGATTCACAATCTTGACCGAAATTAGCCAAACATCTTT
Organism: Phoenix dactylifera; assembly: GCF_009389715.1. Taxonomy (NCBI): domain Eukaryota; kingdom Viridiplantae; phylum Streptophyta; class Magnoliopsida; order Arecales; family Arecaceae; genus Phoenix; species Phoenix dactylifera. The sequence continues at coordinate 820,652 of NW_024067718.1, read as the reverse complement.
CTAATGGATCAGAATAACTAGACTCTTCAAAAGAACTACTAATTATGTTCTCGATCATGTGAATGATGGTGAGCGTGCAGAGGGCTAAGCATGAATTTCAGAAAATTTTTATGCGAAAAGAACGGGTTAAACATTTTAACCCAAAACATGCTTGATATTTTAGATATTTTAACTCTGGTACCAGTCGAAGACAGTCTTCAACTGCACATCGCATGTGGCGCGGGCTCAGTCCCAATACATAGGGTGACACCCGCGCGTGCCTATCAAAGCACTCATCATATGAGCCCCCGGGTGGAGAGCCACGCTTCATCACACGATCACGTGTGAGAGTTTCCGGAAATCGGATAGTCTCCACTAATCCTTTGCTTTGACACCAAATATCACAAAGCCCTCAGATCTCGAGGATTGTGTAATTCAAATAAATATGCATAAATCACATCTTCTTGTGATTTGAAGATTGAGATCATATCTCAATCATAAAAGAGATCAGATCTCTTACCTTTAGAAGGGGGTTCCTTCAAGGATGCTTCACAGCCGCACAAGCGTCCGGCCTCGATGACTCGTCCACGCGAAACTCCGGAATGATCAGCTTCCCGGGGAGTGCTAGCTCGCAGGGAGGTAGAAGGTTGGCTAAAAGGGAGAAGGAAGAAGATGGACCTTCACAGCTCAAGAACTCCTTCTTGGGCTTTCACCTTCAGAACTACTCTCTCCTCTCACTCTCTTTCTCTGGTGCTCTTCATGTGTTGAGAAGAAGGAAGAGGGGTGGCCTATTTATAGACCAAGAAGAAGGTGAGGTGTCCCTATGAGGTGTCCTGTGAGGTGTCTTGCCAGGACACATGTCACACATGCAAGGAAGAGAGATGTCCTGCTCCGCCACGTGTCACGCATGCAAAGGGGTGAGGTGGCCTGGAGGGCGATGTCATGGATGACCTCATGAGGCAGATGAGGTCATGGATGACATCAGGAGGAGTGTGAGGTGTCCAGGCCCGCCACATGTCACACATGCAAGCAAAAGAGGTGTCCTGCTCCGCCACGTGTCACGCATGCAAGCAAAAGAGGTATCCTGCTCCGCCACGTGTCACGCATGCAAAGGGGTGAGGTGGCCGGGATGTGGGTCCCACATATAGTATGTGGGTCCCACCTAAGCAGGACATGGGTCCCACATACAGTATGTGGGTCCCACCTAGGCAGGACGTGGGTCCCACATACAGTATGTGGGTACCACATAGGGAAGGAAGTCCTAGTCATACTAGGATCATAATTGATTTTAATCCAATTTGACTCAAGCCAAATCTGATTTGGTTGAGCAAATTAGACATTTTCACCAAACTAATTTTGGTGTCAATTACGGTTTTACCAATTTCAAATCATATTTGAATTTGGTCAAGCCCAATCTCTATTACTCAATCAAATTGAGTCTAATCAGTGATCTAATCACCAATTAACTTCTCCAAGCAATAATTGCTTAGGGCAATCAGTCAATCACATTGACTATTTTACCTCTAGACGATTCTCAATCGTCAATCAGCCATTTGATCAATCCTGAAACTTCTAAGCGTGTGACCTCACAGGTTCGAACCTAAGCCGGTAGTACAAGAACACTTCCTGCACTAATCGAAGTAACCATCTAGCAATGGGACCCGACGACCGGATAGGCCGAATAGATGCAAAGCAACATTCTAGAACCTATGGACTATGGTTACTGCATAATTCATCCTCTTGACCAGAAAATGCCCAGGGTGGGTTCAGAGTCTGTCTACCCTGAAACGATCCATCCGGAAATATGTTTCAATTCAATAAGTCAAGTGATAGTGATTTGACTTTTTCTGGCCAGGATACTACTTAATTGAAAACACAAGACATTCACCCTTATTTCTAAGGGAGGTCAATCCCATCTTGATCTGCAACTGACTACCACAAGTACTTGACTGGACCCAGAAATCTTTCGTCGCTGGATTAGAAATCCAGATAGTCCGGCACCAAAGTACAGTGAGTTGCTTGCAAGCCACCGGTTGCAATCTCAGGTCTAAAGGATACATATACCCATATCCACTCGGAATAACTCTTGACAAGAGAGAGTCCGTCAATTGGTCACGTTCAGTGAATGTACACTACCATTCACCTGTATACCATACTAGTATCTCTATACTCTTTGGTTTGGAAGACAACGAACAAATATGATACACAATGACCTACGCCCGATAATACTATCGTCCTATTAATAGTATATCATATGGTCATGAATATTTAAGGACCTGTGTGACAAAATCATATTTCATTACACAAAGCAGTCCTAAGGACTTCATCACATCGGAGTTTGTGAAGATGTTCTGGTGATGAATAAATACCATGTTATTTATAATTGATTCAAATACATTTACAATCAACAATTGATTAGATTTAGGACATATTTCCCAACAGTGAATTTCTTCCAAATTGTCCATCTCAGTTGATTGACTACTACTGTGAAAAACATTGAGCTGGACAGTCATGTTCTCAAAGGCTAGAGTCATTATTTCATTTCGACAACTAATCACAGCATTTGAAGTGGCCAAAAATGGTCTACCTAGGATCACCGGAATGTGACTTTCTGGATTTTTTATTGGTTCAGTTTCAAGGACTACAGAATTCACAGGGTAGTAGAACTCATTAACTTTTACAATCACATCCTCCACAATTCCTTTGGGGTACTTTATAATCCTATCTGCTAACAAAAGAGTGATGTTTGTGGATTTTAATTCTCCCAAACCCAACTCTGTGTAAATAGAATCGGGTAACAAGTTTACACTAGCTCCTAAATCTAGGAGGGATCTACGAATGATGGTTTCTCCTATTTTAATTTCAACGGTGGGGCAACTAGGGTCCTTATATTTTGGGGCAATCTGTTATTGAATGAGAGATGATGCTTGTGCCGCCATCACAGCTTGTCTAGGAATACTGATTTTTCTTTTCACCATAGTGAGGTCTTTTAAAAATTTTGTATAGGAGGGGATATATCTGATGGCATCTAGGAAGGATAAATTTATTTGGACATTTTTAAAAACCTCCATGGATTTCATTACACTGAGATTTTTTCTTAGAATCTTGTAGTCTACTAGGAAAGGGAGCCTTAGGTGTGTATGTCTCTATTGGTTTCTCCTCTATTTCTTGTGTTCCCTATTCTTGCCCCTTTTTCTGAGTGGGGTTCGGTTCATGCTTTTCTTCTTTTTCTTATACAGAAAGTTGGACCTTGTTATTCACTTGCTTGCCAGATCGTAAAGTGGTAATTGCCTGGACTTCATGGGTTGGGTTTTCATTCGAATCAATCTGAAACTGGCCTCTCGGCCCTTGATTTTGTTGCCTACTAGGGTTAGGCACTGGCTGGCTGGGTAATTCACCTCTCTTCTTATCCCCTAGAGAGTTAGCTATTTGGCTCATACTAACCTCAAGTTTTGCAATCGCTTGCGCATGGAATTGGTTAGTCTGGGTTTGAGCCATGTTGGTCTGTTGTTGCTGTTGGATGAAGTCTTGTTGTTGGTTTATGTTAGCCATCATGGCTTCCAATAATGTAGATTGCTGTGGGATAGGGGCACTATAAGGAGGGATAGGTGGAGCCAATAATTGGTTCATTTGTGATGGACCTATCCTAGGAAAGTTCTTTTGAAAATCTGGTGGACCACCCTGATGCTGAATAGGTTCAGTCTGCCTGTATGAGAAGTTCGGGTGAAACCTATTATCAGGGTGATAAACTGGGCTAAATGAGTTAGGAGTGGATTTCTTAATGGCATTATATAAATTTAGAGCATTTACTTGCTCAGCCTTAATATTGGATAAACTAGGACAACACTCCACTAGATGCTTCGAACTGTTAGACAAGATACATAAGCCCTGTGGCTTGTGTTCCACTTTCATGATAGGATTTGACTCTTTGTGTGAGATTGAGTTAGTGGAAACTGTGAAAGCATCCAACTTTTTGCTTAGATTATTCACCCCATTCACCAGATTAGATATGATATTTTTGAGTTCTGGGTCTGTTTTTATTCCGTAGGTACATAGTTCTCTAGACCTATAATCATCTCTATCTATCTCTTGACCGTAGCTACTCCAATTTTGGGCATTTTCAGCTAAGTCCATAAGGAACTCATAGGCTTGATCCGGGGTTTGGTTCATGAATCTACCCTTATGCATGGATTCAATCGTGTTCCTGTGTGCTGGAGGTAATCCTTTGTAAAAGAAATGTACTAGATCAGCCTTGTCAAGCCCATGGTGCGGGCACTTGACCAAAAGATCGTGGAATCTTTCCCAAAGTTGGAAAAATTCCTCCTCAGATTTTTCTCTAAAAGTTCTGATGATATCCTTAATTTTTTCAGTCTTTACCATGGGATAGAACTTAGCCATGAACTTCCTAGATAGTTGTTCCCGTGATGTGATGGAATTTGAAGCAAGAGAATATAGCCATGCAGCACATGATCCTCTAAAGTCATGGGGAACAACCTTAATTTAATACCCTCTTCATCTAAGTTTTGATTTCTGAACGTTTGACAGATTGTCAAAAATTTGTTTAGATGAATATATGGTTGTTCACTTTCAAACCCATAAAATTTGGGTAACATGTTTATTGTTGCAGCCCGAATCTCGAATTAGGCTGAATTATTAATTGGTAACACTATGTAAGTAGGGGGACTAGCGGATGCGGGTGCGAACAACTCATTCAAAGTTCTAATATGTTCACCCATTGTAGAGATTGACGGTTGGCTTACAGTTCGCTAGTTGTGATGAAAAGTTCTGTCAATTTCAGGATCAAATGGTTGTTAACTTACCCCTTAATGACCTTCTACCATGCATACATTATCAACAATAATTAGATTGACTCTTAAAATGAACGAGATCCTAAGAGAAAAGAAGGGCTAGACACAGATGACCACAACCAACACCACACAACAATTTGACTCTATTAGTCTTAGAATTAAGTGAGGTTTAGTAGCTTCTTAAAACTAGTTGCGTGGAGAATTATTAGGAAAAAATTCTCAAAATTCTTTCCTATATTAGGCAGCTCCTATTCTCCCTTTCAGATTAAACTTGAGCTTACCAGTTAAGAAGATCTAGTAACTAGTGACCAGATAAGTCCCAGGGTGTGTGGTGGTGTACTAGGCTCACTTAAGTACCCACAATTCTCGTAACAGTTTTCACGGTTGTAAAACTTGTCTAGACATCACCATTACTAAAGTTCTTATTGGAGTGGCCTTCAGTCGCTTCTTTCCAAGAGCCTATTGAGCTCAAAAACCCTAAGGCCAATGTCTAATTAATTTTATATGATTAGGCTTAGGATATTTATGCACTGTGATGATTTTTGGGCTAAGGACGAGTGATGAAATCCCGACCTTATCTTTTTAGTGGATTCTGCCCTTAGAATATTTTATGTAAATGCTTCACACTACATGCAACAATCATAATTTTTTTTAAGTTTTATGGCATGACATTAAATTCCTTTAATTAAATGATCAAGCAAATTTTTTAATTCATATATTTATTTTTTATGTTTTTTGTTTGTTTATTTAAATTTTTTATAGGAATAACTTGAATGTAAACTAAAAACTAATCCTTATTGCATCAGTCAATCTCCGAAATGCCCGTTGAATAAGCTCTGAAGATTACTCCGTGAGGAGCCCAATAGAGGTATGATAACCTCGGGGGATTGCACCCTATCAATTACTAGCAAATTTTTTTAATTAATTTTTTAATTTTTTTTAAACTTTAATCTAGGAAGAATTAAATAAGGCAAGATTAAAATAATCTAAGAAAATAAATCAAAGCTAAAATTGAAAATTTCACACCTGATCTTAGTGGCGTTCGCTGAATCTTTCTTGTGACTCTCCTTGCCTCCCCGACAATGACGCCAAAATTTGTTGTCGGCTTGAGGATGACTTAAAAAGGATGTCGTTGTCAAGATCTTAACCAACAAATAAATATATTTTTTGATTACTCTTACCATCCTCTATTCGATGAATAGTGGTTGTAGGAGGTCGATCCACAAGAAGACGATTGGAGCACACAAATAAAGAATAGAAACTCCATTAAGATTCATGACAATATATTTTTTCTTTTTTTAAAAAATAATTTTTGAGCATATTTGATTAATCTCTGACCAACCAGAGCCAGTTTTCTAAGAGAGAAAAAAAAATCAACAAAAAAAATATGCAATTGAATTCTTAAGCAGGGGTCAACTCTTGCAGAGTGGGAGTCGACTCATGCTAAGTGGAAGTCGACTCTTCAAGACAGAAAGTAAATGAAAACTAAAAATCGAACACCAGAAAAACTTGGACTCGGCTCGCACTAAGTAGGGGTCGACTCTTGCAGAGTAGGAGGTCGACTCTTCAAAACGGAAAGTGAATGAAAACTGAACACCGAGAAAGAGAAGAAAAAATTGAAAGTTAACTAAAGATGAGGATTCTAGAACACATAAAATTAAAGTGCAAAAATTAAACTGTAACTTAGAATCCAGATTGCCATAAAAAGAAATTTATGGATTGTAATAAAAGGACAAGTACAAAAATAAAGTGAAAATTGGAAAAACAGAGCATCCTCAGTTTCCCCTCTTTTTTTTTTCGAATTACAGAGCTCTCTCCCCCTTCATTTTCTTTTGTTCCTTCTTCAAAAAAACAGAGCATGGCTTTGTTTTCTTTCTTCGGATCTCTCCTCCCCCTTCTTTGGCCCAACCGAGCACTCCTCATATAGCTCGCCCCACCCCTTGAAGCCGGCTTGAGGATCGAAACGGTCGCAGATCGCTGGGCGCTGATCATGGAAGAGGATCCCTCCTGGATGGCGAGAAACGCAGGGGAGGCGATGACGCTCGTGGGAAGATTTTTGAATTGGGGGAAACAGGCAGACACGGGGGAGGCGATGATGCCATCCCGGCTAGGATGCTTCGCGGATGACGAGGACGGCCGTGGATCGTTGGGAGGATCGCATGTGAACAACTGGATCGATGGAGCTGGCTGCAGGATCGCTTGGAGGAAGATGTGGATCCGCCGTGGAGATGGCTGGGATCATGGGTTGGAGCGGCTTCTGATTGCAGACGTTTGTGAATGCGGACGGAAGAAGAGATGGAGGCGGGGGTCATCCGAGATGCTAGGAATGGAAGGTATCCGGAATGGCTGGATGCGGAATCACCGAAAGCTTTGTGGACGCCGGATTCGAAGCGGGATCCCGACTCGAAATGGACATGGGAGGCTGAAGAGCGCTGCGGGATACTCGAACGCAGGATCCGGGAAGCTCAGACGCGGCTGGAACGGGCGAAAGAAGCTGCTAGGAGAAAGAAAGGAACAGTGAACATTCAAAAAACATTTCCGTAACACATTCATATGAACAGTGTTTTCACATCACACTGTTCTTATGAACAGTTTCATCTCAAACACTGTTCATATGAACAGTGTTTTCATGGAACACTGTTCATATGAACAGTTCTTCACGGAACACTGTTCATATGATCAGTGATTTCAGCAATGAATAGTAAACTCGGGAATAAATAGTAATTTCAAGCTATTGTTCATGGGATTGGAGGTTAAAAAGGTCTTTTTCTTTTGTGATGAAGTGAGAGTGGTGCAAAGAGAAGGGATCCATTGGGCTGAAATATGCTTGATCGAATTGGTTTTAGATGAACTTCTGTCCATAACAATAGGATGAATCGTGAAATGCAGTGGAAAGATAGGGGAGGGTACCCAGATTTTAGGTAGGCTTGGCTCGGAAGGACCCTTCCATTACAAAGAAAACCAAAATAAAGAAATACATATTTTAAGAGTATATGCAGAGAACTTTAGAAAATTGAGGTCCAAAGAGTGCTAAAATGTGCACAAATGTTGTACTTAACAATCAACAAGATGTTCTTCCTGAAGACAGAAAAATTGATCAGTTTCAGAAAGGGATATACTAGTAATGGACCATATCATCCAAGAACTCCCACTGAACCTACCTTGTCTGATGCTTAGTATACAAGGAAGCTCGAGGTCAAAGAAAAGGAGCTTCACTTCCTTATAGTATGGTCTTAACTCAAGTACTCTATAACTTCAATGTAAATCTGGAAGGAGAAACCAAGAAAGAATTATCATAATTCTGATGTTTACCAATGACAAATCACTGAAGAGGATGGGATTTGTCAAATCTGAGGAAAAATGGCACTCAATAAAGGGAAAGGATCTCAAGTTGAAAAGTGGTCAGGACACTACTACACCAACTAAAAAGGCAAAAGAATCCCTACACAAGCACCTCCAACAGAACCACCAGTCAGTCAGCCTCCTCCAATACAAAGGCCATCAGATCCTCCACTCAGACTGAAAATGAATATTGAAATTTATTGGAGACAAGATTATAAAAGCAATGTTCAATTCTGGAGTCTGCTGGAATTCGGTTGTTGACCTCATTGACTTGGTTAAATAAGTCAAATCTGAACTGCAAGGATTGAGGTAATTAAGCAAGCTAACCAGCAGAGAAGAATTACTGAGATTGAAAAACAGCTGCAAGCACAAGAAAATTCTGTTCAAGGCACTGTACAAGAATTGAAAAGAAGAACATAGTCATCTCACTAGCTCCATCATTGCAGTAAACAGTAAAATTGAGAAGCTGATGGAAGAGCCCAAAGGAAGATTAGTCTGGACCTTCATCTTCAAAACCTTGAACCTAAGACTGACCCTAGACTGAAACTACCCTAGCTTAGACTAAAACCCATATTTTCAAACATAGCCTTGTACTAAGCTGAGTTTCATGATTTTTTTTGGCACACTTGTACGTTGTCTGATACAAATTGATCTCAATTGTAATCTTTTTTATTATCAAGTGTACTTTGTTGTCCGATTCCTGTTTACCTAAAATAAACTAAACAGATCATTGTTAGAACCGATAAACAAAGTTTTAAATTAATTATACTCTTATCTTTTCTACTCAAAGAATAGTGGTCGTAAGAGGTCGATCCATAGGGAGGCGTGTGCAGTTGCATTAAATATCAAAACATTCACTCGGATTCAAAATCGATTTTGAATAACCAAAGAAAAACATTACGTCGGGGATGTTGACTGATTCTCTGGTCTACTGAGAATGTTTTCTATTTGAGATTAACTAAAAGACATGTATAGATTCGAAAAGCATTTATATATTTAATGAAATATTTAACTATTCAAAGGAAAACTTGGGCATGGATGAAAACAGTGCTTAAGAAAACTGAAACTTAAAACATAGATTGCTTAAAAATAAATTTATGGATTGCATAAAAAGCAGAAATTATAACTGAACCTAGAACAAAGATTGCATGAAAGAGAATTGATGGATTTTCATAAAAAGAAAACTGATTACAAATAAAAATGGAGATTAGAGGCCTAATACTCCTTCTCTTTTGCAAATAAAAATAAAGATAAGAAAACAGGAAGGAAAAAAAAACAATTTCATTGTCTCTCTCCCTTTCTCTTCCATGGTGGATCTCCTCATTTTTTTTACTTTTGTTTCCTTCAAGAACAGAGCATGCTCTGTTCTTCTTGGATGTGAGCTCCCCTTGTAATCAGCCCTCCTCCCCTTTGGCCAGCCCTCCTCTTTTATAGATCCCCACCAAAGATTTAGCCAGCGATGGATCATAATGACTGGGGCGTGAATGATGGCGAATCCGGGAGAGGCTGATCTGCATCGCGGAGGAGACGGACGCTCGCTGTAGTAGGTGATTCACGGATGGCTGAATCGTGGTGATTGCAGACGAGATCGCTGAAGTAGATGATCCGAAGGAGCTGGATCATGGGGAATATTGGCCTGCAGCTGGAACGGCTCGTTGAATGCAGATGGAAGAAGAGGCGAAAGCGAGGTCATCCGGACTTGGGAATCTCGAATTCCGGAGGAGACGCGGACGGCCGGAATCACCAGAAGCTTTGTGGACGTTGGAATGGAAGCGGGAGGCTGGGAGGATGACGTGGATCTGCTGTGGAGGATGCTTGGAGGTGTCGTGGACGCGGGATGGCTCCTTGATGGCGAGAAACGAAAGAGGATGGCTGAATGGGGGGCTGATTTGGAGGGCTTGGGATGTGGTTGAATGGAGAGGCTGATTTGGAAGCTTGGATGCAGTGAGATGCTGGGGTCACGCGTGGGATGCTGGGATTCCAGGGTCGCTGGAAATGAAAGAAGTTGATCCGTGGAAGATGGACGGGCCGTTGATGCACTGCGGGAGGAAGAAGAAGGACAGTGAACTCAAAGGAAATTCCCCGTAACACTGTTTATATGAACAGTATCATCTCGGAACACTGTCCATATGAACAGTAAATTCAGTATGAAACTAACTTCAGAATGAATAGTTATTTCAGCTATTCTTCATGGGATTGGAGGGTTAAAAAGTTCTTTTTCTTTGTGATGAAGTGAGAGTGGGAATCTCTATTCCGTGAAGAGCGCGGGTGCTAGTCCAGAAAGGAGGGACACGAGGATCACTGGGAGATCGCACGCCGGCTCGGATATTTGGGTGCAAATGTGCTCGATTAGATCATGGCAGGATTGGGCCCGCGTGGTTTGGGGCCATGATGCATCCCTCTAAAGCCTACCAAATGCGCATTTAAACTTTAATTTATACTAACCTGTGCCAAATAAAAATATAATATTAACTTAGTTGATTTTATCGTTATATGTTAGTAGTAATACTAATTTAAACAGCGTTGTAGATCGTACTTTGTGCTCTCATCACACCTCCCAACTAGCTTATTGCTAGTCTCATAGCAATTAACGAGCAATACGATAAAATGAGGGTACAAAAGATAGTAGTCTAACCCATGACTTTTTATTAAAGCTAAGTACATAAAACTGAGATATGTACCTACTTTTATAGAACATCACGATGCACTTAGCATGTGCAACAAGGCTTTAAACCCCTAGGTTACCATACTGGACGAGTGTTGTCTCGTGAGGGTTTGCAGTGAAGTTACCCACAAACTTCATCAGTCAGGGATTCTAATTTTTAACTCAAAATTTGAACAAGTATTACTGTATGAAACTAGAATTGCAAGGACAATAGAGACTTGTTGCTATCATATTTAAGCAGACTCTAACTCAAGTTTCATTACACCCCATCTATATGCTAACAAGTAAGAATGTAGTGAGGTGCAAGATAGTATCATATAAATGAGTGGCTTCACTTACTTCCAAATGATCACTCCAATTTTCAAGACTTTCTAAAGTTAAATGGTAAGAACACCCTAGATTTATTTATTTATCTATATTTATTTTTTTTATCAAACTGAATACTAAGATGACTGACTTGTGTAATATGTAGCCTTATTAAGATTTCTAGCTAACCCATATGGCGAGTGTTAGCCAATGACTTCGGATCCAGATGGCTCAGGGCACTAGGTATAAAGACATCCTAACAGGCTTAATAACTCAAGTCAACTAGGCTCCAAGGCCAAATTAGTCACTCGGAGTTTAATCTCAACCATCTTCACCTTTTATGTGAACACTCGCTGCTTGCCAGGCAAGAGGCCCGGTTACTCAGTGAGAAGATTTAAATCCTTTTTTTTAGGATGTTCATCGCACATCTAACTTTAAATTATCCAGAAGATTAAAAATATTCATATTAGTTGCAAGTTTACATATCCCACAATTCATATGCTTACGTGTAGGTGCTAAATCATCTTCTATCATGTTAACAGGAGACAGATGGGACGAAAACTCAAGCTAGAACTGCTATTATATTCCTTAACTCAAAGCTATTGTCAAATCCATTCCTAGTTTATATAGTTAAAAATATTAGAATTTGAGTTAGAAATTTGAAATCCCCCTTTTTTTTAAAAAAAAATCTTTTTAGGTAGAAAAATCAAAAATATCCTCACCCTCATACCTAAATTCAGCATTGTCCTCAATGTTGAGAAAATTAAAACAGTAATAGGATAGAGGAGACATTACCTGATTTTGGACCTTGATATGGCATGATAACTTGAAGATTGAAAAAATACCCCCAAACCTGTATATTAGTAACTTATTAATAATAATTTTATTCCTTTTTTTTATAATGTTTACATGCTGGGTTGCCTCCTAAGAGCGCTAAGTTTTATGTCTTCAGCCAGACAAAATGTAGATTCATTTTTTTTTCAACCATTATCTAAGAATGGTTTTGGAAGAGTCCAAGGAGGAACAGTCGGCCGATGACGATCTATGCTCATAAGGAGAACAGAATTAGGGAGCGCATGCTCGACCCCTTCCTCAGAATGGGGCAAGGTAAGCCTCTAAATAGTCCTTACTATAAGTTTGTAAGAAAGTCTCCTGAACCAGACTTTCAATCATGTCAACTTCAGTGATTTCTTCATCGTCTGGTGGTTGTTTACTTATGTTGAAGACATTAAGCTCGACTTTCATGTTGCCAAAAGATAATTCAGCATGCCATTTCGACAATTTATCACAGCATTTGCTGTGGCTAAGAAAGGTCTACCTAAAATTATAGGTGTGTGACTGTCTGGATGTATTACAGTCGGTCTCAAGGATAACGAAGTCCACAGGATAGTAAAACTCGTTTACCTTCACTATTACATCCTCTACAATCCCCTTGGGGTACTTCACCGTTCTAACTGCTAGGAAAAGGGTAATATTTGTGGGCTTTAATTTCCTCAAACCTAACTTTTGGTACACATAGTAGGGAAGTAGGTTCACACTGGCTCCAAATCTAATAGGGCTCTCTGGATGATCGTCTCTCCTATTTTTATTTCAATGGTGGGGCAACCAGGGTTCTTTGAATTTCGGGGCAATCTCTTGTTGAATGAGAGATGAGGCTTGTGCAGCCATAACAGCTTGCCTAGGAATACTTGTTTTTTCTTTGACCGTGGTGAGGTCTTTCAAGAATTTTGTATAGGAGGAAATTTGTCGTATGGCATCGAGAAAAGGTATATTTATTTGAACAGTTTTTAAAGACTTCCATTATTCATCAAAGTTAGATTGTTTCTTGGAGTCCTGAAGTCTACTGAAAAAGGGAACCTTAGGTTTGTATGTTTCTATGGGTTCTTTCTTTTTGTCCTGTTCTTGACCCCTCTTTTGAATAGGGTTCTTATTGGATTCATTCTTATTTTCTTTTACGTGTTCAGAAAGTTGGACTTTATTGTCCACTTGCTTGCCAGACCTTAAAGTGGTAATTGCCTGGACTTCATAGGTCGGATTTCCATTAGAATCGATTTGATACTGACCTCTCTGACCTTGATTTTGTTGGTCTACTAGGGTACCCACTGGTTGACTAGGTAGTTCGCTTTTCTTCCTATCCCCTAGAGAGTTTGCTATTTGGCTTATACTAACCTCAAGTTTTGCAATTGCTTGCGTATGGAATTGGTTAGTCTTGGCTTGGGCTGTATTAGTCGGTTGCTGTTGCTTGATAAAATCTTGTTGTTGTTTCTTTATCTTAGCCATCATGGTTTCTAATGGTGAAGGTTGCTGTGGGATAGGGGCATTATAAGGAGGTATAGATGGAACCAAAGGTTGATTCATTTGTGATGGACCTATCCTGGAAAAGTTGTTATGAAAACCTGATGGACCACCTTGATGCTGAATAGGTTCGTTCTGCTTGTATGAGAAATTTGGGTGGAACCTATTATCAGGGTGGTAAACTGGGCTGAATGAGTTGGAAGTAGGCTTCTTAAAGGCACTATATGAATTTAGGGCATTTGCTTGCTCGGCCTTTATTGTGGACAGATTAGGGCAGCACTCCACTAGATGCTCCAGACTGTTACACAAGACACACAAACTATATGACTCGTGATCCACTTTCATGATGGGATTTGACTCTTTGTATGAACTCGAACTAGTGAAAACAATGAAAGCATCAAACTTTTTACTTAAATTGTTCACTCCAATCACCAGATTGGACATGATATTTTTGAGATCTGGATCTGCTTTTATTTCATAATTATCTAGTTTTCTAGATCCGAACTCATCTCTATTTACTTCCTCACCATAGCTACTACAATTTTGGGCATTCTCGGCTAAGTCAACAAGAAATTCATAGGCTTGATCTGGGATTTGGTTCATTAACCTATCCTTATGCATGGACTCGATTATGTTTCTATGTACCGGAAGTAGTCCTTTATAAAAGAAGTGGACCAGATTAGCCTTATCAAGCCCATGGTGTAGGCATTTGACCAACAAGTCATGGAATCATTCCCAAGTTTGGAAAAATTCCTATTCAGATTTTTCTCTGAAAGTTCTTATAGCATCCTTAATTTTTTCTATTTTAATCATGGGGTAAAATTTTGCCATGAACTTCCTAGATAGTTATTCCTATGTTGTGATGGAATTTGGGGCTATAGAATATAGCCATGCCGTGGCTCGATCCTCTAAGGTCATTGGGAACAATCTCAATTTTACACTTTCTTCATGTAAATTTTGATTTTGAAAGTTTGACAAATTGTCATGAATTTATTTAGATGAATGTAGGGTTGTTCACTTTCAAACCCATGGAATTTGGGTAGCATATTTATTGTCGCAGCCCGAATTTCAAATTGAGCTGCGTTATTTATTGGCAACACTATACATGTAGGTGGACTAGCAGATGCAGGAGTGAATAATTCATTCAGGGTTCTAATATGATCACCCATTGTAGAGATTGGTGGTTGATCAATAATTCGTTGGATGTGACGATAATTTTTTCCAACCTCTGGGTTAAATGGTGTTAACTTACCTCTTAATGATCTTCTACCATGCATACATTATCCACAACTAATTAGACTCGACTCCTAAACGAAATACTAAAAGAGAAGAAGTAGACCAAGATGACCACAATCAACACCACACAACAGATTGGCTCTTTAATCTTGAGATTAAAGAAGGTTTAGTAGCTTTTAATCTAGTTGCGCAGAGATTTATCAGGTTAAAAAGTTTCTGAAATTCTCTTCTAGATTAGACAGCTCATAATCTCCCTTTCAGATTAAGCTTGAGCTTACCAGTTAAGTGATCCAGTAACCAGTGACCAGGAAAGTCCCGGGTGTGTGTGGTGCCAGAAGGGATACACTAGTACCACAATACCCGTAACAGTTCTCACTGTTGTAAAACTTTCCTAGACATCACCAATTATTAAATTCTCACTAAAGTGGCTTTCAGCCGTTTCTTTCCAAGAGCCTAATTGAGCTCGAAAACTCTAAGGCCAACGGCTAATTGATTTTAATTTAATTTGGCTTAGGATATGTATGCAAGATGGTGATTTTTGGGCTAAGGACAGGTAATGACTTCTCGACCTTATCTTTTAATTGGTTTTGCCCTTAAATTATTTTATGCAAATGCTTAATACTAAATGCAGCAAATATTCAATGATTTTTAAAGTTTATGGAATGTCATTAGGTTGTACTGATTAAATGAGCAAGCAATTTTTCTTTTTCTTTTATTTTTATTTATTTTTTTAATCTTTTTTAATTTATGTTTTTTTTAAATTTTTATATAGGAATAACTTGAATGTAAACTAATCCTTATGCGTCAGTCAATCTCCGAATGCCCGTTGAATAAGCTCTGGAGATTACTCCGAAGGAGCCTCAATAGAGGTATGATAACCTCGGGGGATTGCACCCTATCAATTACTAGCAATTTTTTTTAACTTTAAATTTCAAATTTCAGAATTTAAATTTTGAATTTAAATTTTTAAATTTTAGAATTTTGGAATTTTTTTTAAATTTTTTTTTCAAAATTTTAAATTCTGAATTTCAAATTTTAGAAATAATAACTACAAATTATTAACTAAAAAATCGAATCAAAAAAAATTAATAAAAAAACTTACTACCGGAGTCGTTCACTATGGCATCCAAAACGATTTGATCTTTGTGATCATTCTTGCTTCTCGATTGCCTTCCCCAACGCGCCAAAATTGTTGACCGATCCGTACCTAAAAATAAGGCTAAACAGATCGTTATAGAACCGACAAACAAAGTTTAAATTAATATACCTTACATTTCCTACTCGAAGAAAGCGTAAGAGTCGATCCACAGGGAGCGGTTGAGTGCAAAAAATCAAAACGTTCACCTCACCAAATCATTTGAATAACCAAAAAAAATTATGTCAGAAACTGATTCTCTGGTCACCAAGAATGTTTCCATTTGAGATTAACAAAAGATAAATTCGAAAAGCATTATATATTTAATGAAAATAACTATTCAAAGGAAAACTTGGCATGATGAAAACAGGCTTAAGAAAACTGAAACTTAGAACATAAATTGCATAAAAATAAATTATGGATTGCATAAAAAGATAATTAAACTGAACTTAGAACAAGGATTGCATGAAAGAGAATGATGATTTCATAAAAAGAAAACTGATTACAAATAAAAAGAGATTAGAGGACTAATACTCCTTCTCTTTTGCAAATAAAATAAAGATAAGAAAACTGGAAGAAAAAAAACAATTCATTGTCTCTCTCCCTTTCTCTCCCATGGTGGAACTCTCATTTTTTTTTACTTTTGTTTCCTTCAAGAATAGAGCATGCTCCTCTGGATGTGAGCTCCCCTTGGTATCAGCCCTCCTCCCCTTTGGCCAGCCGAGAACCTCCTCCTTTTATAGATCCCCACCAAAGATTAGCCAGCGATGGATCATGATACTGGCCGTGAATGGGCGAATCCGGGAGAGGCTGATCTGCATCGCGAAGGAGACGGACGCTCGTGTAGGAGTGATTCACGGATGGCTGAATCATGGGTGATTGCAGACGAGATCATTGAAGGAGATGATCCGAAGGAGCCGGGATCACGGGAAATTGCTGCAGCTGGAACGGCTCGTTGAATGCAGACGGAAGAAAGGCGGAAGCGGGGTCATCCGAGATTTGGGAATCTCGAATCCGAGAGACGCGGACGGTCGTAATCACCGGAAGCTTTGTGGACGCCAAAATGGAACGGGAGCTGGGAGGATGACGTGGATCTGGCGGCGGAGGATGGCTTGGAGGTGACAGCGGGGCTCCTTGATGGCGAGAAACGGAAGAGGATGGCCAATGGGGGCGATAGGCTGGATGTGGTTGGAATGGAGAGGCTGATTTGGAAGCTTGGATGCAGTGAGATGCTGGGGTCACGCATGGATGCTGGGATTTCGGGATCGCTGAAAATGGAAGAAGTTGATCCGTGGAAGATGGACGGCCGTGATGCACTGCGGGAGGAAGAAGAAGAACAGTGAACTCAAAGAAAATTTTCGTAACACTGTTCATATGAATAGTATTTTACATAATACTATCATATGAACTGTTCATATAAACAGTGTCACCTCGGAACACTGTTCATATGAACAGTGATTTCAGCATGAATAGTAACTTCAGGAATGAATAGTATTTTTAGCTATTCTTCATGGGATTGGAGGTAAAAATTTCTTTTTCTGTGATGAAGTGAGAGTGGGAATCTCTATTCCGGAAGAGTGCGTGTGCTAATCTGGAAAGGAGGGAACACGAGGATCACTGGAAGATCGCATGCGGGCTCGGATGTTGGGTGCAAATATGCTCGATCAGATCATGGCAGGATTGGGGCCCACGCGGTTTGGGGCATGATGCATCCCTCTAAACCCTACCAAATGCGCATTTAAAGTTTAATTTATACTAACCTGTGCCAAACAAAAATATAATATTAACTTTGTGATTTTATCGTTATATGTTAGCAGTAATACTAATTTAAGCAGCATGTAGATCGCACTTTTGTGCTCTCATCATACTTCATCTATCAAATGTAATGAATGCTTACCTTTCTTGAAATGCAGTGAATGTCCTTATTGGTTTGTATGCTGCTCTGATACATATTGAATCAACTCTTAATCCTTAATGTTAGTATCAGAAATTATGTTTAATTTCCTTCCTTTTGTTGATGACAAAAAGGGGGAGAAACATATAGAGATAAGAAATGTGAAAAGAATTCAGAATACAAATCGAGAGAATTATATGAAAAAGAATTCTAATCTGAGCAATCTCTATATTAAAGAAAATATATCGGAGGAGATTTAAATTATGATGGTAAACAAAACTTAAGAAAAGTTGAAGAACAAGAACTCTGCATAATTCAAATGGTTATAACTGTTAGGGGAGATTTTTTTTCTCCTTAATTTGGTGAAATTATGCATATATCTCTGAATGTCATATTTGTTCTGAACTTCATTATAAAATTTTGATAATTGCTGTGAAAGATATTGCAAAATTCTTTTTAACTCAATGGTTTTGTCATCATCAAAAAGAGGGAGACTGTCAATCCTAAAGGATGAATTTTGTTGATTACAAAACACTTGAGATCATGTTGTGTACTAATGACATTGGCTTAATTGTGAAGTTTCATAAGTCAAGAAAAATTAGAAGAATTGAAGCAATGCAAAATCTTAAGTTCTTCGCAAATATCTCATTGGACATGTTCTAAAAGGAATTGATCTTAATCTAGTCCATGGAGATCAGAGAAGAAGTCTAAAGTTTTCTGTTTGAAAGACTTGAGTCAACTTCTAAGCAAAAAGGACAAGTTTAAGTTGATTCTGATAAGTTTTATTCAAGGAACACAGTCAAAGAGTCGACCCCCGCAAAACATGAGTCGACCTTTGTGTAGTAAACAGAAAGTTTTTATCGTCTGAGAAAAGCTTGAAGAGTCGACCCCCGAAATTGAAGAGTCGACCCCCGAAATTGAAGAGTCAACCCTTGCGTTTGAAGAGTCGACCCTTGCTCAGTCTCAGCGCCGACCGAAAAATAAAGTATGAGTCGACCCTTGAGTTTAAAGAGGCGACTCCTGATGAAGATGAGCCGACCCTTAAGAATTAAGAGTCGACCCTTTGAAGATGACACAGCAAAAGCTCTCTCCACGATTTGAAGTGCCGATCCAGAAAGAATATGAGTCGACCCCTGAGATACATGAGTCGACCCTTGTACTGCTGGGACCACAACGGGAAGCTGTGAACGATTTTTGTCTTCTTCTGTAACAGAAAAAGATTCTCATCAGGACGGGAAGAAAGGAATTCAAATCCCACCGAAGATTTTGTCTATAAATAGGAGGGAACCTCAGAATGGAAACAAGGGAAAGGGAAAAGATTCCATTAAAAACAAAAAGTTTTCACTGAGAAAAAGAGAAAAAAAGCTTAACAGTTCATCTTCCAGTCAAAGTTTCTCACTGCATCGTGAAGAGCTGCTGTTCAGACATTGGAACATCCTTCCATAGCAAACTACTTCATCGGCTTCAGCTTTTTGCTTTCATTGATTTATTTTTTATATGCTCTGAAGCTTTAAGTTTTCAAGTTACAGCATTCTTTTAGTTGGATTAATTGCTGCTGTAACAGTTTCATTGATTTGAAACTTGTAAAGGCTCTTCCAAACCTTGATTGGAAGTTGCTGAATCAGGTGTATTCAGTAAGGGTGATAGTTTTTGGTTGGTTAATCTGAAAACCAACTGGGTTGTTTGTGAGCCCGAAAAAACAAACGGTGTAAAGTTTTTGGTTGGTTTGTCTGAAAACCAACTGGGTTGCTTGTGATCCCGGAAAACAAAAGGTTTTCGGTTGGTTTCCTGGGAAAACCACTGTAAACCTTGGTGTTTGTGATTGCGGTTCTTGTCTTTCTTTCCTCTGCATATCCCTTACTGCATTCCTAACTTTTATTTACTGTCATATTTGTGCAATCTCATTTCTGCTGCTGAATCTATAAGATATTAGTAACTCATACTCTCCATACGTTTCAACGTTAATATTTTTTTTAAGAGACCCAATTCACCCCTTCTCTTGGGCTGCACCTCTGGGCAACACGACGACGCGCCCCGATCCTAGTTCGGGGTGCCAAATATTGTCGATGACACGCCCCGACTCGAGTTCGGGGCGCCAAATATTATCGACGACGTGCCCCGACCCAAAATTGGGGCGCCAAATATCTTCGACAATGCGCCCCGATCCGAGCTCGGGGCACCAAATATCTTCGATGATGCCCCCAGATCCGAGCTTGAGGAGCTAAATATCTTCGACAACACGCCCTGATCCGAGCTCGGAGTGCCAAATATTTTTGACGACGCGCCCCGACCTGAGCTCGGGGCACCCTGCCGAGCAAACCTTAAAGTCGAGGGGTTTAAGCCGACCTCAGGGCCCGCCGAGCCGACCTCATCAAACTTATATCATGGCCTCTAAGTCGGCCTAACCTCAGCACCCTACTAAGTGGGCAAGGCCGACCTCAACATCTGTCGAAGGTCGAGCTAACCTCGATCCCCGCCGAAGGCCGAGCTAATCTCTCCCAGTACGCGCTGCGGCTATGCCCTGCGGCAACCTCACCGCACCATGCTTCCCTAGCCATGCCTGCTGACAAAGGTCATACCTTGCGGCACACGCTAGCACCATACTGCATGCAGGGACAGCTTAAACTGTGTGCCTCAAGTAAACCGTGGCCGCACGCCATCTGGCCAAAGCCATCTTCTCCCATGATGAGAACGGGCAATACCTCCGCCACCTGAGCACCTCTGCGGAGACTATAAATAACCCCATCAGGTAACACCTAAGGACCTTTTGGCCAACAAAAACTCTACGCTAACTTAAGTATCGGAGGGTCCTCACCAGAATTGCCGGTGAGGCTTTGTGCAGGTACGCCGGCGCACGGAAAGTAGCGTCCTTTCTCCGTCTCGACCGGCAGCTCTTCCGACTCCTCCGGCGTGGTCACCCTTGGATCAAATTTGAACCACAACAATATATATATATATATATATATATATATATATATATATATATATATATATATATATATACACATATATAATACATATATATACATATATATATATATACACACATATATATATCTATACATATATATATATAACATATACATATATACATATATATACATATATATATATATACACACACATATACATATATACATATATATACATATATATATATATGTGTGTGCGTGTGTGTAGCCAACAAAATTAGAAAAAAAATGCCTGGCCAAACGGGTTGGGAACGTCCGCCTGGTTCATTTAGAAGAAGCCCCACGCGCGTATAGAAGCCACGCGCGGCGGCTGTGTTACTTTACTTGATTGGAAGAGGAATAATGTGTAGATTTGTTATTTCACTTTGGCAGCTTAAGGTGCCGGAGAAAATCAAATGCTTCATATGGTTGTCTTAAGAACAAGCTCAACGTGAGAAAATTTCCATAGGAAACCAAGGAGATACATAGGTAGATGTGCCTTCTGTAATGATCCAACAGAATTTTTGTCTCAAATGGTAAGGCAATGCGAGTTCGTCAAAACCGTATGGAACATAGCATGTCAGCATTTCGGAGTGACTCAGCCACTGAGCAAGTTCGCAGATTTGTGCTCAATTGCCTTCGTTGATCGCGGCCGTTTCCTGGGTATGCTAGAAGGAAAGGAATGACAGAATCTTTCTAGATAAATCCTCCTCTATGGCATCCATTGCAAGGAAAGGAATCAATTTGTTTAATGATTGGTCCATAGTGTGTCACCATAAGGAGCTATCTGGGTTCACAAAGAAATGGTTGTGATTAAAGGATGTTCCAAGAGAGTCAGCTAAAAACTAAATTATGGAACTATAAGTAATAACTCACATAAGCAAGATTTCAAACATACATCCATTCACGCAGATCACTCTCCACTGCAATTCATTCAGGCAGATTCTGCTCCACATATCAAGCCTCCATTGTCCATCTTTAGATTCTAGAATCATGCTTCATATGTCAAGCCTCCATTATACAGATTTAGATCCTAGAATTATGCTTGTACGAAAATACGATCTAATACAAGGAATATAAGGTCCTCTACCATCTGTAATTATGTTCAATATGAAAATAACAAGAAGTCGAAGAGTGAGATGCTGAAGGATCCCTTTGTGTCCCAGTTTTTGATCTCAGACTCTGATTGGAGGTGCAACTATTCTATTTTAATCTCATTCTTCTGCCTTTATTTTTCTGTTTGAATTTTGTTTGCTCAATTACTTTGTGTGACAACCCAAGATCTTACCTAAAATGGTTAGTCGGAAGGTGTTATTTGGGTTTCTTGATCTTATATAAGTACCCATGATCTGCCCAGCGAATAACGATGTGGGACTAAATGTATGCCCACATGGTTCCTTATATACTCCTCCTGATTAAGCCCTAACATCCTCGTTAGGCTAAGAGTTCAAATCCATTCAAATCTAATCATAAGCACCACGATCGGCCCGTGGTCATTGCTCAGTCTTAATGGATCCGCGCTGCAATGTCCCCTAATCCACTAAGTATGGGCCGGGGTCTGCTTTGATACCATTTATAACAATTCAGATCTCACTCAAATTGGCTAGCTGTATGATATTATTTAGGTTCCTTGATCCTATATAAGTATCAAAGATCTATCCAGCGAATAACTGATATGAGACTAAACACACGTTCGCACGAGTCCTCACACTTTGGTTCTACCTGTTCAACACCCATGTAAATATCTATTTTGTTAGCTTAATGAATTGGGTGGCACTACTTTCCTTTCACACGTCGGGTGGGATTGCCTTCCTTTTTATTATACATTCAGACATACATACATAGAGCTCAACTTGGCTATACTTGACAAGATCTTCATTTAGATCCGATCAGATCTACATTGGATAATGGATGTTCTATATTGATGATCCTAAGCATTGCTTCTTTTTATAAATACGTGTGAGTGACATTGTTGCGTAGGTGTGGGCCTTCGTAGGTTGGGCTGTATTTGTATTGGGCTATCTAGGCTTTGGTAACTTGCTCTCTTTGATAGAGAAGTTCGTGAGTAGTTTTGTGCTTTGCATGGCTGCGGTGGTTGTTCTTTGGGCTCCACCCTCTTTCGTTGCTTGGCCTTGTGGTCTACAAGGTGAGGAAGGTCGCCTAGCTTGGTGGTGGTTTAAATGAAAAAGAATAGGCATTCCTTTATTTGCTATGCACAAGTTCATATTATTTTCTTGTGCAAATTGATCCTATTTATTGCAACCATGGATATTAACTCTCATGGATGATGGTGGTGTCAACTAGTTCAATTGATCAAGTTATTAAAGTTGTTGGAGGTCGGCAGCTGAGTTTGCTTTACACTGGATAGGGATGACCCCCTCTAATTTCAGGAGGAAAAATTATTCATGGGCGATCCATGTCGATGCTGCTCACTTCTTTACACATTTTTATGTACTTGAATCAATTGCATAATTTCTTTACAGGCTTCTGATAAAGAAAATAGGTGCAAGTATGGAAGAGGCACCATATAAGCAACAAATAAAACCATGGATATTCTGGCCTGCTGAATTTTCTGATTAAAAATGATTTTACCATTTTGCCAATATGAAATGTAGTGTTCTATTCTTACAAATTTACCTTCTTCCAGATTTGGTGACAACATAAGATAATGGACCAAATCTTATAGACACTAATCGCATGTTACCTGTTGATAAATGTTTGTGGGCTAAACTTTGCCTTTGCTTATTGAATGCCTCCACTTCAAATAATTTGTGATCATTAGTTCTTAGCGATATGCATGGCTTGGGTCAAATTGGTTTAAGAGGGTTCCTAAAATGGAACTGTTCTAAATCGATTTGCCAAACCTGGATCCGAAACCGAACCAGCATCGCAGTGACATCCAGCCTTTCAGGGCCACCCTTGTATTTGATGAGCATTCCTTTCACCTCCTTGCTTTCTTCAAGAATACCCCCAATCTACTTGAGCTTCCTCAGTCTATCCCTTACTCCACCCTCACCGCCACCTCGCCCTCAGCTCCAATGTTCGCTCCCTCTTCACTTTCTTTGATGGAGGGGTGCATGGCAAAGACAACAGAGAGACAACTGAGGAGGAAGAAAGTGCGCTGCGATAGAAGTGGAGGGAGACATTTGCGGAGAAGTGGATCTCGTTCGACAACACCATCCGATACCTCTCCATCGTGCTTTGGGTTCTCTTCACTAGCCTTACGTCTGAGACCTAAAGCATCGGCTTCATGCCCTCTACCTTGGCTTTCGTAATCATGGCTATTGCCACCCTCATCAAATCCATCGAAGCCATCTCCTTGCTAGTTGCCACCTTGCCATCCTATTCTTCTTGCTAAAATCCCAGCCAGCCCCTTTTCGATCATCGAGGGAAGGGATGCAAGAGTGCAGCGAGGGTTAAAGCTTAAAAGCGCGGGATCCATTAGAGAAGTAGAAGTTAATTTTTTTCCATTAATATTTGATCTGATGGCTCACAAATGTTGGAATTAAATGCCCTAGTTCTATTTAGTCCGATATCAGTTATTCTTGTTGGAAGTTGATAAACTTAATTATGCTGAAGAATTCAAAGATCATATTCAGAATCCAAAGGGTCATATGAAGAATCCAAAGGGTCATATGAAAAATCTAAAAGGTTACAATAATGATGTATTTATTAGGGAAGTTAAAAGATCACTTCTAGTGCCTATAAATATGTGGCTATTGTGAAGAAGAATGTATTGAGGAAAAAAAAAGAAAGGAGTGATAGATAGAGAGGGCTTGTAAGTAAAGTTGTATTCCTTCTTGAAGAAAAGTTGTACTACTCTATTATCTTATATAAAGTATTTTCTCTTCCCTATTCTTGTGTTTCCCCCACCGTTGCATACTCTATCAATTCTTATGATACTTTCTCCTTTTCAAATAAAAATCTTCACAAGACCCATTGCTGAGGTTGGTAGCTAAGGCTTGATTTGGGTGCGACTGGAACTAGGTCATTTATTCCAAATTAAATAATGCATATATGTATTGGTTTGATTTAAGTTTTTTTTACTTAAATATTAAATCTAAAATAATTCTTTTTGGTCCGAGATAATTCCAAACCAAAACCAAATAAATTGTGGAAACACCCGATCCTGAGCTAACCGAAAGAATAATTTGGATATGGTTCGGTCGGTTTTTTGTGCACATCATGAAGATTTTTTTTATATATATAACTTATAAGTATGTTTTTTTTTTTTACATAGGAAAAGTTCTTTCTGCCAAGTCCCGTGATCAGAGGACTGGTGTGACAGGAGTTAGAGCTACATGCGGAAGGTTGACGATGGATTTGCCTGCTATCCATTTGCCAATAAGATATTTTACCTTTACCGACTATTCTACTTAAACCTACCCACTAAATTTTATGGATTGGATATTTTTACCCTCCTTCAACAAATTAAACAACTTGTTGTAATGACACTTTTATAACTATTTAAAAAGTATAATTTATTTGGACTGGTAATTTGCAGTTTGAAAAACAAGTAGTAAAGTTTTGAAAATAAAAAATAAAAAGGAGTAAATATATATATTATATTATTTCTCATAAAGAAAAATAATTATATTTTTATAGAAATGATTGATTATAAAATATCTTTTTAGAACTTCAACAAATGATTTAGAATAGGTATAAAGAGAATCTCAGTGAAACAATTGTAGCAGTTCTCACAGTGGTTGATAGACAATATTTATAGTATGCTAGACTTCGCATGTTTGAGTCGCAGTTAAAGCTATATGTTTTAGTTTTCATGAACTAAAGTTCACTTGGTTTAAACCCACTTGGGTCACTTTTTTCTTATGAAAACCTGACCGGCCAAGAGTTTGGTTCACCAATTTCCGGTCTGATGAGCCAGTCTGGGTTTAATAACAATGCCATAAAGCAACAACTAGCTAAGATTCAGAAATGTAACTAAATTATGTCACTATGTTCATCTGGTTATGAACTTAAATAAATTTTTCCACAAAATAAATTTAACTAAGTTATCCAATACTAATAAATTGCAAGCACGCTACTACATTTATCTCATGATAATCTTCTTGTAATTGTATAAACTTTTTTTTTTTTAATTTTTTTGTAACAATCACAACGGATTGGTGGTTTATTGGGGTCAAAATGCTAACTTTGTCTCTATCATTTCAAAAAAAATATGAGTTGAACAAATTCGGAGAGTTTTGGTGGAGACAAAGTATTATCAGCGGAAAGAAGTAATATTGTGGCACCATTATGTTCATGGCCATAAAGGATTGCTGCAATTCCTTGGAGAGATTGTAGAATGGAGAGTGCAACTCCTCTAGAAAACTCTTACAGCCTGAGATATGCTTCATATATAACTATTTTGTAAGAATTTCCTGTAATTTGGTTCATAGAGGATCCACTGTTGGTAGTGAGTATATATTTTGCTACCATTTCCCATTCTTTGTTTATTGTTGTTTTATGGTAAGACCCTATCAATTTTAATTGTTTGGCATTTTTTATACACATTTATATTTAACATAGTCAACAAATGTGCACATACTAGAAATTAAAAAAAAAATTGATCATTAATCAAGGACTACAAACAAATGTTAAGTCAATAAGACTTAATTAAATGTCCATTTTGACAAATCTATCCAAAGGCCAGAATTTTCTCCTTCCATATTTTCGTATGTGCCCGTAAACGTTGCAAAACTAGTGAGTTCCACATTCCTTGAGTGGCATTATGCTTCCTCAACAGCAATTTTGGTCATAGATGAGTTAGAAGGATATCAACGTACTCCTTTGTTCATTGAACTCCTAGCTCACAATACCAAACTTTGCACACCCGTTCTTCCTCGACATCTTTTTCCACCATCACCGGACCAAGATTTCCTCCTCCTACCTTGTCCCCACTTGCATGCGTTAGCTTCTCCAACTAAGCTGGCCAGGTGAGAGAAGCCCAATAAGAGTCTTGAGGCTTGAGAAGGCTGAGCTTAACTAGAATTGGCTAATTACTGCCAATGGGATTGAGGTAGACTCTTCTTCCTCCGTGTCTTCCCCGACAAAGCCTAGTGGGGGTCTCATCACCCCACATACCCACCCTTTTTCTACTAATCAGGCCTCACTTTTGAATCCTCCTAACTTCCAAATTTCAAACATTGCTGTCAGTTTTCCCACACCTTTTCACCTGGTCAAACGCAACCAAACCTTCAGCAGCAGCAAGCCACCTCTCTTTATTCGTCTACTCTAAGTCACTCTCTTTAGTCTTTATTCATCCTCTCTCTCTCATAGGTATTCATTTTTTGAGGTAGAAAACTTCAAATGACCGTAAGAGTAGATTCCATGCAATGCACGTCATGGACTCTTGAGAAGATCTACTGGGAATAATACCATACCTATAAAGCAAAATGTCATGGTTCATAAGTGCCGTTGGATAGGTGGATTTGCTCTACGAGCCACGGGTAATTTTAGGCACCTTCATGTCTCCATCGTAAAGCGCATCAATTTATTTACCCACCCACTTTTACCCACCCACTTTGCTACTACTCCTTAGTGTGTACCTATCATGGTGAGGTCAAGATACGACCTAGATTGCACCATAATGACACCAATTGACCTCCTTGTATTATACTTTGACATCAAACGTCTCATGACTGTAGCGTATATCTTTTATTAAATTAGTTTTTATGAAAAGTTTGATAATAAACATGTATGTCACCAATTGAATCTAATATATACTTAGCAGAATTTACAAGGGGTGTCACATCTATCATGCTACCTACGTCATATGTAGTCCACTTTTTGTTTCTATTTTGATGACAATGTCAGAGATATGTGAGACGGCATGGGACGCACGCCATTTAGACCCTAAAACATATGCAGTGGAATCCGTGAAGCACACATAGCGAATTAGTCAATATATCGCAATCCACAAGTGCCATTGGAATTGCTCCATAAAACATTGGGCAAGGATCATGAACGCCTGCAGTCAATGGTACCTTCAAGGTAATTAAACCACCTCGATTTATGTACCCCTTCCTCTCTCTCTCTCTCTCTCTCGCCTCCTGAGTGTGTGTACGCAAAATGGCTAGTGGTGATTGGTTAGGTGCCTTTGGGCCTCAAAGTTGGACTAGGGAAAAGTTCATGTTACCTGGACAAAAAAAGAAAGAAGGATACATGGGTTTTAAATGATTGCAACCATTCTTTATTCTTTGTGCACTTAATCTGGCAAGGCATAAGGGACATCTACTTTGAATCTAATGACACATGATTTTTCATATTTTAAGTTGATGCATTACAATACTTGCGTAGATCTTACTTATGGTTGACACTATATGCCAGGAAATGATTGTAGAAATATAAAATGAAAAAGAAAGGTATAACAATTAATGCATACAAAATTGCTCTTACATTCAACATGATGAAAAAAGTTTGTCATTGTAATTACCCAAATAGTCTGTGAAGTTGGGAAATTTTCCCCAATACATAGATTACAGATGATCGTCCTTCGGTTACCAAGACCAAGTTTTAAGACACTCTATAACCTTGAGACAGAAGAAAATTCAGCTACTTCACAGTCTCCCCAGAGGTAATCTCTTTTTTATTTGCCACAAACTTACCAAGCCACTTGTAAATATACTAGCACTCATCACTATTCTAGTGCTCAACAACAAACCACTCCTTGTGTCTTCTAATGAAAAGACATCTCAAGAGTTTTTTGTTACCGAGCACTAGAAAAGCTTAATATCTTTGAACTTTCATGTTAGTTTAGTGCGGTGGAACGGTGTTTTCCTGCAAACACTTCAGCATCGAACCTTATGATGCATTCCTTCTCTACCTCAGGAATCTTTGGAGGAAGGTAATGAGAGTGACCGTTTCCAAATGATCTTATATGATCATTGAGCGATCTTTTGTGTTTGAAATCAGACCCACAGTTACAAAACCACAGCTTCCCACAGTTCTTCTCATGGGTCCTCCAATCTCCTCTAACAGCAAATGGCTTCCCGCACTTCCTACATTTGAAGGTCTTCAATCCATGCTTTCTCTTGTAGTGAGTCTGAAGAGTTCTGAAGTCCTTTAATGGCTTCGCTCGGGGGTGATTAATGTTGTTCTTGCATCCATGAGCACAACAGTAACAAGGAAGCTTGAGCACTGCCATCGGATGTGTGCCTTTAAGTGAATCTGGTCCCTTTCTATACTCTGATCCATGCCCCCACATTGCATCTATATCAATTAATACCGCAAGCCAGTTACAATTAAGTAAGACAGTGGCAGTTACATAATAAGCTAATAATAACTATAGAGATAAATGAAGAGGAATAAAGTAGGATAGTCTGCTAACAATGATTATTATCCTATTGCTAGATCTATCTTATTCGTTGGCTATGTGTTTGTATGGACACCGAGGATCAGACACTGGACAAATATGAATTTAAAACAAGATCAAATAAATAGATAAAATTTTAAAAAAACTGCATAATATGCAATTTCTGTCAGATATTTCTTCTGTACTAAGTTCATTATGCTTATAGGACACTCGTGAAAACAAGAAAAAACAAACAAAAAAAATTTAGACCAGTCTGAAGATATTATCTGCATAGGCGATTAAAAGCATAAACCAAGTGAAACGATCTCAAGTGTATGATTTGGTGATCATGCATGACTGTAATCAAAACTATATCTTTTCCACTTCAATATTCTCCAGAATTTTGGATGATATGCTTAGCATCACAAAGGCTTTGTGTCGCTTGAAGGAGGAATAAAATTTTTCAGTGCTTTCCTAATTCTCAAAAGACTGATATAAGAAGTATACTAAATCATTGAGTAAAGTAAGAAAAACAAATCAAAATATACGAAAATTAGAGTTCCCAATTTGGAAGATAGAATAATTAGTCTTCTTTTTTTGGGAGAAGAATAACTAATCTTCTTTATATTCATGTTTGGACGAGCAAAATTGTATGCACTCCGATACCATCATTAGAAAATAAAAGGAAGAAGGAAGCAAATCAAAAGTTCAATTATTTTCCCATGAGCAAGTGAGAGTCTAACCTGCATATTGTTGTACCTACTGAAGCTCTTATTGCACACAGTGCAAGAGAACTGCACTGGCCCTACGAGGATCTGAGCTGGCGTGGGGATCCAAAACCTTTTTCCACTGCCCGAATCCCAATCTTGCGAGCTCTCCATCTCCTCCTCCTCCTCCTCTTCTTCTTCTTTCTTGCAGTTCAAAGGTTTGGTCCCTTCATCAAGCTCTCCTGAAGCACCTGGCAGTCCAATGTTCAAGGCCACGGTGATCTTTTCTTGACTGATATCCTTTGCAATAATGACATCTTCTTCCTCAATGGTCTTCTTAGGCTCTTCAAGCCTACTCAAAAGAGGCAAGCATTCTGGTGCTAGTGGTGAGGCTGAGGAGGAGGAGGAGAGGAGGAGGAGGAGGACGGTGGCTTGAGCCATTCAAGGAAGGGAGGAGATTGGAAGCAGAGGCTCAAGTCTGCATCCATGAAGTATTTCCTTTGGCCTGTGCTACCAAAAGCCTCTTCTTCCAAGTCTCCTAAATGGGGGTGGAGGATGGAAGTCCAGGTACTCTTTATGTCAAGGCATGCAGGCCCCGGCTGGAAGAGGGGGAAAAAAGGAAGTGGCTTAGTCTTCCTTCAGGTCTTCGAGGGGGGGGGGGGGAGGGGGAGGGTGTTTGCTGCGAATTTTTCGGCTTTTTGTGCAAGAGATTTCACATTAGCACGAGTGCAGCACACCACGGACGTTGAAACTGCGGGAGCACAAAGCGGGTTAGGTGGGACTCGGAAGGGAATGGTTGATGGGACTGTTTAAGGCAACCCTACGTATCTAAGATAATATTTTCCACTGTATGGTGATTTGAACGCTAAATTCATGTCATGCTGACGGAAAAAAAAACATGATACAACATTACTTGTCTCATAAATCTGTCACATGTTAGTCCCACCAACGTGGAGCATGCACCAGCTCTTGCTACCGGATAAATGACGGGTATTAGAATTTGTTTATATTTTATTTCTTAACCATGCTTGGCCTTAATAAAACTAGTATTTGATTAATGAAAATGTTTTTAATCAAAAAAGAAACTATTTAGAATCATTAAAAAAAATAGGAAAAGCATATTGCTGCTCGAAAAATTCTCCGATGGAGGAATATGAACGGTGCGGGCTTCCCCTGGTAGGCTCCTACATCTGCATGGGCATATAATATCAGTGTTGGATAGCCAGAGAAAAGATAAGAAAATGAGGTAATAGTATGAGTCTAGATGCTTTAACCTTCAAAAACTTCCACTACCATAAGAGATAGGGTGTAACCGAGGTTACAAGTCTACACCATGATTAATAATAAACTAGAGTTAAACTAGATAAACTTAAAGGATAGAAAGCAATGGTAAATTAAAAGTAAAAATAAAAATAACAATTGGTTATTTAAGGTTTCTTTGTTCGATTACATCTTCTATTACATAATATGATCCTAAACTACTAAACCAACCGCTAATTTTCTACACCCATAACTGCCCACATCGTTCATTATGTATCTCCAGCGAGCCTTGATGTTATTTCCACGACTCCACTGTTGGCGTCCGACCGCACCGGAACCCACTCACACCGGCACTGGCCCACCAACGTCGGAAAACAAAGAGAGAATAACTCTCTCGCTCCTCGACACCGGACTCAAGGATCACCCGCTTCCTATCCTACGAAAGGCAAAGATACCCCGTGGTATCAATAGGGTAAAACACTGAGCACCGCAGCGGATTATCAAACCAAAGAAAGAAGAAATAGGAAGAAGATAGCAAAGCAAACACAAAGATGTAACGAGGTTCGGCTACAAATAGCCTACGTCCTCCACCGCTCCAAATCTCAACTAGGATGAATAGATACAGAGATGGCACACACCGAACGATCACACGAATCGCTCTACAGAGATTCACACAGAATTCCCTTTGCACAAGAAGTAGGATCCCAATCCTCTTCTTCTCTAGAACCCTAGCCTCACAAACAAGAGTCTCTCTCAAATATACGGCCAATCGCTATACCCTAGGCTCTCATGAGTCCATATATAGTCTCAAGACCTTCAATGATCATAGCCGTCGAAACGCCAACAAAACACCAAAAGAAAACCATCCGTATGATTTCCGCGAGCTCAGTCGACTCGGCTTTAGTTCGAGTCGACTCGGGCAGTCTGACAACTCCAGTATGAACTGGCACGATCTCGAGTCGACTCGACTGTGGCTCGAGTCGACTCGACGATGCTTCGAGTCGACTCGACTGTAGCTCGAGTCGACCGACTGTAGCTCGAGTCGACTCTGACAGTCCAGACAGAAACATGGTTTTTCGGCCTTCTTCTCCCGGGTCGACTCGATGGACTCGAGTCGACTCGACTGTTCCCGAGTCGACTCGACTGAAGCTCGAGTCGACTCCGACAGTCCGCCAGACAGAAAACTATGCAGAATGATTTTCTTCAATTCTCTTCACACCAAAGTCTCCACATACCCCAACAATCTCCCACTTGGAGACCTTGGGTATATCCTCTTGTTACTTGGCTCTCCTCTGTGCTCCACTGAAACTGAATCATCCTAGTGAAATAGGTACGATGCCTCCTCAACGTCTTCAAGCATGAAGACCAGCAGAAGACTGAACAACTCCTCAGCTTCTCCACCGTGACGACCTTCGTCAGCATATCTGCAGGATTCTGACTTGTATGAATCTTCTCCAACTTGACGAGTCCCTGCTCGAGCAATGACCTCACAAGTGGTACCGTATGTCAATATGCTTCGTCCTCGAATGGAAAGCTGAATTCTTCGCCAGATAATTGCACTTTGACTATCTGAATATAACATGCAATCTTCTGCTCCTTCCAACTCCTTCATCAACCTTGAAGCCATATTAGTTCCTTGCACGCCTCTGTGGCTGCCACATACTCCGCCTCCGAGTCGACAATGCAACAACTGGTGCAACCTGAAATCCAACTGACGGCTCCACTGCCCAAGGTGAACAAGTACCCTGTCGTGCTTCTCCTGCCGTCCAAGTCCCCTGCCCATGTCTGAGTCCACAAAGCCCTGTAACTGGATCCAGAACCTCCATAGCACAATGACATGTGCTCCGTGCCCTTCAGATACCTCAGTACCATTTGACCGCGCGCCAATGCTCCAAGCCTGGGCACTCATAAAGCGACTCACAACTCCCACTGCTTGAGCAATGTCTGGTCTTGTACACACCATAGCGTACATCAAGCTCCCACCGCCGATGCATAGGAATTTTGACATATTGAGCTCCTCCACCCGCGTCTTCGGACTTTGCCCTTTGGAAAACTTTAAGTGCACCCAGCGGTGTGCCAACAGGTTTGGCACCCTCCATGCAGAATTCCTGAGTACTCGGCTGATGTACTCCGCCTAGATAGTCTGAGGATATGTTAGACCTATCTCTGCTGATCCGGATTCCAAGATCTGTTTCGCTGCTCCTAGATCCTTCATGCAAAATTTCTTGACAGCTTCAGCTTCAATTTGCAATCTCATGCATGCTAGCTCCTGCAACTAACATGTCATCAACATACAATAGCAAGATAATGTAAGATGTACCGAAGTCCCGGAAGTAGCAACAGTGATCCTCCTGACATCTCCTGTATCCTATCTTAAGATGTAGCTATCGAACTTGAGATACCATTGTCTGGGCTGTTTCAAACCATAGAGGTTTTCTTTAATTTGCAAACCAAGTCACCCGTGCCAGCTGCAAGTATCCCTCCGGCTCTGCATAATATCTCCTCATCGAGATCTCCGTGAGAAAGCGTCTTCACATCAAGCGCTCTAAGTGAAGATCCTCTTCTGCCACCATGCTCAGCACCGCCGAAAGAACTCATCTTGACACAGGAGAAAAATCTCCGTGAAGTCGATACCTGCTCTCTGCTGAAACCCTTTTACAACCAGCCTGGCCTTGTATCGCTCTTCCCATTCTGCTCTCCTTCAGCCTGTAAACCCATTTGTTTGACAGTGCTTTCTTCCCTTGGGCAGATCCACCAAATCCCACGTTTGATTCGCTCCAATGACTTCATCCATCATCCATGGCTAACTCCACTCCTTCCTGGCATCAACTCCAATGCTCCATGAAGCATTCAGGTTCGCCATTATCTGTGAGCAACAAATAACTAAAGTCCCATCATACCTTTGACTTTGCTTCAAGAAGAACACCAAACTTCCTGGTAGCATCATCAATAAAAGTAACATAGTACTAGATCCACCAATGGAAGAAACCGGTGCAGCCCCCACACGTCGTGTGCACGAGATCTAGCTTTTCTTGCTTCGAGTTTACCTTCTTGTTGAATGAAACACGCTTCTGCTTCCGAGAATACAATCCTCACAGAAGCCATCTCAACACTCCTGAGATCCTGCAGCTTTCCCAACTGTGTACACTCCAGCCCTGATAACTCATGTGCCCAAGTCTGCAAGCCATAACTGGCGTCCACATCTGGCAGCAACTCCAATAGAGTTTTCTGTGCCATTGGCGACATAAAGTGTCCCAATCTTCTTGCCACTAGCCACCGTCAACGAACCTCTGGATACCTTCCACTGATCAGCTGTGAATAGTCTTGTACCCTTGCCCGCCAACTGTCCAACAGAGATCAGATTCCTCTGCAGTTGAGGCACGTGCCGTACGTCCTCAAGCTCAGTGAAGATCCAGAAATCAACTTCACTTCCGCCTTTCCCTTCCTTGTATATGCAAGGCCTCCATCCCCTAGGTAGACTTTGCCGAAGTCTCCCTTCTCATATCCTCCAAGAAGCTTCCGTTGGGATGTAGCATGGAAGGACGCGCCCGAGTCTATCACCCAAGACTCGTCACCGGTAGATAAAGATAGAACGAGGGCATCCATGTCCACGTCTTCAGCAAGATTGCCAGATCCTGCTGACTCCTTCGGTTGGTGCCTTGCTTCCCTTTAGGAGATTGCAGTCCCTCCTAAAGTGCCCCTTTCCCGCAGTTCCAGCACTTCGCTCCCTTGTTCTGAGGTGCTCGGACCTGCTGGATCTCGACTTCGAGTCGCTTCGAAATCGACCGTCCTTCTTGTTGTCTTCCCGGTCAGAGTGTTTAGTGCACTTCCAGACGACTCCGCAGCTCCAGAAGATTTCCTTCTTGCTTCTTCACTCAGAAGCACTCCCACAACGTCATCAAAGATCAACTTCCCTGTTGCCGAAGAGTTGCTCACCGCCATCACCAGGCCCTCCCAGTTATCAGTAATCCGGAGAGAATTAGCAATGCCCGAATCTCATCGTCAAACTAATCTCCACTGACTCCAACTGGGCCGTGATCCATGAACTCGTGAGGTTATCTGTTACGCTGCCGCCATTTTCATACGAAGATTAAAACAACCTTTCATGAGAAATACCTTGTTGATGCTGAGGGTTTCTCGTACATCCGCGACAAGTGCCATCAACTCCATCGTCATCTTCTCGTTTGATGTGAATGCCACTTGGGATGCAAGTGAACAATCTTATGGTGCCCGAGCGTCTCCGATCGAGGACCTCCCTGCTTCATCGGACATCTCTCTGGTTTTCGCTCTAACCTCCAAGAGGTAAATAGAGATCCTTCTGGTAAAGGTAATCCTCTATTGCATCTCCAAAACCCGAATTCGTTCCCATTGAACTTCTCAATTGCAACTTCCTTCATCCGCCATTGCAGAAAAACAATAGCTCTGATACCAATTGTTGGCGTCCGACCGCACCGGACCCACTCACACCGGCACTGCCCACCAACGTCGGAAAACAAAAGAGAATAACTCTCTCGCTCCCTCGACACCGGACTCAAGACACCACTCGTCTATCCTACGAAGGGCAAAAGATTACCCCGTGGTATCAAGGTAAAACACTTGAGCACCGCAGCGATTATCAAACCAAGGAAAAGAAATAGGAAGAAGAAGCAAAGCAAACACAAAGATGTAACGAGGTTCGGCTACAAATAGCCTACGTCCTCCACCGCTCCAAATCTCAACTAGGATGAATAGATTACAGAGATGGCACACACCCGAACGATCACACGAGATCGCTCTACAAGAGATTCACACAGAATTCCCTTTGCACAAGAAGTAGGATCCCAATCCTCTTCTTCTCTAGAACCCTAGCCTCACAAACAAGAGTCTCTCTCAAATATACGGCCAATCGCTATACCCTAGGGCTCTCATGAGTCCTATATATAGTCTCAAGACCTTCAGATGATCATAGCCGTCGAAATGCCAACAAAACACCAAAAGAAAACTCATCCGTATGATTTCCGCGAGCTCGAGTCGATTCGGCTTTAGTTCGAGTTGACTCGGCACGTCTGGACAACTTCCAGTATGACTGGCACGATCTCGAGTCGACTCGACTGTGGCTCGAGTCGACTCGACGATGCTTCGAGTCGACTCGACTGTAGCTCGAGTCGACTCTGACAGTCCAGACAGAAACATGGTTTTTCGGCCTTTCTTCTCCCGGGTCGACTCGATGGACCTCGAGTCGACTCGACTGTTCCCGAGTCGACTCGACTGAAGCTCGAGTCGACTCCGACAGTCCGCCAGACAGAAAACTATGCAGAATTGATTTTTCTTCAATTCTCTTCATCACCAAAGGTCTCCACATACCCCAACATCCACTTGCTCCATTAACTGATCATTGCCTTCCTCGCAGTTTAACGGTAAGCCGAAACCATTATTGATTTCATGAAGTTCTAGTGCCTTCTGGTATGTACTGGCATCACAAGGTGTGCTGGAAATTGGACCCGGGGCAGCCGTCGGCTGAGAAGGAAGAGCTCCGGCTCGAAATGGCGGTGGCGGTCCGTCGGCAGTCGGCGTCCTTCGGAGGACCTGCAAAAAGCCGGCGGCCGGAGTTTCCGGCGCCGGCCCTCCGATGCCTAAGTCAGAGGGGGCAAATATGTGGTAGGAGAGGAAATATGTCTCAGGAGTTTTCAGGGTCCAACCCCCTCGGAAAAAGGGGTTCTCCTTTTATAGTGGGATACAGGATTACCTGTGATGTGACGAGGCGAACGGTTACCGTCATGATTAAGCATGTCGTATAAATTAATACACGATCGTGTGAATTAATGCATTGCCATAGAAGATCAGGCCGGAGCTAGTGAGTCGTCGTGGCTGATCGGACGTATCCGAGCGGGTTAGCTGTTTGCCGTGGAAGGCTTGAGATTCGTAGATAGCATGCGCATTGATTGTTGAATGAGCCGGAGATCAGCAGAGGCCATGCGCATTGATTGTTGAGTGAACCAGAGATCAGCAGAGGCCATGCGCATTGATTGTTGACAGCGATAGCAGGGCATCGTCCCCGGTCGAGCTGCAGAAGGATGTGACCGCAACAAAAGGATGTGACCGCAACAGATGGGTAGCAAGGTCGGACTTCCGAGGTCGAGGGTGCTGAGGTCGGATGCCCAGGTCGGGGTCTCGGAGTCGAGCGTCTGGCCGGGGGCCGGGTCGAGAGCCCTGAGGTCGGATTTTTAGTTGGGCAACTTGAAGTCGGACGCCTCCAGGTCCGACGCCTCGGGTCAGACGCTTCCAGATCAGGTGCCCTCAGGTTGGGCGCCTCTGGAGCCGAACGTCTTCAGGTCGGGCGCCTTCAGGTCGGACGCCTTCAATCACGTGTTGGCAATTTGCTCATGTGCTTCTGGGCGATTTATTTCCCCCAACACAAGGTATCTACATCTAAGCGATAATAAATTAGGTGGACCTTTTCCTGAAGTTCTTCGACAACTTTCAAAGCTATTTATTTGGTTCTTAGCTTCAATTATTTGTGCCATCTCAAATGCCCACGCGACCAATTTGACAAGGTTAGAAGTTTTGATTCTCTCCTGAACTCCTTGGTCGCAAGCTTTAGCTCTACCTGGATTCCAAAATTCGAACTTCAACATATCCATAAGGTCTCTTATTTAGGGTCCTAGCTAGTTCCTTCGTGATTTAGAACATAGATGAAGATTCACACTTTAGACATCTCCAATGCAAGCATTTCGGATACCATGTGTGCTTCTGGAACTTGTCTATCTTTAGGAGTAAGGTATGTCTACTTTTCTTATAACCAGTTAATTAAGAGGCAGCATCCCAGACTCAATTAGACTTCGTAACACGGAATTCAATAATCTAAGCTTTAACAAATTCCATGGTTTTTGCCTGATGTCGGTGAGGGCTTCTATACTTCAACCTCTCCAACAATTCATTTTCAGGAGATCTTCTACCAATCTTTGATAAGATGGCTGGCTCAAAATCTAGCACCTTAGTTTTGGATGATCTTGCTAGTATTATTGATCACCTATCAATTTATGGGGTGGATATTTTGTACTTTATTGATCTATCAAACAATCATTTATCAAGAGAAATCCTGCATTTTCTGAGTTTCATTCTAGTTGATTGCCAACATCAATCTAGCAAATATTAGCCTAAGTGGAAATATTCTCCGTTGGATTGGCTCTCAAACTTGACTACTTTTGTTGCACTTAAACAACAATAATCTTCATGGGGAGATGGATACCTTCTTAAATTTGAGAATTGCACTTTAATGAACATCCTTAATCTCAGAGACAACAAAATTGATAGGAAATAGATCAACATGGATGGAAGGTTGTTGATGGGGACATCAAAGCCCTTCGTCCAGATGATCCTGAGCCCCCAGATTAAGTCAGATCCGAATTGGGTCTATTTAAGTCCGAGTCATTTTCTTTTATTGCATTATTTGTTTTTGTTTTAGTCAAATCAATCTGGTCCGTTATTTTGTTATTAGACTGGTCAATTGGGTATATGTAATTGGGTCAATATGTAAGGTCTATATAAAGACCACCCCTCTCATGTATGAGGCAATTGATGATTGAATGAAAAAATCCTAGCCTCTTTCTTGTTCTTCTTCTTCCTCCTCCTCCCTTCTCTTCTTCCTGCGTCCCTATAACCTCTTCTTCTTTCTCCCTCCCTTGTTCTTCCTCCTTCTCCTATTTTCCTGCAGTTGTGCTACATCAGCTTGGTATCAAAGCCTCGGCTTTGCCCCTGTTGCTAAAGCCCTGATCCAGTTTATTGGAGCAACAAAACATCTTGCCCTGTCAGACTTCCTGCCATCCGAGAAAGGGTTCCGATCCTTTCTTCTTTCGAAGCAGAACTCCCGCGCCCTGCTTCCGTGTGTGTGAGTCCTCCCTCTCGGGTCTCACCAGAGGAGAAAGAAAAAAAAAAAACCCTTACCTATTCTTCTTCCCCTCTCGATTTTCACTTAAAAAAAAAGGGGGAAACCCTGCGGCTGCTCTTCCCCTTCCATCCATCACCTCGCCCGAGGCCACCACCACCACGCATCGCGCCGCCTCCCCACCGTTGACCTCTGTCGACGAGCAACCCCCCGAGCCGCCCACGTCTGCCACCGGCCGCTTGCGCCGGGTCCGCAGAGGAGACTGCCGCCGTGGAAACAACCCATGGTCGGCCGTCATCTGTCGCCAAAAGTCCACAGCCGCCACCAGCCGGAGTTCGTGACTGGCCGCCGCCCGTGATCGCCGACCCGCCCCACAACCGCCGCCGCAGAGATCGGCGTATCCTCCCGAACCCATCGGGAAGTTGAAGAAAGAACTAATGGGTAAGGCCTAAACCCGTTAACCCACAACTCGGTAGCCCGAATCCACCACAAAAAAAAAAATAGTGTACGTGAGTTGCACGTGAGGGTCGTACGGATATCGGGTCGGGTCAAACCGATAACCTGAATCCTAACGGATCCGAGTTAAGAAAAAGAAAGAGAAAAAAAAGGCAAAAAAAACAAAACTTGACCTGTCGTCTTCCTTCTCCGCAGCCGTCCACAACGTCGCGCCGCCGCCCGTGGACGCTGTCCTCCCATCGCCGAGCGTCATTGCCTCCGATCTCCTTCTCCTCAGTCGGCCGCCGCCCATAAGTTCCCACTGTCGTCGTCGTCGTCTCGCCTCCCTTCGGCCGCCACCTCTTCCGACGTCGAGGAAGATCCTTCAGACAATCGCCGACCACCGCCGCATCATCGGAGATGCCTGCGTCCACATCCCTGCGCTGCCAACCCGCCTTTGTCGGATCCCATCTTCCCTGCCAAAGGATAGCTCCCCAGGGTTTCGGTCGAAAACCTTTCGCTGCCCCTTCCATCCACCATCCGCCTCACAGGCCCCATCAGCCGAGCCGGGCCCTCAACGCAACTCACTTCCGCTCCCAGTCCATAGGCCACGCCCACGCTCGCGCTCGATCTAAGGCCCACCGCATCACCTGCGGCCCAACCGATTGCAGGGCCCGCCCACTGCTTCAAAGTTTCACAGGCCTCCTCTTCATTCACAGGCTCGCCAGCCACACCACATATCACATCGGGTTGGCAGGTCCTTCAGGCCCACAAGCTGCTTCGACCAGCTAATTCGCGCCTTCGACAAGCCAATTAAAGCCAACTGAAGGGTCCATCAGCTACAACCGCACTCCTGATCATCCCACAAGCGAACGACACTGGTCGCCTGCTTCACGACAGGTAATAGGTTTCCACTTTTTTTGGGCTTGTTCATTTAATTATGTTCTAGTTCTCTTGCATGATAGCTATATTCTTGAAACTTACTTTTGTTGTCAAAATTCAGAACATAGAACCCCTACTTTCAAACCCATCCCATTTTCACTTCCGAACACGCCCTATTACCCATTAAATCTTGATATTAAATTAGCACACCTTAGTAACAGGACGTTTCTCAATATTATTCGATCAGATTACTTTAGGATCAGAATAACTGTGCTACTTGATTGCAATCTAATTTCTTAAATTGAATAATCTGAATCCTTAATTTTGAATAACCGAAGTAAAAATCAGCAATATTTAAATTTTAAGTTATTCTTGTGAAGACTTGCTGATTTCTGAAATTATAATAAATTGCATTCGTAGGTCGTCTTGCATCAAATTTGGTCCTACATTATAGTTATTAGGGTTTCATTAGTGGCACTGCATTTCACATCATCACCCAGTGTCATCATTGCATGCCAACCTGCAGTAATATGGAGTACTATCTCAATCAACCTAAAATCTCTGTAGCTACTATGAATTCCGACATTTTGAGGTCTCTCATTGAATAGATCGTTGCCATGCAGGCTGGATATAAGGAATTTCAACAAGAGATCTGTGAGCTCATACAAAATTCTAGGACCCCTACACCGCCAACCCCTATTGCAGCCCAACCTAAAATCGGTTTGGTTGCACCACCTGTAATCCTTCCTCATTTTCTTGGGCACCAAATCCAATGCTCAAGGTGTCAACAATTCGACCACATAGCATCCCAATGTTCCATTAGGACCTACATGATTACTGAACTAGAAGTTAGAAGCCAAGAGGTCGAATATGTCGAAGAAGTCTATGAACCAAATATAGAAGACTATGAAGAAGACTTTGAAGACGAACCTACAGAATTAGACTTTGTCCAAAATGATTCCCAAAGGGAGACTATTGATCTAAGTACAACTAAGCCACTTCACATCACTACTGTAGAAGAGGTAGTGACAGATATTGAGAGCCAGTCACCTGAATTGATACTTGTAGCTAAAGATACCCATGTAGCGTCCAATCTTGAATATTCCCTTATAGTAGTTTGTCTTCTAG
Organism: Phoenix dactylifera; assembly: GCF_009389715.1. NCBI lineage: Eukaryota > Viridiplantae > Streptophyta > Magnoliopsida > Arecales > Arecaceae > Phoenix > Phoenix dactylifera. The sequence goes on along the minus strand of NW_024067718.1, from coordinate 779,472 downwards.
AGGAGTTTCATGATGTAGTCCCTGATTATCTTCCGTATGCACTTTCTCCAATGCGTGATATCCAACTTACAATTGATTTAGTTTCCGAAGCATCCCTACCCAACTTTCCACATCATAAGCTCAGATCGAATGCATATGCTAGGACCTGAAATTTAATGTTACCGATAGCTGAGTTTGCATATAATAGTTTAGTTAACAAGTCCATAGATATGCATGATTACAAACCTAGGCAACCTACAGACCTATTTTTCATGCCTCATCAGTATAGAGCCTTTGAATTTGCACAATCATTTGCATCACATCCACACTCATTGCATCAAGAAATCAGCAATTGTAGTCACTTTAATAACTTAAAATATAAATTCATTGCTGATTTACACAGACGTTATAAAGAGTTAAGTGAAAGAGATTATGTCATGATAAGAATTAGGCTTGAACGATTTTCTTCAGAAACGTTTAAGAAATTGCAAGCTTGTAGTGCGGAATCGTTCAAAATCTTAAAGAAAATCAGTTCGAATGCATATGTTGTGGATCTTCCTGATGACTACGGGATTAGTGTGATATTTAATATTGAAGATTTAGTCCCATACAAAAAGATAATATTCATGCCTTCTGACCTCTTTATTGATATACCTGCCCATGTTGGACACCCTGACCTATTACCTGCTGTTGAGCCACCACCTTCTAAATTTCATGCACGCAGAGAATAAATAGAACATATATTGGATGAGCAGGTTATTTCAACCACGAACGGTGGTTACCAACGTTACCTTGTTCGGTGGAAAGGTCGACCAAAGTCTGACGTGACGTGGATTTCCAGAGCCCAGTTGCAGCGCCTTGATCCCGATCTTCTAGAGCAGTACGACAGCCGGTCAGATCTGTACTCGACGGGATCGAGTTTTTTCCATCCGAGAGGAGTTGATGGGGACATCAGAGCCCTTCGTCCAGATGATCCTGAGCCTCCGGATTGAGTCAGACCCGGATTGGGTCCATTTGAGTCCGAGTCATTTTCTTTTATTGCATTATTTATTTTGTTATTAGACTGGTCAATTGGGTTTATATAATTGGATCAATATGTAAGGTCTATATAAAGACCACCCCTCTCATATATGAGGCAATTGATGATTGAATGAAAAAATCCTAGCCTCTTTCTTGTTCTTCTTCTTCCTCCTCCTTTCCTTCTCTTCTTCCTGCATCCCTATAACCTCTTCTTCATTCTCCCTCCCTTGTTCTTCCTCCTTCTCCTATTTTCCTGCAGTTGTGCTACATCAGTTGTCAAGTATACAATTTTTTCGTCTGCAACTATCACACCCTAACTCGAGCTCGTAAGCCGGGAGTCGTGGCAACCATCGCATATATATAGTAAACTCTCCCCACAAGTATGCAAGGAATCTTATCATGATTTCATAAAGCAGAAAGTAGAATATAATTTTTTGCGTACATACCCTTCTAAATATTCAAATTTATGTGAATATCCTTTCAAAATTAATATTTGTATGTATATCCTCATCAAACATTTTTTTTGTATATATACTTTTTTTTTTTGTATATGTATCCATGACATCTAATGCCGTTAAGAAGTTAGTGGTTAAAACTGAAATGACGAAAATGCTCTTAATGGATAAACATGCCAAAAAAAGCGTTTATAAGGGTATACATGTAAATAATAATTTTGGAGGGTACTCATGCAATTTCATATATTTAGGAGGGTATTCACGTAAAAAAAATTATTGAATTTTTGTATAAATATTCTTCTAAATATTAAAATTTGAGAATACCCTCCAAATCTATATTCACGTGCATGTCCTCGCAAAATACTATTTTGTATGAATACTTTTGACATAGCGATCAGCTGACGTGATTAGCCAAAATTATGTTTATTTATATTAAAAATTAATTAAAATTATGAAATTATCTTTTTACACCTGAAGTGCGTAATAGGTTAACGAGTCTCGCTAGATATTAATATCTCTACATCTTTTACAAATTTCGATCTCTCTCGATCCTTTCTTTCACTTTTTCATTTAGAATCAAACCATTTCTCAACTTCTTCCTCCACCATAGACAACCTTCATTATATTCTTTTTTATATAAAGATCGCTAGGTCCTGCTTTTAGATTTATAAATATTAAAAAAAGTGTTGTGATAGATTGCAATATTTATTTTTTAGTGTATGAAATTTGCAATGTTATTTTTTAGAACCGAAAATTTTTTCATGTGCAGGCTGGTGGCTGATTTAATATTACTGTGACAAGATGGGTCTATACACTCGATCTTTTCTTCATCTAAAAAATTAAAAGCTCTAAAGAAAAGTGGCTTAAGGTACACAATGTAAGGGGTGGCCTTCTGCCACATGGTCACAGAGGTTGTTAATAAGTCTGAAGGATTATGATATCCTTCAAAAATTTGCTTGAGGATACTTGGTGTTGTTCTTCTACCCATCAGCATAGCAGTAGCAAGGAAGCTTAATGATGCAATCTATCATATATCTTTAAGAGATTCTAATTCTTTTCTATATTCTAATATATGCCCCTTATATATATGCATCCATAACAATAAATATTACAAGATGATATGGTGGTTTATAAATAAATATGAATAAAATAGAATAATCCTATGATAGTGGAAAATCTTTCTTAACTCTTTATGTTATCTAATTGTCTAATCAATATTTTTTTTGAGCAATATTGTTATAGAAAATTTTGAAGAGAAGGTACTAGACAACTCCCGAGTGTTAAAACAAATTGAAATTAGAAAAAAGTTAGAATTTTTTTGCCATATAAAACCCTCCCAAAATGTCAAATTACATAATACCCCTCGCAAAGTTGTTTTATGTATATATACCCTTATAAATATTCTTTTTGCATGTTTACCATAAAGATATTTGAGTCATTTTTAATTTTAAAATGCTAATTTCTTGACGGCATTAGATGTGTGGGCACATATGCACAAAAAAAAAAGAAAAAAAGAAGGGTACACATGCATACAAGTATTTATAAGGGTATATATGTAAATATAAATTTTGGAAGGTATTTATAGAAATTTTAATATTTAGGAGATATGTATGCAAAAAATTCTAAATTTAAATAATAAATGTCAAACTTCAATTTAAATAACTAGAATCAATAACATTTAAAAGATCTTATATTAAACTCTAGTCAAATTCTGATCTAAATCAAAGATGCTAAACTTGCCTTTAGTCACTTTTCTGATCAGAACCCTGTACTATCATAATTCTTAGAATCTATAAAAAATAGCAAGATATAAAATAGTGAGCTTGACATCCTAAAACCAATGAATGCTTTAACCAGATTAATCAGACAATAATAAAAAAATTATTTAAAAAAAATAAGCATGTGAAATCCATTAATTTAAAATTAAATCTCAGTGTGAACATTATCAAAATATACGCATGCCAAATTCATTCTTTATCAAAATCAAAATTCATTTATAAATTCAAATTCTTTCAAATCATCAAGTCATCTCATCAATAGTGAGCTATAACCACATTTTTCAAATAGTAGGGTTATAATACCACGTATCTTCTTGCGTGTGCCACGCATCATCTTGCGGCAAAGTCCTTAGGATTACATATCTGCTTGCCGTTTACCACACATCTTCTTACAATATAAATCTTCAGAATAAATCAAGTGCCAATGTATTAGCCCCTATTGTGGGGTCCTCAATATAGTCAGGCTGAGACTTCAAAACAATCATATAGTTCATGTCTTAGTCTAACAAAAATATAAGTAATCATGTGATATCAAAAATTAATCGAATGAGTTCAATATTTCTGACCATGCATCATCATAATATTCAAAAATAAAGCATATTTCATAATAAAATACCGTTAATCCAATTCATGCATCATGAATAGTATGTTTCAAATTTATTAATATAATAATCTTATAATTTGCCGATAAATTTAGAAAATAGGTTACATACTTATCTTGCAAGCAAAACCAAACCAAAGGTCTAAATAATTTGAAAATCTCCTTTAGAACCTAAGACCTCGGCGAGTGCTCAATTGAAATGTCAGGTGATCGTGAGCTAAGGCCGTTGGACGCCAAGAAGGAAAACGAGAAAGGAACAGATGGTGGTCTAGTATGGTGATCAGTCAAATCTATCGATAGTGAGGTAAAGGGGGTGTGGGGGTCTTTAAATAGATGTTGGAGGCTAGATTTTCTAGCTCTTATAGAAAATCGAGATGGAGAGGAGTTCGTCTCCTACTTCAAGTCGAATAAGGCTCTATCGTTTGTTTCCAACTTCTACTCCCACTCGAACAAGACTCCATCCTTTTTTTTATCTCCTACTCCAACTCTTACATATGACCAGTTAAGTGGACTAGGCCTAGTTCTTATTAGATTGGTGGGTTTATATTCTTTTCCCCTTGAAAAAATTCTCCCTCAAAATTTTCTTACGAGAGTCTTCAAAATTTAAGGATTACTGCCTCAAGCAATCCTCTAATTTCAAAAGTAAGTCTTTCATCAAATTATTGTTCTAATCAGTTTAAAAGATAACTAAAATCACTATACTTCAATTGCGCACCTGATTCAAACTACCAAAATTCTTTAGATTTACTAATAATTATCGATGAAAATATACTTTGTATTATGAACTAAAAAATCTAAAATTTAAATTCTAATCAAAAAGGAACTTTTAAATCTCATCCACAATACGCAACCAGCACATCCATCTAGATTAACCTTTAAGTTAATTGACACATTCAAAACCATCATATAGGCCAATTACTATAATTCAAACATGAATGAATCTTATTTCTCTTGTCAATTCAACTAGACAAATTTAAATCAAAATCCTACGGGCTCCACTAGGTTAGAAAGCCTGAAATCAACAAACATGAGTAAAACCAACTCAATCATCTCCCCTAGAGTTTTTTTCATCGAGATCTTTAATATTTGTCAAAAATCTTCAATGATAATCATGTAAGCCTCTATATTTATCCAGCAACCTCAACAACAATGGCAAATGATCCCTAGAGCAATTTATGAACCCAAATTTGAAATGAAGTTTCATACATGCCATACAGTCTCCAATAGATATAAATAGGATCTACTATTTGGGTTTAATTATTATGATTCTATGAAGATGAATATTTATAGTCTCAAAATAAATCAATGCTTCAATAAGAAAATAAACCTATTCGCAATATCACCAAGCATAATTTCGTTCTATATGCTAGTTTCATTAAGAATCTATATATAGATTTAAACCTCGAAGAATATTCCAATTAAGTATTATAAAAATCTTTCATAGCCCAAATCTTAAATAACTTTTATGAATGAGTCCTACCTTGCCACTAAATAATTAATTTTAAAACTAACCAATAACACAATATACCTCCAAATCAATTTTTGAGTTCCAAGTTCACTTAAATAATTAATAAACAAATAATCAAAATACATGATAATATTTCATGGTCAATCCTCTTGTACTTAATTAGATCCAAATCTAACTAATTATAACATGATTCATAGATTGTCTAGCCTTCCTTCATATGTTAAACCCTACGAATCAATTTTATGGTTCCTTGATGATACTTTCATACATAAAAGATTATTTGAAAAATCATTAAGATAACTTAAACCATAATCGATATAGATTTACGCCCCAATGTCCCTAATATATGCCCACCTATGCTCATTGATTCTTATTCTACGTATTATGTTATCTACTTATGCTCCAATACCATATTAATTGTCATGCTCCTAACCCGAGCTTGCGAGCCGGGTCTCCGCAACTACTGCATACTTATAAGAAAACTCTCCCCATAAGCATACCAGACATCTCATCATAATTTTATAAAGCAAAAAGTAGAATAAATTTAAATAACTAAGTTCAAAACTATAATTTAAATAACTAGAACCAACTATAATTAAAAGATCTTATATCCAACTCTAGTCAAATCCTGATCTAAATCAAAGATGTTAAACTTTGCCTCTAGTTACTCTTCGATCATAACCCCCGTACCATCTTAGTTCTCAGAACATGTAAAAATAGGCAAGATATGGAGTAGTGAGCTAGAGAGCCTAGTAACCAATGAACACTTAACCAGATTAATTAGACAATAATAAAATAATTATTTGCAAAAAATAAGCATGTGAATTGATTAATGCAAAACTAAATTTCAGTATGTAGCATTATCAAAATATTACTTATGCCAAATTCAATCTTTCTCAAAATCGAATTTTGTTCATAAATCCATATTCTTTCAAATCATCAAGTTCATCTCATCAACCATGAGCTATGACTACATTTTTCTTTGGTAGGATCAAAAAAACCGCATATTTTTTATGGGTGCCATGCATCATTTGCGGTAAAGTCTTTCGGGACCACATATCTACTTGCGGTATATCATGCATCTTCTTATAACATAAATATTTCAAAATAAATTAAGTACCAACATATTAGCCCCCATTGGCGGGTCCTTAACATAATTAGGTTGAGAGTTCAAATCAATCATGCAGTTCAGTCTCAGTCTAACAAAAATACAAGAAATCTTGCGGTATCGAAATCAATCGAACTAGTTTAATATTTCTGACCTTGCATCATCATATTATTTGAAAATAAAGTATATTCAATAATAAAATACCATTCATCAGATTCATGTTGAAATTTATTAATATAATAATTTTAGAATTTTCTGATAAATTTAGAAAAAAGATTAATTACTTACCTTGCACGCGAAATCAAACTAAAGGTCCAAATAATTTTGAAAATCTCTTTCAGAACCTAAGACTTCTAGCGAACGCTCAACTAAAATCTCCAGTGACTATGAGCCAAGACTATTGAACGCCTAGAGAAAAAGGAGAAAGGAAAACTAGCGGTGGTTCTAGTAGTAGGGGGATCGTAAAACTTATTGGTAGTGAGATGAAGAGGGTGTGGGGGTATTTTAATAGACGTTGGAGGCTAGATTTTCTAGCTCTTGTAGAAAATCAAGCTCGAGGGGAGTCCCGTCTGCCTACTCTAAGTCGAACAAAGCTCTATTTTTTCCATCTTTTTACTCTCAATCAAGTGAGGCTCTATCATTTTTTCCATCTCCTACTCCGGGACTCTTACATCTAGATCGGTTCAAGTGGATTAGGTCAGTTTTTTATTAGCTGGGCTGGGTATTACAATAACCAAATATGCTTTGATGGGGTTAATTATAGAATAGCTATCACAACTTACTAAACTTCAAGTATTAGAGTGTGAAAATAATAGAATATGAGGGGACTATTCCCCTAATCACTTGATAGATTACGGGCAATTACCTTTGAAGAGAGCAGGAGACGATGACTTTTTATCCTACCACACTACATATTGGTAAATAACATTGGTACAATTATTCAGTCTCACGAAATATAACAAAGAGAGCCTATTGGAGCAAGTCATGATTGATTTTTCCTTTACTTGAATATGCCGAATAGGTGACTATATAGAATTTGAGTATGATGCTTGTACTTAAAGAGAGCCAGTCGGTGTCCATGAAAGCGAGACAATATGAATTTAGCAAAACACTTTCTGTTGGGGGGAAAAATGGATTGCCCCAAAGCACGTGGATACATCGCCAGCACGTGATGACAAGCACTCGACTTCAGAGGCACCCGACCTCGAAGCACACCGACCATGAGGCGCCCGACCTCGAAGCGCCCGACCATGAGGCGCCGCGACTTCAGAGGCGCCCGACCATGAGGCGCCCAACCTCGGCATCCCCGACCTTAGAGCCCGAAGCTCCGCGGCCTAGTCTCGACCAAGCCGAACCCGATCGACCTCAACCCCGAAGAAGACTCCTCCACTCCACCGGAAGTCAAGCCTCTCTCCTCCTCATCCGGGACTCAATCCCGTGGTCTTCGCTTAAGTGACTATCAATCATTAAATGCGCACGATTTCCACGGACCTCCAGCTTACTCAAAATCTCAGGCCATCCATGGCAACCAGTTGATTTACTCAACTCTGTCTAGTTACCCACGGCAATTCATTAATTCACACGATCACGCCCAATCATGACTAACTCATTTAATTCGCCCAGTCATATCACAGGTAACTCTGTATCCCTCCTATAAAAGAGGAACCTCTTCCTCTTGAAGGTGGATTCGGACTCTCAAACTCGTGCATGCAATATCTCTCTTTCTCCACCCAAAGCTCCCCCTCTGACTTAAGCATCGGCAGGGCCGGCACCGGAAACCCCGGCCACTGGCTTTTGGCAGGTCCCCTGGAGGACGCAGCCCGCCGACGTATCACCCACATTGGAGCTCCTCCTTCTCAGCCAAGCGGTCACCCCCCGGATCCAATTTTCAGCAACAGTTGGCGCTAGAGGAAGGGCCCGAGTCGTGGCCATGAAACTAAGGAGCAAAGGAGCTTCCAACACCTCTCGCCACCACGCACCAAGTCTTGAACACTCCGTCCATAACTCGCCGTCAAGGCCTCCGGCGGATCCAGTCCCTCAAGTCCAACCGGAGCAGTTCAACACCCTGGTGCAGCAAGTTCAAGCTTTGGCCACTGCAGTCCAAGGCCTGCAGCGTGTGGAGGCCCCTCCCATGCCGCCTCGACAGGTTCAAATCCAATCGGTGCTCCCTCCGGACGAACCGGCTCTCTAAGGCCAAAATCCCCATGACTCCTCGAGGGTCAACAACAGAGAACGGCGCGGCTACCAGGACTCAACCCGAACGTCTCCCCGGAGAGAGCCACTAGGGAGGCACCCGGACAGACGACCACTGCCCTCAGAGGCAGAATCAGCTCCAGGCGAACCAGTGCCAGAGCAGACCACTGTGGCAGTCCCCCAGGATGGGGAACTCGACAGGAAGGTCGAAAAACTCGAGCGCCAGATTAAGGCGCTCCATAGCCAGAAGGCAAGGCGCGAGGGTGACTTTGAGTTCTCCACCAAGTCATCCTTCTCCCGCCAGATCGAGGATGAACCGGTCCCACCAAGGTTCAAAATGCCTCAGGTAGAGCCCCTACAACGGGACTACCGACCCCCTTGACCACATAGAAAGCTACCGGGCCCTCATGGCACTGCAAGGATCCTCAGAAGCCGTGCTCTGCAAGGCCTTCCCAGCAACACTCTGAGGAATAGCTCGGCTTTGGTTCTCCGGATTGAAGCCGAGCACCGTGTCATCCTTCGAGCAGCTCGGCAGGCAGTTCACCACCAACTTTGCTGCCAGCCAGCGCCAGCGGCGAACGTCGGACTCCCTACTCGACCTCAAACAAAAGGAGGAAGAGTCCCTTAAGGACTATATCGACCGTTTTACCGCCGCCACCTGGAAGGTTCGCGAGCTCGATCAGTCGATCGCCATGTCCGCACTGAAGACAGAAGCTCGATCCTACAGGTTTCTCTTATCCCTTGAGAAGAACTTTTCTGCCGACTTCACCAAAATGCTGGCCCGAGCTTGGAAGTATGCGAAGGCTGAGGAAGCCATCGTCTTCAGGTGGGGTGCGACTGAGCAGGCCTCGAGAAAGCAGAAAAGGTGCCGCGAGGAGCGCGGCCGTCTGAGAAGTCGGTCCCCCCACCAAGAGAAAAAAATCTACCGTGCCTGAGGAGTCCACCTCGACAGCGGGCCCAGCTTCGACCGCGGACTCAGTCCCGGGTTGAGGGCGAGATCAGGCTACTTGTCACAGTCAGGCTCGTCCCTCGAGAGAGCATCATGAGGACGGATTTTCTTGTGGTCCACCTGCCCTCGGTCTACAACGCCATTCTTGGATGACTAGGGCTCAATGCCCTCCAAGCCGTGGTCTCGATGTACCATATACTCGTACAGTTTTCTACCGAGCAAGGAGTAGGCAAAGTTCGTGGGAACCAGGTGACAGCCAAGCAATGCTACATAGCGACCCTCAAAGCAAAACAACCGGCTAAAGAACTGAGCCGAGCAGAAGAACCACTTGAGATGCCAGCCCAAGTGTCGGATCAGGTGCTGCCCATTGAAACCCTGGAAGTGCGAGATGAGCCTCAGAAAGAACGGGTAGAACCTGGTGAGCTCCTCATCCAAATCCCCTTAAGAAGAGATTGCCCAGAACTAACCGTGCTGTTGCCCAAGGTGACAAGCCAGGAGGGTGGGGGCGTGAATTGGTTTTTCTAAAATTTTACTACCTTAATTGAGTCAATTGATGAGTGAGTGAAATTAAAACAATACACAATGCAAACACACAAGAAGTATAGTGGTTCGGTGCTCTCCTAAGCACCTACGTCCACTCCCCAAACGACTCCTTGGAAATTCACTATAATCCTGCGGATTACAGTTGGATTATTTTCCGGACTCACAATCCAAAAACCTTTACACTTTAATTTTTCGGGATCACCAAAAATCTATGTTGGTTTTACGGGCTCACCAACAAACCTTCACAGTTGGTTTTATGGGTTCACCAACAAACTTACACCGTTGGTTTTACGGGCTCACCAACAAACTTTACAAGGTGATTAAGAATAAGAAGAAAGTTGAAACTCCTAGATGAGCAAATATAACAACTATGAGCTACAAAGAAGAGTTTAGAATATAGTTATCGCTTTGATGAGACTTCTCTCTTCTTTGTCAAGATTGCTTCACTCTTCAAGGGTTGATGGAGCTCTTAATGTTTCTTAGAATCTGCTCAATCACTTTCTTTTGGCTCTTTGAATGAAGCACTTGGATGAAGAAAATTAGGGCTCTTGTCTTTTTTGTGTAAGCTTTGATATTTTGCAAAAGGATTACTTCTCTGATGAATAGTGTAACTTTAAATAGTTTCCCTCATCCATTGGACACCTCCTATTGGTTAGATTTCAAAAAACTAGCCATTACTTGCTGTTGGAAAGTCAAAAAGTACTTCTGCAGAACTAGTCCTTATGCTTCTGCCCGTGCTGGGGTCGACTCAAACTACTGTTCATCGGACTTGAGATCGACTCAACTTTCAGTGGGGTTGACCCAACTTTCAGTGGGGTCGACTCCTGCTACATTGGGGTCAGCCCTCTCAGGAAACACAGAACCTTATATTTCAGCTGTTTTTCACTGGGGTCGACTCAACTCTTTTTGGGATCGACTCAAGCTACAGTGGGGTCGACTCAAGTTCCATTGGGGTCGACCCTCTCAAGGATTCCAGAGACACAATTTTGAATGACACAGCCTTGGGGGCGACATATATTCAATTGGGGTCGACTCAAGCATTCCTGGGGTTGGCTCCATCTGGGATCGGCTCAAGAAAGGTTGGGGTCGGCCCTCTCAATAAATTCCAGAGACTTGTTTTCTTGAGGCTTGAAGATGAGGTCGACTCAAGCATGCTTAGGGTCGACTCCACTACTGTTCATCCGTGCCATTTTCGCAGAGGTGTGCCTGATGGTTCCATGATGTGCCGGGATCGACTCCACCTTTCTTGGGGTCGACTCATTCCACACTTTGCTGCATCTTAAGGTTAGATTCATCCATACAATCAATGAAATATACTTCAAGCAATTTTGAATGTATGCCATGGTAGTGCTACATACTCTTAACAATGAAAATTACTATTGTGCCCTTAAGAGTACGTTTCATTTGAATTTGCTGAATTAGAATTTAGAATTCACTATCCCTTTTCTATCACAAATTTTATCTCATTATTAATCATTGAAAGACATCTTGATCTCATTCTTGTAATGTATCGAGAGTCTCGAACTCAGTAATGATGTATCATATTAACTTGTAGTATTTAATTAGATATTCCCTCAATGGTTATGTTAATCATCAAAATAACACTATCATCCTCAATCTCCTCCTTTTTGATGATTACAAAATATTGAGTATGAGCAGATTGATACTTATCTTAAAATTAGAAAATTTGTTTTAGAAGAGCTCAAGTTGCTGAATTTCAGCTTTTCAAATTTGAGAGTGAAGTCTCCCCCTTTTTCATCCAAATATTGCCAATTTGAACTTTTGATTTTCTTCCCCTTTATTTTATATTTGGTTAAAGATGAAACTTCAAAAATTTGAGATAAAGCAAGAGTTTCAGATTATGTATCGAGGTATGAAAGGTATGTGCCAAATTCTAAAATTTGATTAAAAGTTTAGACTTTAACATTTTCATTGTTACATATCGCTCTCCCTTAAGTGTATATTATCTCCTATTATAGTTTTCAATCTTGTTTGTCAACTTATTGCAACTTCTTTCTTTCCTTACTTCTTTCCCTTTTTGTTATCATCAAATAGGTGCATGGCAATAGATAAGTAGAAGCAGTAAATAATAAACAGTCAAGTTTAATTGATCAAAATGGAACGTTGTAGTACATTAATGTCCAAAAATACAATGTTCTTCAATCAAAGTGCAAAGTACATCAACAAGGCAAAATACATATGAGAGCTAGATAAATCCTAGGCACTAATCATAATGCTAACATCAGCCTAGGGGGTATCTAAGGGCTGTAATCTAGTCCTTATCCTCCTAGTATAAGTGGCGAGGGGAGGTCGAGCCTGATGAAACTGAGTCTGGCGTGGACCTCGCTGAGTTGGATGACTGTGCTGAAATCTCCGACTCAACTGCTCGGGGCACAGATGGACCATGAGCCTCTCTCTCTATAATGCTCCCACCTGCTCTCTGAGGTCTCTAATCTCAGCAGTCATAATGTCCATCCTGCTCGTCAATCCATTAGAGAGAGTCCTCACCTGAGCTGACATAAGCTCAGTCATCCTACTCCAAAATTTCTCTGTGCACCCCGTGTGTACGGATGACGATAGGCCAGCCTCTGAAGGTGCCGTAGGATGATCCTTAGGTACCTCAGCCTCAGGAATGGGGTCTCCAACCTCTGGTGCATCACCCTCCTGTGTATGTATCCCTGCTCCTCCACGCACCCACTGCCCGTTCACCTTCTCATAACCCATGCAAACTAGGTACCGTGCAGTGTAAGTGTCGGTAAATAAGAGATGCTTGGAGATCTCTTCCTCCACTGATATGTCATGCTGTCGGAAGACCAGGGTGAGTATCATACCATAGGGCAGGGAAACTCTCGACTTGTATATAGCCTCTCTTATCTGCCTGATCATCATAGCTGGAAGGTTCAGGAGAATACCCTGAATGACGTGCTCCATAATGACCAAATCTCGCTCAGATATGTGATCAAATCTTTCACTTTTCGGAAACAAAATCCGACCTATGAAGTTGTGTAACAACCTCATCTCAGCTGATAGAGAGCTAGCTATCACATTTTCGGAATAGTCAAAATCATCATTCTCAAAGATCAACTGTAGAGCTCTCAACTTGCTTTTCGGTCTTTCTGGAGTTGCACCTTCGCAGGGGAGATGGAGCAACTCATTCAAACTTTCTTTTGAAACCCTAACCCGTACACCTCGGACCTCAGACACAAGCCCTCCCATTCCAACTTTTAGGAAGGCATAGAACTCACGAACCAAGCCCGGGTAGGTCACCAAATCTAGGGAGCAAAGATACTTCCATCCTTGTCTTTGGATTCAATCCCCCAAACGGAACCCTTCTTGATCTAAAAATTTGGAGTGGATCCTTCTCCCCGTGGTTACCGGTCTTCCCGCACATTTAGCAAGTTGAACTGAAGGGGAAGGAGGTGGAGGAGGCTCAACACGTGTCTCACCTTGTGGGGGAACTGTAGAGGAATCTCTAGCATGTCTATCTACAATGGTTGGGCGTGAGACTCTTGCGGATCTCTTAGCAATGGCTCGCTTGGGTCCCATTTTCACCAAATCCTTCCTTAGGTCTTGATCTAACGGCGTAGAGAAGCAATCTAGCACTATTTGGAGATGATTGGAAGGGATTGGAAGGTGGAAAATAGGGTTTTAGGAAGAGGACAAGATGAAACAGTGCCCTAACATAGCTCACGGGTCCCTCTTTAAAAACAGGATCCCGCCGTTGGGTCGACCCCAGATATTTCTCGGATCGACTCAACGTGGGGTCGACCCCATTTTGGCTCGGATCGACCCCAGTTCAGAAAAAATTTTCTTTCTCTCCCTTTTTTTTTAAATTCTTTCTTTTCTCTCATAAATTTTCTAAATTTTCTTGCAAGCATAGCCATTTCTTCTTCATCATATTCCTCCTCATCATCAGATTCTTCTGATTCAGTCTCCTGTTTTGGAGTGGTAGACTTCAAGGCAATGGTCTGTCTTTTCTTGACCTCATCTTCTGAATTTTGCCTCATGGTCAACTCATGGGTCATGAGTGATCCTAGAAGTTCTTCCAATTGCAGTGTATTGAGGTCCTTTGCTTCTTGAATTGCAGTTACCTTGGTCTCCCAAACTCTTGGTAGAGACCTGAGAATTTTTCGCACTAGTTCAGAGTTAGTATAAGACTTTCCTAAGCTCTTTAGCCCATTTATAATTTTCGTGAATCGAGTAAACATTTCAGTTATGGACTCAGTGGATTCCATTTTAAACAACTCATACTTATGTACTAATATATTTATTTTTGACTCCTTGACTTGATTAGTTCCTTCATGTGTGACCTCCAGTTTATCCCAAATTTTTTTCGCAGAGATACATGTAGATATTCTATTGAATTCACTTACATCTAGTGAACAGTAAAGTACATTAATTACTTTAGCATTTAATTGTGCTAGTCTTCTATCACTCTCATTCCAATCCATTTCTGGTTTGGGAATGATTGTGCCCTCTATACTAATTGTGGGTGTGTGTGGTCCTCTAGTTATAATATTTCACAATTCATAGTCTAGTGCTTGAATGAATATCCTCATCCTAGCTTTTCAATAAGTATAATTAGTGCCATTAAACAATGGTGGTCTATTTGTGGATTGTCCCTTACTAATAGAACATCCTACTTGGGTTGTCATGATCTTTGACTCTTGATCGTAAGATCAACAAATACTATGAGAGCACCTTGCTCTGATACCACTTGTTGCCCAAGGTGACAAGCCAAGAAGGGGGGGGGGGTGAATTGGTTTCTCTAAATTTTTACTACCTTAATTGAGTCAATTGATGAGTGAGTGAAATTAAAACAATACACAATGCAAACACACAAGAAGTATAGTGGTTCGGTGCTCTCCTAAACACCTACGTTCACTCTCCAAGCGACCCCTTGGGAATTCACTATAATCCCGCGGATTACAGTTGGATTGTTTTCCGGGCTCACAATCCAAAAACCTTTACACTTTGGTTTTCTGGAATCACCAAAACCCTATGTTGGTTTTATGGGCTCACCAACAAACCTTCACAGTTGGTTTTACGAGTTCACCAACAAACCTACACCGTTGGTTTTACGGGCTCACCAACAAACTTTACAAGGTGATTAAGAACAAGAAGAAAGTTGAAACTCCAAGATGAGCAAATATAACAACTATGAGCTACAAAGAAGAGTTTAGAATATAGTTATCGCTTTGATGAGACTTCTCTCTTCTTTGTCAAGATTGCTTCACTCTTTAGGGGTTGATGGAGCTCTTAATGTTTCTTAGAATCTGTTCAATCACTTCCTTTTGGCTCTTTGAATGCTTCCACTTGGATGAAGAAAATTAGGGCTCTTATCTTTCTTGTGTAAGTTTTGATATTTTGCAAAAGGATTACTTCTCTGATGAATAGTGTCACTTTAAATAGTTTTCCTCATCCGTTGGACACCTTCCATTGGTTAGATTTCAAAAACTAGCCATTACTTGCTGTTGGAAGGTCAAAAAGTACTTCTGCAGAACTAGCCATTATGCTTCTGCCCGTGCTGGGGTCGATCCAAACTTTTCTGAGGTCGACTCAAACTACTGTTCATCAGACTTGGGGTCGACTCAACTTTCAGTGGGGTCAACCCAACTTTCACTAGGGTCGACTCCTGCTACATTAGGGTCGGCCCTCTCAAGAAACACAGAACCTTATATTTCAGCTGTTTTTCACTGGGGTCGACTCAACTCTTTTTGGGGTCGACTCAAGCTATAGTGGGGTCGACTCAAGTTCCATTGGGGTCGACCCTCTCAAGAATTCCAGAGACACAATTTTGAATGACACAGCCTTGGGGTCGCCTCATGTTCCGTTGGGGTCGACTCCATTGGGGTCGACTCAAGCATTCCTGGGGTCAGCTCCATCTGGGGTCGGCTCAAGGAAGGTTGGGGTCGGCCCTCTCAGTAAATTGCAGAGACTTATTTTCTTGAGGCTTGAAGATGGGGTCGACTCAAGCATGCTTGGGGTCGACTCCACTACTGTTCATCCGTGCCATTTTCGCAGAGGTGTGCCTGATGGTTTCATGATGTGCCGGGATCGACTCCACCTTTCTTGGGGTCGACTCCACCTTTCTTGGGGTCGACTCATTCCACACTTTGCTGCATCTTAAGGTTAGATTCATCCATACAATCAATGAAATATACTTCAAGCAATTTTGAATATATACCATGGTAGTGCTACATACTCTTAACAATAAAAATTACTATTGTGCCCTTAAGAGTACGTTTCACATGAAACTTTGCTGAATTAGAATTTAGAATTCACTATCCCTTTTCTATCGCAAATTTTATCTCATTATTAATCATTGAAAGACATCTTGATCTCATTCTTCTAATGTATCGAGAGTGTCGAACTCAGTAATGATGTATCATGTTAACTTGTAGTATTTAATTAGATATTCCCTCAATGGTTGTGTTAATCATCAAAATAACACTATCATCCTCACGTGCAGATTGGTTCCGGCCTGAGTTCTTGCGAGCGAGATCACCTGATCGAGTTCCTCCAGTCCAACATGGATGTTTTCGCTTGGTCGCCCGCGGATGTGCCGGAAATAGATCCCAAGGTCATGGTTCACCGACTCTAGGTGAAACCGACCTACAAGCTCGTGAGGCAGAAGAAACGAAGTTCTGCACCGGAGCGACAGCGAGCAGCGGCCGAGGAGGTGGACAAACTTCTCGAGGCCGGCTTCATCCGAGAAGTCTCCTACCCTGACTGGCTCGTCAATGTAGTCCTCGTGAAGAAAGCTAATGGAAAATGACGTATGTGCGTGGACTACACCGACCTGAACAAAGCCTGTCTAAAGGACAACTTTTTCCTTTCCAATATTGACCAGCTCGTCGACTCCACCTTGGGACACCAGCTGCTGACCTTCATGGACGCCTTCTCGGGGTACAATCAAATCCAAATGGCACCCGAGGATGAGAAGAAAACGGTCTTCGTCACTGACAAGGATCTCTACTGCTACAAAGTGATGCCGTTCGGGCTGAAGAGCGCCGGAGCGACATATCAGAGGCTGGTTAGCTAGGTCTTTAAAGATCAAATAGGCCGAAACATGGAGGTTTATGTAGACGATATGTTGGTGAAGAGCCGGACATCGGAGCACCACATAGCTGATCTCAATGAAGCTTTCTCCACTCTCAGAAAGTACCAAGTGAAGCTCAACCCCGCCAAGTGCGCCTTCGGAGTTACCTCAGGCAAGTTTCTCGGTTTCATGGTAACCCAATGTGGAATCGAAGCAAACTCCGAGAAGATCCGAGCACTGCAAGAAATGGTACCGCCAAAGATACAGCGGCTCACCGGACGAGTTGCGGCCCTCGGAAGGTTCGTCTCCAAGTCGGCCGAACGATGCCTCCCATTCTTCAAGATCCTTAAGCGGCCGAAGGACTTTCTATGGTTAGAGGAGTGCCAGCAAGCCTTTGAAGACCTCAGGCGCTATCTTGCCTCCCCTCCACTGCTCATGAAGCCTTAGCAAGGCGAGCTCTTCTATCTATACCTGGCCGTCTCTCCAGTGGCGGTAAGCTCGGTGCTGGTCCGAGAAGAAGACAAATCTCAAAGACCAGTGTATTATACCAGTCGGGTTCTGAGAGATGCCGAGACCCGGTACTCCAAGCTGGAGAAGACGACCTATGCACTGGTCATCTCGGTCCGAAGGCTTCGACCCTATTTCCAGGCTCACACAGTGGCCATATTGACCAACCAGCCCATAAAGCAAGTTCTGCAACGGTCGGATCGTGCGGGAAGGATCGCGAAGTGGGCGGTCGAGCTTGAAAAATTTGACCTTGAATATCGCTCGAGACCGGTAGTCAAGGCCTAAGTGCTTGCTAATTTTATTGTAGAATGCACTCTACCAGATGACCCCGAGCCCGAGCTCACACCAACAGAAGAGACCCTGGGGCAGCCATAGGTTCTACATGTAGACGGCTCCTCGACCTCGGGGGGTAGCGGAGCGGGCCTCATCCTCACTAGCCCGGACGGGGTAGTCGCAGAGCAGGCCCTACACTTTGAGTTTTCCACCTTGAATAATGAGGTGGAGTATGAGGTGCTTATTGCCAGGCTGAAGCTGACAAAGAAGCTGAAGGTCGGGAGCTTGAAGGCCTTCAGCGACTCCCAACTGGTCATGAGCCAAATCTTGCAAGACTTTGAAGCAAGAGAGCCATCAATGCAGAAGTATCTCCAAAAGGTCCGAGACCTCACCCCCACACTGGGCTTCTTCGACATCCATCATATCTCCAGAGCAGAGAATGCAAGAGCGGATCAACTATCAAAACTGGCGACCTTCTGCATGAGCGAGCTTCCGAAGACCACAATGCTTGAGTACCTCCAAACACCTAGCACCAAGGAGCCTGAACCAACTCTCTGTATTGAGACTGAACCGAGCTGGATGGACACGTTTGTTGCTTATCTGCAGAGCGAAGTCCTCCCCAATGACGAGCTCGAAGGATATTACTGGTCCACACTCCAAAAAGATATATTGGATTTTGCCTAAAAGAGCTATCGGTGTCAGCGAAACGCCCACATTTAGCGCCAACCCTCAGTTCCACAGACCTCGATCAACGCCCCCTAGCCATTTGCCCAATGGGGAATCGACATCTTGGGACCATTCCCCCTAGCCATCGGACAGAGAAAGTTCCTCATTGTCTCCATCGATTACTTCACCAAGTGGGTTGAAGCTGAGTTGGTGGCCCGGATTTCTGAGCCGAAGATGCGAGATTTTATCTGGAAGTCAATAATTTACAGATTTGGGCTCCCCCGCATCCTCATATCCGACAACGGCCGCCAGTTCGACAACGTCCGCTTCAAGGAGTTCTGCTTCGAGCTCGGCATCGACCACCACTTCACCTCAGTGGCTCATCCACAGACGAATGGAGAAACTGAGGTGACGAACTGCACCACTCTCAAGGACTCAAAGCTAGACTCGACCGAGCCAAGGACAATGGGTCGAGGATCTCTATAATGTTCTCTAGGCCTACAGGACTACATTTCGGCTCCCCACCAGTGAGACCCCCTTTAATCTGGCCTACGGAATGGAAGCTGTCATCCCCTTGGAAATTAGGCTTCCATCGCTAAGAGTGGAGAACTATGATGAAGCCTCCAACTCATCCTGACTCAGAAGCAATTTGGATCTTGTCGAGGAGACAAGGAAGGTTGCCCGAATCCGCATGGCGAGATACCAACGGAAGATGGCACAGTACTACAACTCCAGGGTGAAAGTCAAACTCTTCAAGATGGGAGATTTTGTCCTGAGGAAAGCTGAAGCTTCTCAACCTACCGAGCAAGGGAAGCTTGCCCCAAACTGGGAGGGGCCATACTGAGTTGCTCGAGTCCAGCGGTCTGGAGTTTACAAATTAGAGTCTCTTGAAGGGACTCCCATTTTTCGAAGCTGGAACTCCGAAAATCTCCGGATGTATTACCAGTAGAGCCCCCAAGGGTCTCTGATGTTTGAGAACATAACTAACACTTCTTCTCATGGTTATTTGCTTGCAGCTCTTCTTTAACTATTCAATACTCCTCCTGATGTTAATCTATTTGTGAACTTCAGGATGCCCGGCCAAGTCCGGATGCTCGGCCAAGTCTGGATGCCCGACCAAGTTCGGATGCCCCAACTAAGTCTGAGATGCTCCGTTACGACAACTCCGAATCCAATCTCCATCTCCGACAAGGCCTCGACCAAGTTCGGGATGCCCCGGCCAAGGTCGGGATGCCTCGCTGCGTCGACCGTGAGCCAAGTCTCCCTCGACCTCGGGATGCCCTGCTGCGTCGACCGCGGGCCAAGTCTTCCTCGACCTCGGGATGGTCCCCCGACTAAGGTCGGGATGCCCCGCTGCATCGACCGCGAGCCAAGTCTCCCTCAACCTCGAGATGCCCCGCTGTGTCTACCGCGGGCCAAGTCTCCCTCGACCTCGGGATGGTCCCCACTAAGGTCGGGATGCCCCGCTGCATCGACCATAGGCCCAAGCCCCCTCGACCTCGATGGTCCCCCGACTAAGGTCGGCATGCCCTGCTGCGTCGACCGCAAGCCAAGTGTCCCTCGACCTCGGGATGCCCCGCTGCGTTGACCGCGAGCCAAGTTTTTCTCGACCTTGGGATGGTCCCCCGACTAAGATCGGGATGCCCCGCTGTGTCGACCGCGAGCCAAGTCTCCTTCGACCTCGGGATGCCCCGCTGCGTCGACCGCGAGCCAAGTCTCTCTCAATCTCGGGAAGCACTGCTGGGCGCTGCTGAGTCGACCGCGAGTCAAGTCTTCCTCGACCTCGGGATGGTCCCCCGACTAAGGTCGGGATGCCCCGCTGCGTCGACCGCGAGCCAAGTCTCCCTCGACCTTAGGAAGTACTACTGGGCGATGCTGAGTCGACTACGAGCCAAGTCTCCCTCGACCTCGTGGCGATGTCTCCACGACTTTTCGACGACATTCAGCGCCCCCCCCCCCCCCCCCCCCGATGCCTCCTACAGTAATGCGCCTCGAGCTGAGTAAAGGCACCTTGCTGAGTCGACCACAAGTCGCTAGAGTCGACCTCGAAACAGAGTCGCTTAACTCGACTCAGACAGCTCGATCTGAGACACTTAGCTCCAGCTACATGAGAGGTATACCCTACTTGGCACGTATATCTCCCTATATTTACTTGATTATATTACAAAACGATCAACGGACGAGGCCAGTCTCCTATATGTACCTCCGATGAAGCCTCGACTAGGCTCGGGATCCCCCGACCAAGATCGGGATGCTTCGCTGAATCGACCGCGACCCGAGCCTCCCTCGATCTCGGGAGGCATCGCAGAGTCGGCCGCGAGCCCAGGCTCCCCCGACCTCGCGGACGATATTCCGACCAAGTTCGGGATGTTCCGACCAAGCTCGGAATGCTCCACACCGCCAATCTCCAGCTCGATCTCCACCAACTTCAAATCTCTCCAAATAAAGGCCTAGCCAAGTTCGAGCGTCCCAATCTAGTTCGAGGTGGCCCACACAACGACCTCGAGCTCTGCCTGAGGATGCCCCGACCAAGTTCGGGGATACCCAGCCGCATCAGCCGCGAACTCAACCTTGGGTTCCGCCTGACAGCGCTTCGATCGAGCTCGAGGTCAAGAGGCATGCAAGCTCCGACGGCAACTCAGTCTTGGCCTACATTGCTGTTGAGCCGAGCTCAAAGACTGAACAAAATTCTTCCAGAAGCCGAGCCTAGGGACTTGGCGAAATTTCTCCAGAAGTTGAGCCTAAGGGCTCAGCGAGACTTTCCCGGAGTCCGAGCTCAAAGCTTTAACAAGATTCTTCCGGAAACCGAGCTCGAAGACTTGGTAAAATTCGCCAAACAAGAATTCAACTCAAGCAGTCAAGATAATAGCTTATTGATTGCACAAGTGAAAACACACACGCAATGGAGTTTGAGAAAGAAAGATTTTTCATTGATAAAGGCCCAAAGTCTACGTACAAAGTTAGGCCACAGAGGCTGACCTCATTTACAAAAAGGAGGAGAAAAAAATTCTAAGGAGCAGCAGTAGCTTTAGCGTCGACCTCGAGGTCATCCATGACGATCACCTCGGAATTCCTAGCAGAAGCTGCCTCAGGATCATATGCAGTAGCCTCGGTCGGGACCCCGCCAATGGCCTCGGGAGTAGCTTCGGGCACCTCTTCAGCAGTGCCTTCGGCAACCCCTCCAGGGAAAGCTTCCCGAGCTGTCTGCTTAGCCACCGCAGCCTCGATGGTCCCCCGTTCGGCCGCAGTACTCGCAGGCGCACTGTCGAGCGCGCCATCGTCTTCAGGGCTCCCGGGCTCGCCCTCATCCTCGGCGATCCCCATCTTGGGCTGAATACCTGTGAGGTCGAGCTGGGGGTCCTACCGCTGCATTTGCCTCTGGAAGTTCTCGAACCCACGGATGAACCCGTCCACGATCTCCTCATCCAACAGGTCACGGAACTCTTCCGACTCCCAGAAGATCTGCACCGCACCCTGGGTATGATCCCAAGCCCTCCTCTCTCGAGTCTCCAGCTGCTCGATCTTCAGGCAGAGGACTCCTGCCTCATACCGGTGGCCGGCGTTCTCGGAGCGGGCCTCGGTCAGGCGCGCCTCAGAGGCGCGCAGCTCCGACCTGGCCAGTGTGTGCGAGGCTCTCTCCTCATCAAGGCATTCGACCGCAGACCGCCGCTCGGCCTCGCGGCCTCCATCCTCGCGAGGGCCTCCCTCTGCGAGGCCTCAGCTTCGCCGAGCCTCTTCTCGGCCTCCTCCTGCGCTCTTTGGCTCGTCCGAGCCTTATTCTGCCACTCGAATGCTATGAGCACTAGCGTGTCGACTTCATGAAGATGCTGTAGAGAAAGAAAGTAAGTAAAGGTCAAAAGGATACAGAAATTGGAGCAAGGAGACAAAAACAAAGAGATGACTTACTCGGATGGCAGAGCAATAAGTTTGGTTGATGAGGCTAGTAAGGTCGGCAGCCTCAAACTCGGCCCGGTCGGCCAGGAGCAGCGCGCAATGGAACACCTGGCGCGCGACGTTACTGTCGTAGAGGGACGAGTCATCCTCATAGACCGACCACTCCGGACTGAAGGGCCTCCTCTCAGGGGGGCCCTCGACCCTAGATGAGCTCGAAACGTCGGCCCTCGACGAGCTCGGGAGACCCGGTCTGACCGAGCTCGGAGCAGACGGATGAGAGGAGTTTGGGACCCCAAGGCCGCTGCCCGGCTCAGGACTCGAGCGCCGCAGACGGACAACTTGGCGACCCGGCCACTGAGAGATGGGGGCCGGGCAGGCTGGAGCCGCAGAATCTCCCGCAACCCTGGAAGAGTCTGAGCTCGCACGTTCGGCAGGAGGAACTTCCTTCCGGATGAATCCGGAAGTCCCGACCTCAGGACCCCTCACCTCGGTAGGAGCGGAAGTCGAGACCGACCTGGCCTTCTTCCTGAGCTCGGGTGGAGCCCCGCCAGCCTCGGCTGCCCTCTTCTTGCATCGCGCAAAAGGAGCCGCGTTGCTGGTCACCATTTGCGATATGTCTGAAATGAAGAAAAATCCTAAGTATCAGGTCGGCACCAAAAATGATAATAAAAAAGAAGAAGAGATAAATAACATGAAGAATGACAAGACAGAGGAGGAGCAGTGCAGCTGCCCTTACCCTCGGGGCGCACCGAGCTCAGGCCGACATTCTCCCCCGAGGCCATGAAGAGCGTCGACGACCCTCTGCTCGTCCGCCGAAAGTGTGGGGAGCTTATTAATGGCCCTGAGCTGGGGCTGC
This sequence comes from Phoenix dactylifera, assembly GCF_009389715.1. Classification (NCBI taxonomy): domain Eukaryota; kingdom Viridiplantae; phylum Streptophyta; class Magnoliopsida; order Arecales; family Arecaceae; genus Phoenix; species Phoenix dactylifera. Next base: position 756,140 of record NW_024067718.1, on the reverse strand, counting down.
CCCCATCTTGGGTCAAATCCCCACGTGCGCTCGGAGGAAAGAAAGAAAAATTTCTCCTTCCACCCACAAATGGAGGAAGGGCACCTCGGAAGAACGGCCTGCCGTCCCGAAGGGCGAGATAGAGCCATTCCCCGTCCACCGGGCTGGACTTCAACATGAAGCACCAGCGGAAGACGTTCACCGAGGTCGGTATTCCGTACGCAAAGCAAAGAGACAAGAACCCGATGATGGTTCTCCACGAGTTCGGAGCGAGTTGTGCTGGGACAAGCTGGTACGCCATCAGGAGCTCGTTCACGACCTCGTGCAGGGAGAACTGCAGGCCAGCTCAGAGTGTCTCTATGTACACCCCGATCTAACCTGGAGGAGGTCTCGTCATTCGGTCTTCCGACTCCGCGGGCTCAAGGTGAAACCTGCGTTGAGGAAAGAACCGGGCGCGGATTAGTTCCAACTCTTCCTCGGTCAAGTTGGACCCAACTTCGTCCGGGCCGTGATCCATCCCCGAAAAAAAGATGAAAAGAAAAGGGGGAAAACAGAAAAGCAAAAGCACTCTGAGCGGACGCGGGTAGAAGACCTACTATGGATTTCATTGGGGACGCCGACAGCCGAAATAAAAGGAGCTAGACGATCACCGAAAATCGCCTTGGAGCACCGCCAGGAGGACTAAGCAGCAGCTGGAAGAAAAAGGGAGGAGGAAACGGAAGAAGAAAAGAACGACAGTTGCGGCGGCCAAATAAAAACTTTTAGGGCCAGGTCTGTAGTTTATATAAACCCTCCCAACAACCCAGATCGGCAGGACCAGATCCCGCCTTCTGTCCAGATCGCGCCACGTATCAGCTCCGAAAATCGAAGAGGCATATCAACCTGGATCGATACTTTAAAAGCAGAATTGAGGCGACGTCCCATCGGATCCTGAAGCCTCATCATGAGCCTGCGGCTCAGAACAACCTCTAAAAGCGAAGGGGTGTCGCCTCGCGTCCTTGAGCCCTCATTAAAGACGCCCCGAAGTGCGCGGAACGGCAGAGCAATTTAAGGCCACCCAGTCTTACCAGCATAATAAAGGCAATTACTTCCTTCGCCCGAGTTCACAAGCGGCTCGAACTCGAAAGTCGTGGATAGTTTTGGGGGAAAAATGGATTGCCCCAAAGCACGTGGATACATCGCCAGCACGTGATGACAGGCGCCCGACTTCAGAGGCGCCCGACCTCGAAGCGCCCAACCTCAAGGCGCCCGACTTCAGAGGCGTCCGACCACAAGGCGCCCGACCTCGGCATCCCCGACCTCAGAGCCCGAAGCTCCGCGGCCCTAGTCTCGACCAAGCCGAACCCGATCGACCTCAACCCTGAAGAAGACTCCTCCACTCCACTGGAAGTCAAGCCTCTCTCCTCCTTATTCGGGACTCAATTCCGTGGTTTCCGCTTAAGCGACTGTCAACCATTAAATGCGCACGATCTCCACGGACCTCCAGCTTACTGAAAATCTCAGACCATTCACGGCAATCAGTTGACTCACTCAACTCCGTCCAGTTACCCACGACAATTCATTAATTTATACGATCACGCCCAATCATGACGGTAACTCATTTAATTCGCCCAGTCACATCACAGGTAACCCTGTATCCCTCCTATAAAAGAGGAACTTGTTCCTCTTGAAGGGGGATTCGGACTCTCAAACTCCTGCATGCAATATCTCTCTTTCTCCACAAAAGCCCTCCTCTGACTTAAGCATCAGAGGGCCGGCGCCGGGAACCCCGGCCACCGGCTTTGGAGGACGCAGCCCGCCGATGTATCACCCGCATTGGAGCTCCTCCTTCTCAGCCAAGCGGTCATCCTCGGATCCAGTTTCCAGCAACACTTTTATTGGTGGAGACCTTGGACCTTTCAGGAAATGGTCTGTCCGGAGGGATTCTTGAAGAACTAACAAATCTTTTAGGGTTGCAAAGCTCGAACATATCTGGAAATCATTTGACAAAAACATCCTGGGGAATATTGGTGATTTGCATCAGTTAGAATTAATCTCTTGACCACTCGAGGAACTTGCTATCTGATGAGATACCATCAAGCATATCTTCTTTGACCTCCCTAATTAAGCGACTTGAACTTGTCAAACAATCAGCTTCAAGTTCTTACGGATTCATCCATTTATGCCAGCAATCCAGATGTCTGTGGTAGCCCGTTACCAAAGAAGTGCCAATTGACCAGGTCTCTGGAGTTTCATATTTTCAACTAGAAAGCGAAATGAAAATGAGTGGCCTCCGAGCTATCTACTTAAAATAACAAATAATATCCTTCGGATGTACTTCTGTAGTTTCTTTAGAGAGGAGAAGATATGTACCACTGTAGTTCCATCATTATGTATTTATTAACTGACTCTTATTTTCACTAATATTCTAGTTATGCATGTTCGCATTATTTTCCAATTATTCATCACTATGTTGAGGAATCAGAAATTAGATCAAATGGCCAAGACATGGGAAATACTATAATTTTTTATAAGGAGGGAAACTAGTTTGTTTTGTGAAGTCACTAAAAGTATTACAATCTAAGATATATTTAACAAATCCATTGTTGTGTTAGAGTTTGTTTAGTGTTTACTTTTTAATCTCTTCATGATTGGCCTTAATAAAACTGATATTTGACTGATAAAAATGCTTTTATCAAAAAAGAAACTATTTAGAGGCATAACAAAATTAAGAAAAGCATATTAGGCTTCGGATGGTGCAGGCTTCTCTGCTAGATTTTTGCAAGTGCACAGGTGCGCCTCCAATGTCGGATAGCCAAAAGACAGATAAAAAAAATTGGTTGTGACAAGGGTCCAAGTGCCTTGATCTGCAAAGACTCGCTACTATAATACTATCTGCCTAGAGGAGGAGAATGTAGGGTGTAGCCGGGATTACGAGTTAACATTATGGTTAATAATAAACTAGAGTTAAACTAGGTAACTAAAAGTAAGAAACTTAAAGAATAGAGACAACCATAAATTAAAGGCAAAGACAGAGATAACAGCTGGTTGTTAAAGTTTCTTTGTTCTAATTTCATCTTATTTATACAACATGATCCTCGAGACGTTCATCAACTGCTGGTTTCCATACTCATAACCTCCCACGATGTTCATCACGTATCTCTAGTAAGTAGGGCCGGCCCAACTTTTAAGCAACTTAGGCGGTCACCTAAGGCTCCGGCTTAAAGAAGACCCACTGCAAAAAAAGCCTTAAAGACAAAATGGAAAGAAAAAAAAGACCCTTCTCCTTAGGCCGATCCACTGTAGAGAATGTCTCAATGACAAAACGGCCTTAGGCCCCCAAATACATTGGGCCGCTCCTGCCAGCAAGCTTGGTGGTTATGTCCCACGAGCCTATTTGCTCCATTAACTAGTCACCTGAAGCCATTATTGGCTTCATGAAGTTCTAGCATCAATCAGCATGTACTGTCATCACTATGGTATCTACATCAAAACAAATAACTTGGTCCCACTAACGTGGAGCATTCACCGGCTCTTGTTATCGGATAAACGACGGGTGTTAGAATCTGTTTGATGTTTACTTTAACCCCATCATGCTTCGCCTTAAAAAAAAACTAGTATTTGATTAATGAAAATAGTTTTACAAAAAATAAAATTATATACATACACTCGAGTGGATTTCCACTGAGACCGATTAGACCTGCATAGAATAATGAAGGGCCTTACATCGATAATCCGGACTGTTGCATATTTTCTACTGTATCTGAATTTGCTTACGTATAAAAAATCATATAATTTGATTATCTATGGCTTATGCATCAAGCGATAAAAAAATTGAACAGTTTAAATAAAATTAAATTATATACATTTTTTTAATCATGATGTATTGGCTAGAGGTCTTCAAATTTATATAATTTTTTAGTGTATAAGTAACTGCAAATCACATCCAATGACTTGGAATTATCACATGCTCTTCCTTGCTTTCTCTAACCTCTTGTGACTTGGCGAATTGGGTCGGTCTAGCTTAGACCCGCCGAGGTCAAGCAGGTCAGCTCTGGGCCTGTGTAACTTTATACCAGGCCAAACTCGGGCTCGAAATTTCAAAGCCAAACGTGGGCCAAGGCAGGCTAAGGCTTGACCAAGTCCTTGGCCCCGCCTTGCATATCTCAAGTCCTTCCTCTGACCTTCCTTCCAATAAAAAAATAAAAGAAAAGATAAGGAAGTGCACAAGTCTTGAAAGTTAATAAGTTTAATATATAAAAAAGGTAATGGAGCGAAAATGGTTTAATAAGGCATCAGCAGATTTTGACTGGCTTCCATATTTTGTAACAATAAACAACTTCAACCAACGGATCAATAGGGCCGGATTCGCACTTCACATCCCACTCCTTATCTTGTGCATCATGGAGAAGGGTTTTGTTTATTTATTTGTTTTTTGTTTGTTTTAATGGCATCATCATGGAGAAGTTAAGAATGTAAACATAAAATATTGTGCTTTTATCACAATTTTGAAATAAAAAAAAAATTAGCCGTAGAATTTTGCTTGGAGTGAGAATATGAGAGAACCCGAAACTAACAAATTCGCCACATTCTTACTTCTCCAGGTCGAGAAGATGCAACATCGACTAAATTTTTGCCTGGTAGGAACCTGAGCAAACCTTGAACATGCCTTAAATATTGGGTCTTGTTAATGAGCCGCAACTTCCAAATTACTCCAAATCTAAGCCATGAAGAAATTACCCCAAAACAATTCTGATTTGGTCAAGTAAAGCACCTTTGGAAGTCACAAGAACCGAAGTAAAATTTTCACCCATGCTTTCTGTTATTGATGAATTTATTAAAAGCTATTTTTCCACAAAGCACTTCTAAATTTGGGTCCTTATGGTTCCCTAATTATTTAAACAACAAAAAGAAAAAATCTGTAGGTAACCACTGATAGATTATCAGTCAAAGCATCATTTCTCACTAGAAATGGAGAAAAAATCACTGAAAATTTTTTATGTTATTGAGGTCAAGCGAATTGGAGTTCAATTCTGGTTGGAATCATCCTCAAAGATGATGCGGGTAAACAAGGTGGGATTAGTTCTAAGCGTTAAAAAAGGAATAAGTGTTGTGTTTCTATGCTAACATGTAATGGATAACAAATCCTCCATCTTAAATAAGAATTTGCACCTAAGTATTTATATGTTATAAAGAATTTGCATGAGGATCCTTGTGAGCACGTGTTTAGTCCCATTAGGTCACTAAGGAAGTCTTGGATATTTAAGCAGGGCCAAAGACTATAAATAACAACTCAAATCAACCCTTTTGCAAGCTCTTTTAAATGAGAGAGATAGAAGCAATTCCTTCAATCCATTTAGCTTGAATCTCTCAAAAAATAATAAAAGGTATAGAGAATTATGAAAGTAGAACATTAGATCTTTTTGCTTTCATTAACTAAATAACAGAACTAGTTAGAACAACTCCATATTGGTGACATTTGAGTTTCTAAATTTGAGTCAGATTCTACTTCTAGTTAAAAGAAGTTAGAATTTTCTAAATAGAAAGTGATAACAAAGTATAAAAATAAAAAAAGCTAAAACTTTTTAGAGATATATCTCGAGTTCTGCATCATGTTTGCTTTCTATTGCATCACTTTTGGGTCTTCACCTTACCCAAAAGGACTAGCTAGAAGGTATGAGCCATGGCCTTGCTAGAAGAACTAGTAAAAAGGGATTAATTGAGGTCTTGGCCCTCCTAATTAAGTACAAGAAACCTCTCCAACACAAACAAGGTGTAGAACTATATACATGTCCCTATGGGTCCTTAGACACATTTGTAATGATCCAAGACTCTACCCAATAATCTAGCTAAAATATTACTATTTAGGACTCTTACCATACTTAAATATCCAACCCCCCTCCCCTCCCAAATCATACACTAAGAGTGTATGACAACAAATATCCTTGAAGCTACCCGAGACCAAATCCCAGAAGGCTAGGTAGATGATACCTTCCTAATACACACTAGATATAGAAATAGATAAATATTCGCTCAAGTTCTCACATGACGATCTATGACTTCCCTATAAAGGCTAGCCAGAAATTTGTTCTTATCTTTTTACGTATCAGCATGTATCCTTATTGTTTGGTGTTTTCAACTTGCACTAATGGTGTATTGGCCTCTTAATAAATCATAGTCGTCGGTTTAAATGTGATGTAAACACCATAATATCGGAAACGAAAGAGATGTATGGTAATAGGTTTTACTTTCTTAACCTTCAAGAACTGTTACTATTGGGATGCTATCTTTTTGAGGAAGAGAGTGGTAATTACGGTGCTATACTAACAACAACTAGTTAAAAGATAACTAAAGATAAAAAAATTATTAGAAGATAAAATAAACTACTAGTCATTTGATTGGAAAAGGATCTCTTTTTCAAACTATAATTTAGTATTTATACATCTCCTTACTAACCATCAAAAAGTTGCCCATCTCTTGCATTGTCACCTATTATTTCCAATTACCATCACCTCTTCCACTTTCTTTTGATGGTTGCCATAATCAGAATTGGTTACATGTCCTACATTCTGTGTCCTAATCCTTTGGTAATCACCTCATATTTTGCCCCTATGTTTTCACCTTATATCTAGCTGATAACTTAGCCGCTGGAACAACATAACCTTTTGATCAATATAAAGCCTCCCGACTAGGCAATACTCATAATTGGCCCATACTACCACCCTCTTTTTTTTTTTGGGCACATGCTCCAATGCCCCTCATATGATAACTTCAGAATGATGCGCTGCGAAAGAAACGACCCAGTCCGTCGCACTGTTCGTCTCTCGAAATACATGTGTGATACTAAAGGAGTCAGACTCCTCTAGAAGATGACAAATATCTCTGACTAGAGGGTGAAGGTCTGTCTTGGCACACCCGCTCCAGATCTAGTCGATCACTATAGCCGAATCGCCCTCTTTAGGACTCATCTTATGTGTCAAGTGGTCACTCGATCTAATTCGATTAGCTGGCCTTAGATGTCGCTTAGTTTATTTATGTAATGCTATACAGTAACTCATTTAGCTTACTGTTCTAGCCTTGGTCCATCCTTTAACTGCTTTGATCTTCCTCAAACTTGATTGCATGACATTGTTTAAACTAATCTTTATCAGGATATATGCAATCTTATCTAACACTTCCCATCAGTGGCCTCCTTGCTCATCCTATTTAATCATGCTTGAACGCTTTAGTCTAGTTCTCATTACCAGCCTTTGAGGTTATATTATAGGCTAAGATGTGGTATAAATAGCATCCAAGGCCTCCTTAATGGATGCTCAACAAATATTTGCTCAGGTCATTACAAAATATAATGACCCATGGGATCACCTAAAAAGTCTAGCAGGATATTGTTATCAAGAACATTTTGACCCTCATTTAAAGTATCCAATACATCCTCAATCATATTTAATGTGGAACTAGGTACACGTCCATGTTAGTTCTGGCATATTATAATATTAGCTAGAAAGTTGTTATTTAGAATCCTTCAACTTTTTCTTGGGTCATGAATATTGTTCATGTCGGTCATGACCAGCAGGCCAAGGAATATTTAAAAGATAATTTGCCCGTTCACCCAACCCACTAAGAAAACTTTTGTGCAAGCTAGTCGTTTAGTGCAGGATAATGTCATCATATATATATATATATATATATATATATATATATGTAAGGATGCAAAGACTCAAGTTATAGGTAATAATATATATTATAAATGTGCACGTGTGGGGCGCATTAGTACGTGAGAGGTCATTGGAGGAGATGTCACGGAGGAGATAATGCTCTCACCTGCTCTTTATTATAATGAACTGCACGTATGTGTGGAAGTTAAATACCTTTCAACCTTTTCTACTTCTTGAATTTTTAACTCCTAAAGCAAGATTTTTGATGCAAGTGATTAAGTCATAAAGTTGAGAAGAAAATATGAACGACATTAGGCATAGATTTGCAGCCAATATTTTTGACTTATTTTGGAAAGACTAACCGGTGAGATGAGGCACTTTATCCCTTCTTAACTCCAGAATAAATATTAAATACATCTAAAAGCCAGGGCGAAACTTTGGGTTTGTAGTAATTCAGTCAAACTAGAGAAAATAAAAAATCAGCTATTACTTGGATACTATGGACTGTTCGGTTGCTTGTAAGAAGGGTTGCAAATGGGTCGGTTGACTCAGTCGACCCACTTCTATATCATCAGGTCTAATTTGGATCAACAAAAAAAAAGGGTCCAACCTAATTCGAACCTAATCTAGCCCAGACCTAATCATGTAAACCATGTTCTCCTTTATTCTAAACATATTTTCTAATTTATTGAATGAACTCTAATTTAACTTATTTTCTCTTTTTCATCAGAGCATCCATATCTCTCATCTATTTTTCACTTAATTATTATTCATATTTCATTATTTTTCATAGCTCTTTATTCATAAAGCTATCAATATATAATTTAAATTTTGTAGTTTGAAAACTTAAGAATGATCAATTAGTTAAATGAATTTAAAATATTTGATAAAAATTCAAGTTTAAGTTAGCTCCTTTTAGTTTTTATTTAAAAATTTTGATCCATTGTTATATTTTACCTATAATAGAATGCTAGATATCTTGACTCAAGTTACAAACCCGATCTAATCAGTTCCAACCCAAATTTGAATATCTTGGGTTGGATCCGGTTCACACTTGAACCCGGCCCAACTCAAATGGCCCACTACATCTAAAATTCTTTCTATGTACCTGGCTTGATCCAACTTGATTAACTAATGGATTGTGCTCATGTTCAAAATCATTAGTTGGGTTAGGTCAGGGTCAAGCATGCCCTGATCTGACTTGACCCATTTGGGCACCTACTTGTAGGTTTTATTAAAACATATATCTCTAAAAAATAATTCTCTATGAATAGGTATTATGGAAATAGGGAGAAACCTGTTGTTCAAATAGCAAGGGGGTATTCGCTTTGAAGAGACCTTTAATCCTGTTGTTGAGCCAATACTGTTTGTATAGTTTTTGCTATTGCCAATGTTTGAGATTGGCCTATTACATAGCTCGGAGTTAAAATGTCTCCCTTCATCGAATTCTCTTAGAGGAAGTCTATATGACTCATCCCTTGGATTTGTTGATTCTTCAAAGCCTACGCATGTTGGCAAGCTTCACCATGCAATCTATGATCTCTGTCCAGCACTCTGATTATGGTTTAATCACTTTAGTTCAGTTCATCCCTCTATTGGTTTTAAATGCAGCAAGGTGTGCAGATTCATCTGTGTTTGTCTTCACACTTCCTCAACAGTTCTAGTATTTCTACGGTATACTGACAACATTATTCTTACTGGTTGACCTATATACTTCAATTATCAGTTATTAATGGCTTATCTTCTTTGTTTACTAAGAAAATCTTGGTTCCTTGCACTACCTTCTTGGTCTTGAGGCTATAAGAACATCAAATCATCTTACTCTCACACAAATGATGTATTTTAATAAAATAAATCTCATGAAAATGCTTGATTGTAAACCTCAACTCCAATAGCTCATGGTGCTAAGATCTCTTTGTATGATTGCCTCTTGATGATCCCACTCAGTATTGACAAATTATTGGTGCCATGCAGTATTTGACCTTCAGTAGACCAGATATTACTTTATGCCATGCAACAAGTATGTCAACTTATGCATACTCCACCAGATTCCCATCTCCTCAAACGAATTTTTAGGTATCTTAGAGGCACAATTAGTTTTGGCTTACATTTTGATTCCTTTTGCTTGGTATTATGCCTCTCTCCTGGTCCACAAAGAAATAGCTTACAGTTTCCCAATCTAGTAGGGAAGCAGAATATAAAGCTTTGTCATATACCACTTCTCCTCTCCTATGGATTTCCTACTAATCGCATGATATTGGCATCCATGCTCCTCAATTTCTTACCATTTATTCGGACAAGTTGGGTGCTACTCAGCTTACTACTAGTCCTCTTTTCCATGCTGGTCTGAAGTATATAGGGATTTCTTGTCATATTGATCAGGAGTTGGTATGCTGAGAACTTCTCATCCTTTATGTTCATTCGACTAATCAGCTGCCAGATGTTTTCACAAAGGGATTGCAACTCTTTTGTTCTCATCCAGATGTTTCGTTTTCTTCTTCTCCCATTTCGGGCCGTTGCCGGGCATGGCACACTGCCGACACCGCATGAGTCGTCGACAACTGGGGGTCTTTGGCCATGAGCTGTTGTTGCCGCCAAGCACCTCCCACCGCTCGGAAAGAATAGAAGAGAGAGAGAGAGAGAGAGCCCCACAGTTCTCTCTTCTCGTATTTTTTCTCTCCTCTCTCTAGTTTCTCTCTTTCCTCTCTTTCTCTCTAGAAATCCTATAGATTCCAGTACAGGGTCTTGTCAAACTGATCTACGAAGAAAAGAGGCCTATAAATTTATAGTTAATGATTTTCTGAATATTGAGGATTATGGGTTTGGTATTTAAATTTTGACTTAGACACTCTGTAATAGTATTAGTTCTATATAATGGATAATGAAATTAGATTTTTATTGATTATATTTTATTTGAGATAAATTTGGAAGTTAAATAAAATATTTGGCTTCGTATTATCAAGGATTGTACCTTTTAGTAATGGCCGTGTTATGCACTGAATTTGGGGTGTGACAACATTTCCTTACATCATGGTACTTGTATCGATCAAAATCACAACCATAGGGTATGTGACTTTTAATTACAAAGTTGAAGGTTCAACTCCCCTGCATAACATGTTAGATGTATGCCCTAAAAGCCAATCTGGCGGACACATTATTAATTCTGGGACATAAATTTGTACTTAACTTTATTATTATTGAATAATAAATGGGCATCTTTTTATTTATATTGTTTATGTGTCTATGAATCGTCCAAGAAATTAATAAGATGATGATACATATTCTCAAGAGTTGAGAATTTGAGCCATGTATCATTAGTGATTAATTTCTAAATGCTCATGATCAATGGATCATCACGAGGACAGTGATCGATCCGATCAGTGCACAGATCACTTTCCTTATGGATGGACGAGACTCGAGTCCACAGTGTAGGGACACTGAAGTGATAGTGCAGGTGCTTGTTAGAGAACAAGGGTACTGAGCGTGACCAAGACAAGAAGTCACTTGGATGTCTATCTACTCGTCAGTGACTTGCTTGATGTTGTAGTAGTGTGACTGGTCCTTTGACTTGCGGTGCTTCGGCTATTCACAATGAGGTTATTGTAGCTTGACTGCACATATACATGGTCTCTAGTCATATGGGTCCTTGTTGTGTAGATTGGCTGCAGTAGATTCACTGTAGGAGTAGGGTATGCATTTACATGGAATCTATCGACCTTGATAGAAGAGGAGTGATCCTATGCGATTTATTAGACTGAGTTATAAGACCTTGGCCAGGGCAGTAATATAAAGTGGAGAAAGAGTTTTCCACTATCGAACTCAAGTCGAATAAATCTAGACATATGTCAGACAACGGGGTTTGACGAGTTATCCATGACCTCCGGTCTGTAGGGATCCACGATAGAAGGACTGTATCATACGATAACTGCACCTAGAGGTTCATCATTCTATTCTGCTGGATAGCCACTACATACTGCTAGGTGTCACTGGTGGATGGTGAGACTCACAGGGATCATCTCGATGGTCGATAATCCCTAGTGAGTTGAGTTGGAATTGTTTCAACCCATTGAAAGGAGTTTTCAATGATATTATGACAGAGATTGCAATATATCTCACTACCAGTCAGAATAGAACTTATGGGGTCACACACATTAGAAGTATTGACCGATCCGATGGTTGAATTGTGATTAAGAATCACATATGATCAATTAGATTGATAAATTGAAAACCCGCTAAGAGTTAGTGGTTAAAAGAAGGAATAATTGCAATCGGATTGCAATTTAATTTAATTAATTGGATTTAATTGATTAGACTTGATCACGAGTCCTACTTGAAGTAGGATTCATGGAGTCCTAATTGGATTAGGATTTCAAATTAAATTAGAGTGGAATAGAATTTCTAAAGTCCTAATTGTCTTAGGGCTGAAATTTGAACAAGTTCTGATTAGATTAAGATTTTCTTAAGTCCTAATTAATTTTTAATTTTAATCTAATTAATTAAATGACTCGTAATTGGATTAGGATTGAAGAGTTCAATAGAGTCATGGTTCAATTAAATCCTAATTGGATTAGGATTTGGAGGAATTGAATTGGGTTCATCTAATCCTTTTTAGAAAAGGATTGAGTCCTTATGAATGTGGCAAAACCCACCCCACTTAATGTGATTAAGTGGGGTGTGAGAATAGAAGGGAGAAGAGGGAGGGGCGGATGAAAAGGAGGGGCTACGCCCCTCCTCTCTTGGAAAATAAGATGATAATGATGAGCTCCTAAAAAGTAGGAGCTCATCCTTATCTATTATGGCATTAAAAGGAGAGGGGTTTTGGCCCCTCTATTCATGCTATTTTTCTGGTGGTTCACGGCAGCAAATATCCCTCTCTTCTTCCTCTCTTCAGCCGTAAGTAACAAGGGAAAAAGGAGATCAAGGCGTGGCCTCCTCCCTCTCTTCTTTTGGTTCTAGCGTAAGGGAAAGTAAAAGGCTGCGAAGAGCTTTCGTTTCTTCTTCCTTGGCACTTCCTTCTTCTTCCTCCTCTCAAGACAATCAAAGGTTGATTCAAAGGAGAGGACTTCAGCCATCCATAGCCTTCTCTGCAAGGGAGCTAGCACTCTCGGGAGATCCAAAGGCTTCGATCGACTCAATACTTCGTGTGGATACCTGTAGACGCCGGACGCGTGTGCGGCTTCCACTGAACCCTCATCGAATACCACGTGAATCAGATTTGCGGAGACCATCTACCCGCACAAGGTGAAGATCTAATCTTCTTAATCATGATTTTAAAATGATTTAATAAGAATTTAATCGTGATCTATTTATAAATATTTTTAAAATACGTTCATGCGATGAACGGGATCTGCACATGCCCTTCCGCTGCATATCTGAAAATTTTTGAATTTTTCAGCGGCATGTGACAGATCCTAACATAACATTTCATCATTTTCTTTTCTAGTTCAAATAAGATTTTTTTTTCAATTTTTAATAAATGTAATCACACTCTATTATGTATACAGAATTTCCTGATTTATTTTAATAAAAAATCATGTGCATCGATATTGCACCGTATTCTATTATATAATATATATAATAATTCAACATGTACAACTTTCTATCGCTTTTCATATATTCCAATGCCAGACTAGAGCAACGTGCTTATAAATCCACCAATGCAACCATGCCTGAACCTTCATAATTTCATGGCATTTAAGTCATGGCACACTAAGAAATTCGTAAGTAACAATAGATCAGAACCACAAGAAGTTTCAAAGGGACAATAAATATCATCCTATGATAACATAACAAAGATATTCAAATATAATCTAATCATGGTATGTGTCCATCAAGAACCGAAAGGAAATAATATCAGGCATAGTTTCATAGAGATTCACAAGAAATCATTAATATCAATCACTTCCACTAACTCTGATGATCCTAAGATCTACCACATTACATATGACTTGGTTCCACTTTCTCCTGAAATCATTAGTAAGAATGAACAGATTTTATTAATCTTGATAGCTCTAGAGCTAATCACATTATAACTTTATGGTTATTCCTATCATCACCACCAAAAGCTATATGATCACTACCAACGTTAGCAACAATTCTAGAAATCCAAAAACAAAATTTGTTTAGCGAGGATAAAAGAGCATAGTGCTGAATGATACAATTATGAGTAATGATCAAAGAACTTATGCTAAGAATTATAAATTATGGGGCAGCAATAATATGCATACTAACTTCAATGATGATTCAACAAATATACATATCCTCCGCATGAGTCATTGCAAGTCCAATATCATGGAGAAATAAGATATATCAATGAATTCACTAGGAAACTAAAGAAAAAAATAAAATCATATAACTGTGAAGTCATATCTGAAAAACAAGTGTTGTAGTTGACAACTTTATCTTGGTAATTTGGAAAAAGAAATTATCTAGCACTCATAGTTAATGCACCATGTCAAATAAACAAGAATCATCTAAAATATTATTAGGAGATTTAGATAAAATACAATGTCAGGGCTTATCTAGCTAGTTTTTCAGTTATATCATGTCCACAATACAAATATCAGACTCTCAACAAACTATATTAGAGATTCACATACAAACAATAATGGGTATGCCCAACTCATCATCATGCATACTTCTATGTTATCGTCGACGATTTGGGGTCGGTTGGTGGAGGAGAAGGGTTGAGATCGGTGAAAGGGGCTGAGAAGGGGGTCGGTCGGCATGGGTTAGGGATTTGGGGCTGATGGAAGGGGTCGGATTTTGTTTGGGGGAGGAATGGAATCCGACGATGCTCATAAGCATCGTCGGATTTTGGCTTTCGCCGATGCTTATAAGCGTCGGTGATTAACCCTTTCGATACTTATAAGCATCGGTATTAGGTGGCTTCCGGCGACACTAAGCAAAGCATCGACGAAACCTATTTTTTTCGACTTTTTTAGAAGCTTCGGCATTCTGTCACTGAAAAAAAATGTGCAGTATGTCAATCAGTATGCACAATCAATTAAAGTTGTAGAAGCATCTTTCCTCACCCACCTAAAAACAGCAGCAGATTAAAAACAAGAACCTTGGAGATCTTCTGTAATAGTGCAAGTCCTTCAAAGAGATTAATGTGACAATGGACTAATCAACACAGATCCCAAACAAATGACAATCTATATCTCATGTTCTACTAACATGGACCAATTAGCACTGAACTAGTTCTCAAGGGTAACTCTCATCCTACATACTACTTATATCCATAACCCGCCCTCATGTCAACTCATCACCATCATAATAATGTAGAATAGATAATTATGCATAAACTAACTTATATATTGTGCTATTTGTATGTCTAATAAATAATATCATCTATTCATATAAATCTAAATCACCTATAATAAACGAAAGAAAAAGAACCAAATTATATAATCATGTGATGCATATATCAGTAGAGTGAATAGACTTGTCAAGGAGCAATCAATGTAAATAAACATGACATATGATACCATCATATGTACTATTACAATATATATGCAAAAAAAACGCTCAATGCATGAGCCATCTACCACTACGAAGATTGGGAGAGTCTCATATATTTACCCGCATGCAGAGATATTGTTTTTTTGTTTCGAAGCTATGATACCTAGAGCACCAATATTCACCCTAATTGTATTAATTGCTGCAACTAATGTGATATGGCATGACTTTTCATACCTTATTTAAAAATCCAAAAATATGCTACATATATCTATATATAATGATCATCATTAGCTAAAAGATGGTAAAATGCCCTCATTGTTATACACGATAATGCACCAAAATTATAATAGTGACCATAATTGCAAGTATTGTACATAAAAGTAGCCTCAATGCCATATTATAAGGGGTTATAAATGTTCACATAAATCAGGACAGCGCAATAGAGTCCCTCTATAATTGTCATATAGAAATCTATGCCCTTATATTATCAAATTACATATCTTTTAGGCATAAAATTCAATTACAGGGGCTTGGCAGGCATTGGTTTGTATTTAGGGTAGGATCCAAGCCTGCCAGACCTAAGAGTATAGTCTAGAGTAGGGTTATCCAAATAGTTTATATAGTCATTTGGTGAACTGGCCTGTTTCCAAATAGTTTGTAGTAAGATTCATTACAATACCACAATAAAAGAGATAACGATATAATTATAATTTAGATTTTTTTGCACGAATACCCTCTTAAATATTAAATTTTGGCATGAATACCCTTCTAAAATTGATATTTACATGTATATTCTTATAAAACATTTGTTTTGCTATTCTACCCCTTTTTTTTATCCTTATTTTTGCATATGTACTCACATTATCTAACGCCGTTAAAAATTTAACAGTTTTCAAATTAAAATGACTTAAAATATTCTTAATGGGTAGATGTGCAAAAAGAAATATTTATAAAGTGATCGCGATGGAGGACAAAAAATTAATTTCAAAATTTTATTTTATTTTATTTTTAATTAAAATAATTATGGTTTTTATTAACGGTGTTAGAAAAATCGTTATATTATGGGCATTTATGCAAAAACAGTGTTTTATGAGGGTACAAAAATAAATATAAATTTTAAGAGGGTATTCATGCAAATTTGAATTTTTAGAAAGCTATTCATGCAAAAAAAAACCCTTATAATTTTTGTGATCAATAAGGTTTCAAGGTATAATGCTTGTGTCATTTAAGACTATTTAGATAGGAGGGAAGTCTGCCGAGAACCTGACTCTACAATAGTATAAGGAGTTTTGTGCTGCAGTGAGGGATCAAACAACATGGGAAAGTGGGAGAGTATTTCCTAAAATATCTCAAAAAATGTAAGTCCTGCATAAAACTCAACAGGTGCATATTCTTATGCATGCATTACTTGTTCTTTTCTATGATCAAATGGTTTTAGTTTTTCTGTTCTCAAATTCTGTAATGTTATTGAATTCTGTCAGCCACCTATCCTAAACAAAATCAAATCCAGTTTTAAAAATGTACAAATTATAGTTTCTAAAACTATCTCTATCATAGGGTTCATTGGTTGGTGGCCGGCATAAACTGCATATATGAACCTGTTCTTAGCAAACCAACGTACCAAGGAACCCAAGTCTAAAAAACCAGCAATTATTTCTTAATTATTTGAATTAGCAGCAGCCTTGCCCAACCAGGGCCATGGAACCAAGAAGATGAAGATGGCAAAACAAAGACACTTAAATTTGTAAAAAGATTTTAAGCCTATCAGAAAACTGGGCCAGGTACAACTGGTTTAGCCTTCAAATTGGCAAAGTCAAACCCAATTGTGTGTCTGTGCTTCCCATGTAAAGGGACTCTCGTGCTAAACATTGGGTTGGCTGGACCCTGGGTTAGTAGCCCAAAACAACCATGAATATTATACTATGCTAGCCTAACGAGACGGGGCCAGACCAACAGCATTAGGTTAGTATTTCAATGCTCTAAAGTTAAGTGTAGTTCATGTGAACGGCATGTCTGAAGAAATATCTCAATCAAACGAAGCAGGCCAGCAGTGGACTAGCTTTAGTTTCATCTAAAGAGCACTTCATAATTATGAAAACTCGTGTAAGCGTGTGTTTATTCCCATATCAGTTATCTACTGGATAGATCTTGCGTACTTATATAGAACTAAGTAACTTAAATAATAACTTCCGACTAGTCTTTTTGGATAAAATCTTGATGCTGTGACAAATGATATCAAAACAAACCCCGCCTAAAACCAATGTGGACTAGGAGACACTACAACACGGATCTATTAGGGCAGACCACAGACCGATTGTGGTGTTTGTGGTTAGATTTGAATTGATTTAAACCCTTAACCTGACGAGGACGTTAAGACTTGAACAGAGAAAATATGTGAAAACTCGTACGAACATGTGTTTAGTCCCATATCGATTATTTGCTGGGTAGATCTTGAGTATTTATATAGGATCAAGGAACTCAAATAATAACTTTCGGCTAGCTTTTTTGGATGACGTCTTGAATTGTGGTAATAATTAACCAAAAACTAAGCCCAAACATTCTACCAAAACAAAAACAACTAAGCCCAAACATTAGTTTTTTAATTTCTTTCTTTCTGTCTCTCTTTCTTTCTTTTTTTTTATTGGGTCACAGGAGAGTGAGAATACTCACTCCAAATGGATGAAAGGCGCTCCCTTGCATCTGCTTTAATGAAATAAGCCAAGATTGGAGGAAATTCTGCAATCCAGACTCTTCTTACTTGCTCCATGCTTGCTATGTTGGCCAGACAATCTGCTACATGATTAGCCTCCCCAAGAACATGAAGGTAAGAGGCTATTCCCCATCCTCTATTCTATACCCACTCTATTCCACCCAAGCCGGTGCGCCTCCTCCGAGCAGACCGAGCTACTCACTACATGCAGGAATAAGGCTTGGTATAAACATTATCGAGAATTCCAAGCCGCAAGGGGGTTATACTATCTGAAATTTGCAGTTGGGCAAAAACAGGCTCAACCCAAAACATTTTCAAATCCAGGCTCAAATTGTCCTCTTGGTTTGGCCCATACTCGTAATCTTACTTTGTACCCCGCATACTCGTAATCTCTCCTTTGGATTGCTATGCAACAGCTTATCTATGTGGAATAAACTGTTAACACTGAGGAATGCTTGATGAAAAAGTGACACATAAATCAAAGGATGTAACAGTTTATATACATATTAACATGAATGAGACTAAGGTTGCTAGCAAGCCATGTCACTGTGTCAAGATCATACATAATATGTGCAGAGTCCACCTTGGTGATATTTAAAGGTATTTGGGACAAGATCTGTCCAATTTGGATCAGTTCTTAGAAAATTATCAATGCATATAGCTTCAGGTTTTGCCTGCATCGTTTTAGAATTTATTATTCAATAAATTAATGGGGATGGAAGAAACAAAGAAATAGAAAGAAATCCAAATATTTGATCAAGCTTTGACCCAATGAAAAACAAACTAATCAAGTGTATGCAATTGGTTTCCCTTTCTGACCCTGTTTGGATACCCATGCAGGAAACAAGTTTTAGAGAATAAAAATTCTTTTAGTAATAGAGTGTTGGATCATGCTAATACTCTAATAAAAATTTACTCTATTATTCTATATTTTTACTATTTGAGTGATTAAAAAAAATCTAGAAATATTTTCTGGCGACTTTGTTATGTTATTCTACATCTTGTTCCTTCATTCAGGCTAGTTGAGATCATCTACCATCATAAGGACCAGCACTAATAGTACCATCCATAACCATCACCATCACCATGCCCAATATGCCATAATCACCACTACCATCTTCCTATCAATATTTTACCACCACCACGATGGTTACCACAACTATCACCACTAGCACGAACCAGTACCATCATCACAACCACCACCAATATTCGCTACTATAAAATCTACCATCATGAGGAGACTTCTTTGTCTCTCTAGCCACCAACGGTAGGGTCGATGGCTGAAATAGGGTCGGATTCATTGAGGGTGGATATGGTAGGTCGAGAAAAAAAGAAAAGCTATATCTTACTGGAGTGGCATATTCAAATACTCCAATATTTGGAAATATACTCTAAAATATCTATCTCTTTCTTTTTGTGAATCGGACAAATCAAATTATCCTAATAAAAATACAACCAATGGCATCACTATAAAAGATATCAAGGAGTTGCATAGGAGTCGCAGAAATGGAGTCCAAATGACATTATCAAAGTGATTAGCATTATGGAAAGAAACCTAATCAGCTATATTGTTGGCTTCTCTACAAAAAAGTGTGTCGCTTCAAAGGCCACTAAGTAATCTTTCAGAAGTCTGCCAAAAGAGTAAGTCCTGTCAATATGACTATCCAAATTGTTTGTCCAGCTGATGACAGTCCTAGAGTCATACTCAAGTATAATCTAATTTGCTCCCTGGATAGTGGTGTCATGGATGATTCCCTCTCATTCACTCTCAATTCAGCTAGAGGAACTGTGGTGTCTTAAAGTTGAACACCCCCGGCCACCTCTAAACTGGAATTAAAACTATGAATAATGAAAGCTTCTCTCCCATTTGCTCCACCATCCAGCACACTACCATCGAAGTTAATCTTAAAATAGCTTAGGGATGGGAGTTCCTAGGTGGGGTAGATCATACCAAAGTCATCATGACTACTAAAATGGAAACCCAACTTTCCCAGCAAAACTCCATCCCTTGATGGTCATGGTATGAATGAATTTTCCAGGTTATGTGAAGGCTTTCATACGTAGGGATTTTGGCCTGAATGAATTTTCCAGCCTATATGAAGGCTTTCATGCATAGGGATTTTGGCTTGTTCCCTCAAATAACCATCTATTTTTAGACAACCAGATATGATATGCAGTATGAGCATAAATAATAATTTGATTTCCCTGCCTCTTGTGGTGCACACCATCCTTTCGAGACCCGCAAAGAGAGTCTAAAGAATTAAAAGGAGTGAGAAAACGGATGGCTGCAACAAAGAAGCCAATTCCAAGCTATCTTCCAAAGAAAGAGAGCCAATCCCGGGTGAGTACCCACCTCTCAAACTAAAATATTTATCCAAATACCCACTTATAAATACCTTACATTGGACAATAAAAATACCAGAAAATAAAAAAAAAAAATCTCATATTTGGAGTAACCAAAGAAGGCCTTTGGCTTTCTCTTATTCTCCGCAGCGCGAAGGGCCAAGGATGCAAGGCCTGAAGGTCAAACCACGCATCAGATCAAGCGTGTCCCGGACGAAATTGCAACAGTTCTAAATCATCAGGCAAACTGTTTGCCGTGTACCTTTTCAATGCTCCTACGTCAAGTTTACGTGTTCTAGACCCCTTGAATTTGAACTACCAACGTCTTCTGAAGTGGATCACGCCAATCATCTTATCTCATTTCTATCTCATTTCTATAGGCTCCATTCATCATAGCTCATCTTGATTTGTCCACCTGGTGCACTGCTGAGATGGTACAAGTTGTATGGGATACAATTTCTCTATGCATCTTAACATCTTGTGGCTATTCGTCACAGGGAATGTATTGAAGACTTGCGTTTCCAGGACGCCGGATGAAGAAAAAGATAGGTACACGCCAAGAAAGGAGGCAGCCCGTTTCATGCACGTTATCGCAAGAAGCCTAAGTTTGGTCTGCTTATTCTTCCTTTCTCATCTTTTGCAATTTCGCATTTCCAAAAGTCAAGCTTTGTTATATTTTTAAAATTTAATGGATATGTAATTTTAAAAGTTGAAACTTTTTAGATCCATGAAAATCCACTTAATTTTTGTTTTGGTAAGAAAAGATCAGAAATTTTTATTTTTATTTTTTATAAACAATACACGTTTGGTCTGAATAAATATTTATTGAATATTAAGATATGTGCATCAAGAGTTTAATAAATGTATGCCAGGTGTTTTAAATTTCTGCATTATTCATCTCGCACTTACACCTATGGATAAAATCATTCAAGAACCTTTAAACGTGTATTTTTTTTTTAAAAAAAAAAGTAATCTTTTCTTGCAAAATCAATAATCAAGTAAATTTTCATGCAAAATTCGCAAAAGGTTATTCACTCAATGGTTTTATGGAAATAAATATGGAGCTGAGACATGCTATTCAAAGCAAGAAAAAGAAATCAAATAACTTGACTTTAGATTGAATTTCCATTCTATGATTTCAAGTAATTTTTCTATTCTGGACTATTAATCTGAAGCATTATTAAAATGAACTGAAATAAAACCCTAGAAGGATACCCAGGGCCAACAGCAAATCATTTGGCAGGCCAAGTCCCTTCTGTTGACATCTGATGTAGAAAATCTTGATGTGCAACCAACCAGGAATGGATTACATTGGAACTGAATGAGAACAAAATGGTGATGCACTAATTTACAAAAGCTGTATACTTTATCATTATGAGAACGCTAGAAACTATATCCTAAAACAAGCACATGCAGCCAACAACTTTTGCACACCTACTGATCTCCCTTGACCTCTTGGTAAAAGATAATAAAAGCTGTGATACTTTTCCTGCTGTTATCTCCACATAGAATTATTAGAAGTTGGAAAAAAAATTGTCAAGGCACCTGAAGAAAGTAGATTTGAGCATAACTGAAAAATTAATGATGCAGCCATGCAGGATATTTTTCAAGTTGGCATTTGACACCTGAAGAATCTGTTTAAAGATCCATCCAGCATCCTTTATGTTTCTCCAGGAGCATCAGAGAACAGAACCAAGACCAGAAGAACAGTGCCATGGCATCTCTAGCATTTATTCATTCAGATAAAAGCACTGATGTGGATCACAAACATGTATCTATCAGTGCCAGATTGTTACGGAATGCAGATCCAAGCCATTAATAAATGATTGAGAAGTGTTCGAAGCTGTGGTGAGATAGGAGATTATGATTAAACCGGAGTTCTCATTGGTTACACTCATTCTTAAAGCATTTGTGATTTGACAGCCACAAATAGCAGATGCTTACTGAGCTGAAACTGGACGGTAGACTTTCAGCTCGCATGTTCGATATACACAAGAGTGCCAAGGTATATGAAACAAATTGCTTAAAGCTAGTTTAAGCAGATATTTTTAAAAGTTGTCGTCAATCACTATATGAACAAGGTGATTTAGATGGAATTTATAATCTGCATAAATCATTGAAAGATAATATGACAAAGAATACCGAGGATTTTTATCGTTAAAAAAACATGCAAATAAATGTTACATGGCACAATCTGAGAAATTTTTATGTTTAAAAAATATAAAAGGAGGCTGAGAAAGCAATGTAGCAGAAAAGCTTTTTCATTTGATCAACTAGGACAGAGCATAATAATGTTCATGTGGAGTAAGATGGATGACTATAACAATAGAATTAACATGTTCTAAAAAATCCATATGATGATAAATGCATTCACTTTTGGTTGCTACACTTCATCTGAACAAAGAGGGAAGGAAAAGAGCTAAACCATGGGGTGTGCTGGGAAAGATGCTTGCGACATCCCAGGCCTTGGAAGATGGTTGGATGCTCCATTGTTCCACCAGACATCCATTGAAGTTTCCTTTATATAATAATCATAGAGATTCTTGTGTGCAGTATAACATCCACTAAATTGATGACAAATCAATACTTTGTTTTTGCTCAATCTACCAAGAAGTTACAATGTCAGCCCAGAAAGATAGCAAACCAATAAAATTCTGTCTCTGCTCCTGCAATTCATAGTCTCAAGCTGCAAATATCCTGCTAAATGTAGATTGCAACATGATATATGCTCTCCAAAAATGCAGAGAATCTGATGAACATTGCTTGGGTTAATTCCTGCATAGTGCTTCCCATGCATAAGAGTATAATGTTAAATAAAAGAACACAGTTATAACAGCACATAGAGCTCCCTTATATACATATTTAAAAGGAGAAAAGCATTTACACTGGAGGGTGAAATTAAAATTAACAGGTTCATGCTGATAGCATTACTCATTCTTTCTGTACAGTAAAACTTTGAGAATGTTTATAACTCAAGGCGGCATGGGTTGATAAAAATGAAAAGCTTTATTTTTCTCCTTTTCCCTTCTGAATCCACAAAAGAAATGGGGCATGACTCCAGTAGCTTGTCAAGTAGTAGGAGCGTGTAGGCTGACAACTCCCCATTGATAAGGATGCAGACATCTTGTTTGGCATAGTGAATAACCACCAAAGTCAAGCTTTAAAAGGAAAATAGACAGCGTAGGTATATGCATATTATGATAATGACCCTATTCAATTGATGATTCAGCTCTTTGCCTGCGCATTTGGGCTCCCCAAGATAGGTTCTCCCCGACATCCTTGTTCATGCTCCTCCTCTTTAACTCAGAAATCTGATCTTGCCAACAGTCCCTCCAACCAGACCTATCCTCCAATTCCTAATGAGAAAACAACAACTCAGCACATAAGCAACCATAGTTAAATGACATTGGTGAACACCACAGAGAAGAGAATGACAGAAATTGGAAGTAAGAAATAAAACCAAGTACACTAAGATTAAATAAACGGTGAAGAGAAAGAACTATCGGATTAACATAGAGATAAAAGATAATAAGTTGGTTAATATTCTTAAATATCAACTACCAAAGAAATTGTTAAATTAACATAGAGCAACACAAACACAAGAAGAAAACATATGTACTAGACAAGGCAATATCAATACAACAGATTGAAGCATTTGAAACTCCAAATGTCAAGGTGAATGTGGTTGAACTCAGAGAGACAGTATGCAAATTGGATGGAGAACGAGTACTAATAATAGAGTGATGGGTAACAAGTTGAGACGGTAGAGCCACCTAGTATCAAGTCAATAAGGGGCGCACACTCACATCAAAGAAAAGGAAGGGGAAAAAAGAATCAAATAAAAATATGGATGTCTGAGGACTAAAGTTTTCAGTGATGATTTTATGACCCTTCACACATTTATGCCAAAATACAATACAAAAGTAGAAACCCAGTTTACAATAATCGAAACTTTAAACCAAATTAATGCTTAAAGGATCTGTTAGGAAGCAAAATTCCTGAAACACAGAATAGCAAAAATAAGATATTCAGCCACAAAGAACATATTCCATTTAGTTCAACTACATCCACTTCAATTTGTATACAGAAAGAAGCTAAAAACTCTATGAAGAAATAAATGTAGAACATATTCCCACCAAAAGACAGTTGCAAATTAATTCTTATTGATCAAAGACAAAAAAAATTAGCAGAAACTAGAATCTAGATCTCCAAGCATAAAATCCTTCTGAATAAACATAAGGTAAAGTAAGGAATCACCAACCAAAAAACAGAAATTTACTTAAGAGATATAGAAACCAGTGCTATTTTGTATTATAGCTTAGAGGGCTCAGATACTACAACAACAGATCACCAAACAACAAATAAAGCAAATATTTATTCAATATCTAGATACTTTAATAGAAACACTTATCAGTTTCATCCAGAACAAAGGTACTGCAAGGTCAGGTTCCAGAAATCAACAAAATCTTGTATCAATTTATATCTGAGAAAAAATTAACAAACTTTTTTAATATCTAAGGATTGAGGAAATTCAGAAGCAAAAAAAGGGTTGATAATTCCAAAAGAAATCCACTTCGTACATGAAAAACCCTAAATTTGAACTTTTAAAAGGTTAAAAAGCTAGTAAATTTAATACAACATGAGTGAGAAACAGCTTGATTGTCCTTGACATTGACTTCTTCTTTTTAATATAGATATTAAGACTTCTTCAAAAAAGATCATTTCAGATAAAAAATATAGGAAACTGTAGTCCAGAAACTCTAAATATGTCGTATTGCTCAACATACATAGAAGGATGACAAGCAACAAGAAGCTAAACCCAAAAATGTTCTAGAAATTCATTGCGTTAGAATTCAACAAACTTCACATCATTCCTAGAGCTTTTGTTGGATTGTCGGGGTAAACAAAGTATTATTCAACAAAAAAAATTAAAATGTCACACCCAAACTCTGTTTAAAATTATATAAGTATCCCTGGAGGTCCCAAGTAACTTTGACTTTGAGTCTACAACCAGAACCCAAATATACAGCCTATATACAGATGACAAACGCTGAAAAGGTACAAATTCTTCTAGAATTTTAGACCTTCTAGTACCACTGAATTCTAGAAGTCCTGTAGATAAAAAGAAAAAGAAAAAGAAATCCGAGAGATTATTCACATGAATAAAAAAAAGATACATCAATGACTAAAGAAATCGGTACTCTTGCACATGCAGGCAAGGAAAAAATGTCCCAGAAGCTCAGACCTCACATATTTGAATAACTAAAAATTAAAAGAATCTACACAAGCAGATTACGTAATAAATATTTTAGAACAGGAGGAAATTTCCCATCAATTGAAAAGAAACCCAGAGAATTCTATCTCAAATATTTAAAAACATAACCTGTTAAAGATGAAGAGCAACACCACATAATTAGACAACTCTAAAAGTCTAAAACAACATGAGAATACCAACCATGGAAATTCTGAAAGACACTAAATATTAGTAAACAAATAGAAGCTGTGTCTAGCAACCGCATATATTTGCCTAGTCAGCAATTACTAAAACTCTTCAAAAAATTTCAGATCTTTCACCACCCTATATTTCTCAAGGCCTCATAGAAAAAGAACAAAATCCAGATAAAATACAAAGTAAGAAGGAAAAAAGGTTTTATAAACAGGCAAAATAGGATTACACCACCTTGTGGAAAACTACATAGACGTTCTGATTTCAGGCACCTGACCCACCTATTTTTGATGCCTCCATAAAGCTATCCCATCAGCTTGTGTGTGGTGCCATTCCAAGAATAACTGACGCCTAGGATTATGTCATATATGAGCAGATGGAATGTGTTCGAAAGCAGCACCGCAACTTATATGGTGCTTCTACTTAAAGTTCTATCAGCAAATCTAGATGAAGCCTTGTATCTGTAGTGTTTACTTTTATTTTTTGAAAATTTTGTTTATGTGGTAAATCACACATGAAGTTAAAAGGATCTGAAGTCCTACATACAAAATATATCAAAATCACGGAAACCCATATTCCTCTTGACTCATGTAAAATTTAAGTCCATATTTAGATCAAATATTGTTTTGAAACTACAAATAGTTTTCCCGATTAGTTTTCATGAAACTGAGAAAATTTTCAACTAGACCTGAAGAAACCAGATTTCTTCACCCCAAATTAATTAAGAACAGGTTGGTGAAAGAAAAAGATTATATATATTAAAGAATTCATGTACAACCATCATTACATAGATCAAAGCTGAAAGTCCTACCGGAACCATATATCTAAGATTCTCCTAAATCCCATCTTTTGGTCTCTCAGAGAAAACAGCAAAATCAATTAATACATACTCAGAACGAAATAAGAAGTGAAGGAATTTAGATAAGATCCCCAGATACATAATTATCTGACAAACTTCAGACTACGAGATTTCGATTATAATAATAAGCTTTTCCAGCAAACAGCATGGTTCTGACGAAACCTAGAGCACCAATTACAAATTACTGTAACAAAAATCCAAAACTGCATTAATTTCTACAAATTCCATGACAATTTAACTCTAGCAAATGCAAATATGAGAATCAAATCCCTGCAAACTAAATCACAGTTTATTAAATTACAGAAATGGAGAAAATTACATAATAACTCAGCAATTAAAAAAGATTCCAACTTTTCCAAATTGCTCATCGAAATGGAAGCCGAGAAACCAATTCACCTCATCAAATCGCTTCCTGGTGGAGAAGGCGAGGTGCAGCCCCCGAGTTAAATCGCGGTCGTAGAGCGCCCTTCGGCCGGGATCGGAGAGAGTCTCGTAGGCCTCCTGGACTTCGATGAAGCGGCGGGTGTACTCCTCCGTCCGGTCGGGCGGCGAGACGTCGGGGTGGTACTTCCTTGCGAGCTGCTTGTACGCCTTCTTGATCTCGTCGTAGCTCCCGCCCTCCGAGATCCCAAGCAGCTCGTAGAAGCTCCCCTTCGCCGTCACGAATCCGCGCTCATCCACGGCCGCTCGGGTCCTAAAGGAGGAGGAGGAGAGCCCCGCCGACCAACTCCCCTCCCTCCTCCTCGGGGCCACTCGCCACCGATAGCCGCCGCCAATTCTGGTGGCGGGAACGTGGTTCGGCCATACATGGAGGGCTTGATTACTGCTCCCGGGAACTACTCCAAAGCTCATCTCTTTCTCTGGCTATCTTTCTATTTCCCTGTTCTCTCTTTTGATCTCTTTATCCAGGCTATTGTGGTGGGTGTGGTGGGAGTTGGGCACCAAAATCGTGAGAATAAATAGGGGTAGGGTCGCTTTCAAGATGCCAACCTTGAGGGGTGGTTTTTTGGGACTTTATATTTACAACTTTATATATACCCTTCGTTTTAAGGAAATATATAAATATTTAATTACCCAAAAAAGATGACCCATCATTTTGTGGAGGGCTGTAAAGGGTTGTAAAGTTTAGTTAATAGATTTTATTAAGAATCCACAAAATCATGCACAATGAAAGTATGTTCATGCATGAAGTAAATATTAAAAAACAAGATAACTTATTTACAAAAAAAAAACAAGATAACTTCATATTTTTGATTAAATCTTTTACTAATGAGAACTAGTACATATTTATTAATGTTTGCTCAAAAGTTGGATGGTGAGCTTAAAATAGCAATTGGATTGGCCTAAATGAAATCAAAAGCTTTAGATGGCATGCTTGATGTAGCAAAATTGAATAAACTAAGATCTTTAAAAGTAAGGTTCATTACTAGATTTAAGTTTGTTGAAATAATAGTAAATAGCTTGCAGTTATATCCATGTAGAGTATCTAACTAGCTCACATTTTTAACTCATATTTGAAGGACACGCTCAAAAAATGGAACAAAATGTTACACAATCCATATATACATTGTAAACAAGTTTGACAAACTAGTCACGATATCTTTATCTAGAATTCAGAGTTGATCACGGATTCTCAATGCGAGAAATATGATGCAACAATTATTACCAAGACACCTTCTCCATATGAATATCTTTTTGGAGGAAATCCAACAACTCTAGTTGCCAATATAAAAATAAAGTTAAATTTACTACTTGAATGGAAAAACCATCATCCTATTAATGATCCCTATGAATTTTTAAACCTATTTGAAGAAGATCCCATGATGGACCATCGGAACGTATCAATCCAACTTCTACAAGAATACTTTTCCTTCAAGGAAAATTCCAACTCAAAACTGTGGCCAAAAATGATAGGGTCTTA
Organism: Phoenix dactylifera; assembly: GCF_009389715.1. NCBI lineage: Eukaryota > Viridiplantae > Streptophyta > Magnoliopsida > Arecales > Arecaceae > Phoenix > Phoenix dactylifera. The sequence continues at coordinate 727,784 of NW_024067718.1, read as the reverse complement.
TTTAAATGAACTTAGACATATTAGCACTCTGAGGCTAGATGGGAGAAAATAATTTTGGTCATTTTTTGCTAAAGAAGGAAATCAGAAAAGAGTGATAAAAATAATAGTTATCAAGCCTTTGATAAAGTATAAGAAAAGACATCTTACTCAAGAATTAATACTTATGTTAGAGGTGGAAAAATACTAACATCATCACTAATTTAGGCTAGATAAATAACTGCACATATCTTATTAGTTCTTTTTAGAGAAAAAAAAAAAATCAAGTATTAGTCTCCTTGTTTAATAATTGGCCATAATTACCCGTGGTAATTAAGTTCAATGCAAAAACTTTTGTAAATGGGTTAGTAAAGAACTTAATTATGCTAAATGGATTGCTTTAGTCATGAAATGTGGGATTAGTTTTATAATATTTCATATATTGAAAGTCTTGAGGAAATTAGACAATTTTCTCATCTACTTTCGATCCATTTTTCAAGAACCCCTCTTATTTATATTACAACATTATGGAATTTATTGTTCCATCATAAACTTCACCCATCAATGATTTTTCTGTTAATTAATACCCTAGCGCATATAGGGCATTCAACAATTGTTATCAAAGACTCGAATAGCAACATAACATTTTATAAATCCACTTTTTTTCCTTTTTTTGTCAAAGAGATAATTTTGGAAAAGATTAACTTGGCTTGCAATCCATATTAGTGATCCATAACTGTGTCTGATTGGGGTGATAAGAGGAAAGATGGATGGCCTCCATTTACTATTTAGTTCAAAAGACCTTAGAAAGAAAAGATGCAAAGGAGATATTGTCCATCCTTCTAGGCCCACTAATTTGCATCCTCATTAATTAAAAAGATGCAAGGAAGAGCGAATGGAGCATACAAGCGATGAGTTTCTACATAAAAACATTACCCCTCATTAATTTTTTTGACAAAACCCTAATACTTCTTCACTTTTTCAAACATTTTATTTATATATCTTTTTATTTTACTTATATCATTAAATTTTATTACTAATTATTTTAATTTCAGCACATAATTTTCATATTTATAAGTAAATAATTAGAATTATCTTTTATTTCTTATTTATATTCACTATTTTATAATTAACTTTTTATATAAATTTAATTAACTATTTATATTTAATTATAAATTAATTAGCTATTTATATAATTAATTATATATCATATATAATTAATATATATATATATAATTTTCTCTAAAATTATAAATTATAAATATTATACGTATATATATTGCCCTACCGTTTTACTATAAATACATGTTATAAATTAATAATACTAATACTTTTTTATCAAAGGTAGTTTAGTAAAAATGTTATACAAATATTATCTTTCCTTTTATTCATTCTTTTATACCAAACAGAGGAGGAAATTATTTCCATCTATCATTCCATGTTCAAATATATGGGACCATAGATGGAAGAACCATCCATTCTTCCTCCCCTATCCATCCTTTCTCTAATCCATCCTTCATACAAGAAAAATGTTAAACCAACACACATGTTAACCACTCCTTGCATTTGAAAATCTCAGGCCCTACATGAATCAAATATCAAACTCACATTAAAAAATATATGTTTGTAGTCTATAAATCTTGTAGTTGTCTTTTTCTCGTATGCCCATGTATACTTAATATCTTTCAATATAGAAACACCTAGATAATTAACTTTTAAAACTTTTCAATCTCGATGCTAAACATATTAATAGAGCTAATTTGCTAAGAGTGGAGATCATAAGTTGCTAGAAACATCACCATATGGGTGAAACATTGAACTATCAAACTTCAATTGGAGCCAATAGATGGATTTCGATTAAATTGATGGTGATTTCATTACCCCTTGGCAATCTGAAAGGCATCTTTAGTTCGGGTAAAGCGGATGAAAGACTCTTTATCAAAAGTAATTTTGGTCCATTTTTAGTGTTTGGATATGAAAGGAAAAGGTGAAAATAATTTTACTTACAAAGTAATTTTTATCCAAAATAACTAGAAGAGGGGGTAAAAGATTTTAGGCCATCCAAGTTTCTAGACCATTTGAAAGTGGAGATATTGGGTGAAAAGTTGCCCTAACTTTTTCCTTGATTTCAACCACAGTCATATTTTTAATAATAATTAACAGTATTAATAATATTGATAATTAATGTTGGATGGTACATTTCCATGTAATAGGACCATAAAAGGCCAAGTTTTTGGACTTTGTCATGTTTATTCATCATTAAATTAATTATAATTATAAAAATAGTTAATAAATTTATAAAATAATAAGAAAATTTATCTCATCTAATCTTGGACTCTTACAATAATGAAATTATTTACTTTTGTCAATTAAAAATAAAAAATATTTCATGGTAGAAGCTATATATGCAATTGTAATATCACTTGTAATTTTACTTTAAAAAAAAACTAGCCATATCTATCATCTCAATTATGAGCATCACTAGATGGAAAAAATTTGCAGTTGGATTCTTTCTTATAAGAAGATTATACATATTGTTTATGCCAGTGGCATGTGCTAATGAAAAACAATTTCTTAGAGTGGTATCTTGTAATAGAAGAAAACTAAGTAGTCGACAATTGATACAAACTGAGGAAAGCAACACGTAGGTGTTTTATACTTTAGAGAGCAAAATAAGTCTATCCCAAATATCACTAGTTGCACAGAGAGAGTAGTGGGTGATAGGTTCCTATAATCTTGCCATAGAGTTCCAATCCATGATGGATTGGGCTCTACTGAATCCTTTTTTTCAAAATCAAGAAGGTTTTAATCCAAGATAAGAATTGTCACACCGCCCACATATAAGATCTCTTTACATGGATGTCATTCCAACTCAAATATATAAAGAGATCTGGTCTCAATGCTTAAGCACGATAACATTTTTGATTTTCATGTAGGACAAAAAAGCATATTGGACTGAGAGATGGCAGGATATGGGCCTTATGGCTACAACTCAAGCAGGTCGAATTAGGTTGTGGTCAAACCCTAACCCAACCCAAATTCTAAATCCCTCAATACCAATATTTCTAATCCATGTAAAGTAGCAGTGCTCATGAATTCTAGTTGGGGGAAGGGGGGAAGCATGGCCCAAGAGATGCAAGTCGAGTTGAGGCCATACCCTGTCCAAATCTAACCTGATCTCAGATTAGGATATTTCTAATTGGATTGTGTTATGTTATGATTGATTTAAATTGAGTTAAATAGGAATTTTAAGATAGGAGAAGATTTTGAATATTTTCATAAGTTTCAATAATATACATACATATAGATTAATAAGATTAAAAACACAATTATATAGACATATAAGTAACTTATATAAAGCATAAATATAAATATTTATTTATATATCAGGTCGAGTTAGGCTAAGTTGGATTGGGTGGGGTTAGGGTCAGGTCCGGTTGGGTTCAAGGCTAGTCCTAATCGGACCTTACTTGAGGTTGGATTAGAATTTTTGATCGTAAGCCCAAATATTTATGCTTTCTAGCTCTTCAGGTGCGCCCAAGAACTTGTTGATTGACGGAGAGGGATGATAAGTCTTGTAACTAGATACAAGGGCATGCCATCGATGTTAGAGCAGCCAGAAGGAGGATAATTGAAGGAAGGATATTGAGAGTAGTATGGATCAATATGCCTTGACCTTCAAGACTTTCATCATTGTCGAATTGATGTTCGAAAGAAGATTGATTGAGATATTTAAGTTAACACTACTTCTAAGATAGAATCCTATTGATAATTAAAGTGCAGGATAAAGTAACAACTAATGCAAAGATAAGTATAGATAAAACAAAATTAATTGATGTATCCAAGCTCTTTTTTGTTTAGTATTACAATATAATATTCATAAGTATTTGATCTGTCCAAGATCTTTTACTTTTAGCATTACAATATAACATTTTCATAAGTAACACTCATCAACTATCTTGACACTTGTCATTTTTATTGTTTGCCATATGGGCCACAATTGCTAGGAGTGATAGGTAGTGCTACCACTCCACTAACATCTTAGATAGCAACAACATGAGTGTCATTAATTAGTTATGCCAGCTATCCTTATTAATGCACCACATAATCTACTATTCCCATCCATAATAGGTAGTGCCACTACTCTTCTCACTTTTTAGGAATTTTGATTATCCTCTCATATTATGGATATGATAACCATCATCCTTAGGCTTTGCTCTACTAACGACCTCATCCTAGAATGATAGTTGTCACTCCCTTCGGTCTATACCATAATCACTTGGCATATACTCTTAGTGTTTCGTTTTGTATACTTTGTCCACAACCCACTTGAAGGCCTACTACTTTCGGAGGCCCTTCTTATTATTTGGTTGGCCTTTAGAACGCCATTATTAGTTTGGATATGGTGTAAACAATTTTCCTCACATCCTATCAGTCGATGGCCAAGAGGGTGATAAGATGTATCTAACACCACATCCATTGACCTCTTGGATGTCATTCAACCTATCTAATTTGAGAAAAGTCAATAGAGATCTTTCAAACTTAAGTAGAAGTAGAAATCATGGAAGACCTTATGGAGATAACCTATCGTTATGTTTGCCAAGCAATATAGAGACTCGATATATTTATCAATCTGCACAACTTTGGGGACCTCTATTTAGTAAGTTGGCCTCCGGTATAGAAATTTTTCATGCATGGTTGTTGATGAAGAGCAAGTGGTGGCACCCTCTGGGGTTGTTTCCTTTTAACCCTTGGAATAGAGGTAGCTATAAGAATTATTACCCACCATCCATTGCCTCTAGAGGATAACTGTTCCCAGTAATAGAGATTTATGTCAGCATGACTCCATCAATATTTCTTTCAACTTCCATCAGTGGACCAAGATGGCCGAACCCTACCTTGAACTCGATTGTCAATGTAATGCTGACTTGAACATGAACAATCGCATGTTCAGTCTAACTCTCTAGTTTGCCATTTGCTTGAGTAATATCTCCTTCACCTTTTTTGGGCTTCGAGGATTTTTTAAATGTTCGATCTCGTCCTTTCAATAGACTGAAGTCTCAAAGTTATTAGCCTTATCTTTTTAGTAGGACAAAGTCCAAAAGTCGAGTTCCCTAAAAATCCTGATGCTTTCGTATTATAGAAATTGATGAGTTGATCTATTTTTTTAAAGGCATTGCTAGCCAAGTTCACCGCATTATGCATCGAAGTATATTGCAGCAGATGGTACCAGCCTTCAACAATCTTCTAAACTTGTTCCGCCATTACAGTTGACGATGAAACATATCGCTCCACTAGCAGCCTTAGCGCTAAGCTACTTTGCTTGTAATTACTTCATTGATCTTCTTTTGTAGTGATATGACGGTAGCTACATGACAGTCCCACCAGATGTGTCAGAAACTTATTTACTCTTTCTAGCTCTCATGACCATAGAGCTGCCACTTAGCCCCCCATGCATAGCATGGTTGATTTTCTTAACTAGACCATGTACTCAGTCCTCCATCCAACATGATCTCTTGTATATAATTTTGTTATCTTGGCTAAAGTATTCCAAGAACATTGGATAGTTTTCAGCCTCATTATCTTGATTATCCAACATCAGATCGTCAAATTTAAAGGTTTTAACATTCTACTCAAATTGATGTGCCAATTTACCTCCTTTGATGTCTTTATCGACCAAGTTTAATACAATCTTCATCATAGCATATTGTGGGTGATGATTTTGATCTTCAATAACAGAACTAAGCTTCTCATCATTTTATTTTATTATCCTCAAGGATTTCCTCTTTCGCTCTGCAAGTAGCTTTAACACAACAACCGCATAGCATGGGAATATCTCCAGCAAGCTACGCTAGCTCTCCTCTAGATAGGATTGAAGTTGCATGGCTATCTCTTAAAGAAGATCCATTGATAGATGGGTCACCATCATCCAGCAAGCATGCATCATCTCCTCGGTAATATTATGGTAGCTTCGTAGCATGTCCCACCGAGTATGCCAAGAAGTTTGTTTGTCATTTCTAGCTCTCTAGGCGTGCCAAAAAACTTGTTGCTTGATGAAGAAAGATAACAAATCTTGTGGCTAGTTGAGCGGGCATGCCATCAGTGTGGAGCAAGCAGAAAGAGGATAATCAAAGGGAGGATATTGAGAGTATCATGGGTCTAAATATCTTAACCTTCAAAGACTTTCATCATCATCATACCACTGTTCAAAAAAAGATAGGTTGGGATAGGATGTCACTTGTCTTACGGTTGAAGAAATATAAGTTAACACTACTCCTAAAGTTGAGTCCTACTAGTAAATAAAGTACAAGATAAAGTAAAGCTAATGCAAAGATAAATAAAGATAAAATAGAAATTAATTGATATATTCAAAGTTTTTTTTTTAATATTACAATATGATATTTAGAAATTAATTATCTTAACACTTGCCATTGCTATTGCATGCTACATGAGCCACCATTGCCAAGAGTGATAAGTAGTGCTACCACTCCACTCACATCATAGGTAGTGAAAAAATGAATGCCATCAATTAGTTCTGTCATTTGTCCTTGCAATTGTGCCCCATGATGAACTATTTCTATGTATGCTAGGTAGTATCATCACTCTTTTCACTTTTTGAGTAATTTGACTACGCCTTCCACATCATGGATATGAGAAGCACCATCCTCAGATTCTGCTCTAGTAATATCCTTATCCTAGGCTGATAGCTCTCATTTTCTTCAGTCTACATCACCATTACTTGGCTTATATCCTCGATGTTTCATCATATACCCTTGATCCGCACAACCTACTTGAAGACCTACTACTTCTGTTGGGCTTTTTGAGAGTTATTATGTGATCAGCCTTTTGAACACCATTATTGGTCCAGATATGGTGTAAACACCAACCTAACTGTATAAAATCTCAACCCAACCCTACCCAATAAATGGGTTATATGAGCAGGGCAAGTTCAAGTTGAGCCCAACCAAAGTTGCACCTCTAATAGCCCTAAATGGTGTTGACACCTTTATTGGTCCGAATATAGTATAAACACCAACCTAACTGTATAAAATCTTAACCCAACCTCACCCAATAAGTAAGTTACATGAGCGGGGCGAGTTCAAATTGAGCCCAACCAAAATTGCACCTCTAGCCCCAAATAGTGTCAACATAGCTTTCACCTAACAATAGAACTATTAATAATATTAATAGTAATTTTATTATTAATATTAAATTATTTATTATCCGTATAAACAATATTAAATAACCAAAATAATATTAAATAACCAAAATGAATAATATTTAAATATTAAGTAACTATATTTTTGTAATACTTTTATTGAATCATAACTAATAATTTTAAAATTTAGTATTACTTGTCAATTATTTATCCTAATAATATTATTGTTTATATTCAAATATTACAAGTAATGATTCATAAAAAAATATATAAATAAAAATATTAAATAATATAAAGTTAATAAATAATGATTATTAAATAGAAATACATGAATTATATGAATAATTCAAGTAATACTATCTTATTTGTTATATACTAATAAATAATTGTAAAATAATATGAAATTAGTAATTCATATTAATAACTAAAATAATACATGATTGTGTTCATATTCTAGCAATAAAATATAGATAATATTAGTTTAAATATTAGGTAAATAATTCATATTATAGTAATATTATTTATTCAATCAACACATCATAAGGAAGATAGTGTACATATCATGATTATCTTTAGATTTTTGATAATATAAAAATATTATTTAAACAGTAAATAAAAAATTAATAATAAGATATAATTAGTTTATTTAATTGATATATATTTATCTATATTTTATACTAATTTATAGTGAAAAGTCTCGAAATTGTATTTTTTAGTATTCACTTCCTAGACTAACCAAACAATAAAACTCCACATTCAACAAAAGTTATTTTTCAAAAATTAATTTTCAGAAAATGGTCATTTTCTATTTAGACCACTTTCCTGCAACTAAACACCCACTTGATGCTGATTCATATAAATAATTAATATTATAATCATATATTATAATATTAATTATATTATGGTAATTAATATTGTAATATATATTTGGTCCATTTTTCAATATCCCTCCTACTCAACCTAGTTCTTGTGGTTGTAAATTTTAGTTCCACTCATGGCCATGAGTAGCCAAGAAGCATTTGAGACTGAGTGGAGAAGAAGCAATTGGTAGTGAATCCACGTCATCTTCTAGATGGGATATCCACTTCGGTAGTTTATCCTTAACTTATCCTTTAACGCCATGTCTCGCTATCTTGTCACATCTATTTGTAAGCATTCAACACCCATCTCGGCATTATTTATGGATCCAGATTGTATCTTTCGCCCAAATGAATGATTGATTTTTTTTTTTTTTATAAGGACGACCGTTGGACCTCATTATGCATAGATCTTGAAGCACTTCGAACTCCGTCATTCATCTGCCTATACAAATCTCAAAGCGGCCATTGTGCAATCCAATGTTAATTCATGCAAAGAAAATTTTTTTTTTTGGCACAAAAAAATGCCATCCCTATCCATTATTTACTTATATTGTAGTTTATTATTAAAAAAAAATCTCCTTAAGTGACGCAGTTGTTTCCTTCACGCATAAGAAGGATTTACTTTCTTCGTACGCATCCACCATTGGATCACCCACTGTACAAAAGCGCTCTGGATTCATTCATCCACCTGCACGGCTCTCAAAGAAAGTAGTGGATGATCCAACTGTGGAAAGGCATGAACTTTCAAACGGAGGATACAACTATGATCTGTTGTAAAGTGTCAAAATTTCTGCTCCTTACTCTTTCTTTCATACAGTAAATTGAAGTTTCCCATGTTCGATTGATTCGGGGTTTGCAACGTTTGAAAAAAAAGTCATAACTTCTATTAGCAAAAATAGAAAATATTATCAATTTTAGAAGATCTCTTATGGTTAGGCTCTAAAATCAACTTCTTAACCAAAATGAACGCATACTCTTGCAGACATGCAAGTGGAGGCATGGTCTTTTCAAATATAGTAGTCATCAATCTAGCTAAGTGCCTATAAAAAATCTAAGCTTAATTGATTGACTCATTTAAGCTTAGACTTTCCATTGTGAAGGGTAGAAATATAGATGCATACTCATCATCATCAACTCAAGCAAATGAAGGCATTCCCTTGGTACGCTGTGAAGCCAAAACAGCTTGCTTTCAAATAATGCTAGAAGGAAGCTTGCAATGCATGTCAAAAGATTGCCAGTCAAGGTCTCACCTATTTGGAAGTATATTAGTATAATTTTCGATGTCTTTAATTTAGAGTTATATACTTCATTCAAGTTGAGCAATAGAGATAGCATTCGATTCTAGAAGGAAACTTGAACTAGCTAGATTTAATTTTCAAGGAGAAGACTAATCCAACAAATAAGATCTAATTTTCAAATAAACTTCGATTTGATTGAATTTTGAGGCCCTAAAATTTTTTGAATTCCTTTCTTTCCAACAGATATATATTATGCTGCCAACAAAATTATATCCCAGCCTATTTTGAATTCTTGTTCAAAAAAAACTCTATTTTTCCTTTAATGCACTGTACTAATTTACATTATTAAACAAGAATTACTGGACAAATTTTGAGATTCACACATGTCCCTGTCAACTTTATAATGCATTATTGAGCACACAATGATAAGCGCAGGTCCTAATAAAGAAAGAGAGAGAAGGGGGGTGGGGAAGGAAAAAAAAAATGATGCATGATACCTTCGTATCTGCACCACATCCCCTTCCTTCGCCACCTTCTCGCTCCTCTATTAAATTTGTTGTACCTTTGGAGTAACATTTTGCGTCTACATCCAAATTCGAGCCTCGTGCATTGACTTTTGTGGCCCCTTCGATGCAGTAAACTAGATATTATTAATTATGCACAAATCAAGGTACATCTTTAGAAAAATATGCATGACTAATAGAAAGGAATATCCCTTAAATAATTGGTCTCCAGCTCATGGCAACCTGCTTACCCTACCAGGCCCCCCGAGACCTTTGTGTGGTGGGGAGCGACAAGGACCCTGGTCTTCTGAGCATTATCGTGTCTTGAGAAAGGGAAACTCCATATTGATTTCCATTACACCATTAATTAAATAGCAGACAATGGGCATAGAGAATGGAAACATGATGCATGTTATGTCATGCGTTTGTTTATTGTTATAAAGTAATGAGAAAGATCCCAACACATATCCCATTAGAGATAAAACAGATATAGAAAGAGGGAAAAAAAATTGATGGTGATGAAATGGACCAAGGATCCTCTTTATGAGCATGCCAAAAAGATCATTGAAACTTTTCCGTGAAGCAAGAGTTATTTTGCTTGTCACATACTGACCCGTACTATATATATCGTATTAGTATTGAACTAGTATATAATATAAAACATGGTACGTCGAATCAGCTTTCATATCAAATATACCGACAATAAAATAGTACTGATATGGAATTCGATATCAAGATGATGGAAACTTTGTAACTAGCGCTCAAACTCATTTCTACGTATCTTTTCATTACTATCTTGAATTTGTCGTAGACGTACCTGCTTGTAGCAATCTAACCTTTGAGTCTCTTTCATCCAGATGAGTAAAGTTTTCCATGCCTAATTCAAGGTTCCATCTTTTGGAAATTGTGATGCCATATTGTTTTGAGGAGACTGTGCCATGACTTCTAGAATGGAGAATTCGCTTATGCGTCCTAGCACGTGTGAATGCACCCCATCAGTCCACAACAAGGACCTTGGTCTTCAAGGTAACGCCGTTGGTTTAGAAAAGAGGCATCCCTTGGACCTTGATGCATACCCTTTCGACATAGATGAGAACCTTGATGGAGTTTTCCTCATGGCACGACGACACGGCAGAAGACAAACTTACCAGTGATATCGACGCTCACGGTCGTCCAAGCATGTGGCAGTACTTTTCTTTGGATGTCTTGGTGGGTTCTAGTTGTCATGCTTCATGGATGTTTTAATATTAACTTAGCTAAAGTTAAAACGGGCCCTTTTCAACTGTATAATACTTTAGTCATTTATTTTCAATAATCTAGATTAGCAATGGAAATTCACATGCTTCAAGTTTTGGGCCTCTTGTGGGTGGAATTTTAGTTCAAAGGCCGAAGATTTAGGAATCATGTTTTGCCAAACTTATGTGTTCTTCTTGATGGTGCTCATATCTCTTCTAGGTGGAATCATGTTTTGCCAAACTTGTGTGTTCTACTAGGATGAATAGAGAAGCAAGATTGATGTGCTTCCTCCAAATCGGTACACAATCTTGGTATATAATTTATTTCCAAATCGCAAAGTACCCATCTTGGTAAATTCTGAGTTCGGGTCGCAACCCCTTTTCTATATCTTCCTTAAGCCGGCACAAATGGGTATCTTTCTGTTGGGCAGTCTTTATTCTCTCTATCTGTTGACCCCCTAATGGATTTTGATGAACACAAAACACTAGAGTATAATTTTCTTTATCTTAACAATTTATTTGAGGATTTCAGGTGTTTAATTAAGAATATTGTTAAGAAATGTCTAGGCAAGTTTCCATATTTTTCAAGGATTTATTGAAGAATTTTTGAGATGAAGAAAACAGATCAGGGACAGCCGAGACGTCTCCGATTTGTCACAGAGACGTCTCTGGCACGAACAGGAAGAATTGGCACGTCTGGAGACGTCCCCGGCACCTGGCGAGGCGTCTCGCAGGGTCGGAGTCGACTCCTGACTCTGCAGAGTCGACTCTCTCAGAGGCGGCAGAAAGACCGATTTCAAGGGATGCGCCCGAGTCGTCTCCGAAGGACGCGGAGTCGTCCCCACGCATAAAAAGCAAACTTCTCGAGACGTCTCCAGAAAGCGCGGAGTCGACTCTCTCAGGGGATTCCAGAGGACTTGTTTTTCGGTAATAAAACTGCGGAGTCGTCCCCGACGTCGCGGAGTCGTCCCCATGCAAAAAGCGCAAACATCCCGAGACGTCCCCGTAAAGCGCCGAGTCGACTCCAAACAACGTCAAAAGAAATTTTATACAGCCGAGACGTCTCTCGTTGAAGCAGAGACGTCTCCGGAGCGCCTGGGACGCGACTGATACACTTTTGCAGGTTTGTTTGAATTTCAAACGGCTATATTTTTGTGTCTAACGGATCTATTGCTTTTTGGGCTATAAAAGGGAGCTCCTAAGTGTCTTTCAATAACTTCTCACCAACCAAACACAAGATCATTCAAGAGAGAGGAAAGAGAAAGAGGTTCAAGGGAGTTAGTGCTTTCAAGAGGAGAAATCAAGTGCATTCAAGCTTTCCCATCTGATTTCGTGCTCATCTACTCACTCCCACTTGGCAATCAAAGCTCGCATTCAAGCCAACGTGATCCACATCGGAAGAACCACCATCATCCACGCTTCTAACGGCAAAAAGGGTTCTTCCGATTTTATTGTTTCTCATTGTTATATTTGCTTCTTAAGAGCTTTCAAATCTTTTGTAAAATGTTTGAATATTGAGCTTGTTTCAGTCAAGGGACTTGGAACAAGGGATAGGCGTCCCAAGCCTAAGTTAAAATTGGGGGATTGTAGGGTTCGTTGTTAGCCCGGGGTAAAACAACGAGTTGGGTAGTTCACTCGAAAAACTACCGGATTGTAGGGTTCGTTGTTAGCCCGGGGTAAAACAACGAGTTGGGTAGTTCACTCGAAAAACTACCGGATTGTAGGGTTCGTTGTTAGCCCGGTGTAAAACAACGAGTTGGGTAGTGCACTCGCAAAACTACCGGACTGTAATCTGGAGGATTATAGTGAAATTCCCAAGAGGTCTTGGGGAGTGGATGTAGGTGCTGGGGTGCACTGAACCACTATATGTTTGTTGTGTTTGTGATGCTTTTTGTCATTGTCTAACTTACTCACTTACTTACTTAGATAAATTGCTTGCTTAACTCTTATCCGCGCATCCTTTAGTTGCAAGCATATTCAATTTACTTAATCAAGTCTCATTTAATAAATCAAACTGTTGCTAAGTTTAAATTTCACTGTGCATCTATACAACTTAGCATAATTAATTGAAAAGTGTTAGAAGTAGTCTAAAAGTTTTAAAAGACCCAATTCACCCCCCCTCTTGGGTTGTATCTACTGGGCAACAAGTGGTATCAGAGCAGGTGCTCTATAATTTCTTGCCTTGTGTTTTTGACCTAATCGTCAAAGAGCCAAAGATCATGACAACTCAAATAGATAGTTTTCTAGGAGAGGGACAATTAATTGATAGACCTCCACTATTTAATGGCATAAACTATACACATTGGAAAGCACGCATGCGCGTTTTCATACAATCGCTTGATTATAATTTATGGAGCATTATAGTCAATGGAACACACACAAACACTAATCATAATGAGAAAATGGCTCAACAAAATTCAAAAGCCATGAACCTATTATATTGTGCATTAGATAGGAATGAGTTTAATTGCATATCTTCTTGCATAACTGCTAAAGACATGTGGAATATGCTAGAGGCTAAATATGAAAGCACTAACATTTTTAGTGAATCTGAAATTAGCTCTAAAGAAAAAGAGAGACAAGGTGATATTGAAAACCTATGCCTTGTGGCACACAAGGATGAGGTATGCATTGAAATGCAAAGTGTCTTCTCTTCTGAATATGAAGTATATGATAAACTTGAAAATGATTTTACACTTGATGAGTTACATGATGCATTTCTTGATCTAATGAAAGAACATAAGAAACTCATTTGTAAAAACAAGAACCTGAAGAATGAAAAGAAAATCCTAGTAAATGAAACTGAAATTTTAATTAAGGAAAATAAAGAACTAAATCAGAAAAACCAACTTCTCACTGAAAGCCATGATAAACTTAAGAAAAATAATGAATTGCTTTCAGAAGATAACAAAAGATTAACTAAAGAAGTTGACAAATTAAAACCTGTTGTTGAAAGATTTACTTTGAGCTCTGAAAAGTTGAATCTAATGATAAATAATCAAAGAGCTGAATTTGATAATATTGGATTGGGATGTCAACCTTGGTACACCCAAAAATCTTTCAAGAATATGGTTGTTAAAACAGTTTCTAATCATTTTAAAATAGATTCTTATAATGCTGATAAACAGGAACAAAGGTTATGTAAAATCTCTTCTGTTCCTAAATCTGTACATTACAAATTTGATAAACCTAAAAGGCAAAAACAGAAAACTGAAGGGTTATCTACCACTCATGTTAAATCCATGTTTGTTAAATTTAATAAGAAGATGCAGAAATACACTTCTTGTAGTCCTAAAATCTGCAAGCCTATGGACAAAATAGCTATTAAGAAAATATGGGTTCCAAAAGGAACAATAATAGCTAACCTGCAAGGACCCAAAAGAGCTTGGGTTTCTAAGTTGAAAATCTAAATATTTTCTGCAGGTGTGTCTAGCACTCAAGGCTCCAACAAAAGATGTTAAATTGGACATTGGGTGCTCTAGACATATATTAAAGAATGAAACTTAAAATATACTTAAGAAAAGTGACTAAAATGGAAGAAATAATGAAATTAGTAATTCTTGCATCCTCCCATACTGAAATTGTTTTATTAGTTGATTAAAACATAACTTGCAAGTATTAATCATTCTTTTCTTGTGATATAAGTGATATTTCTGATATGAAAAGAAAATATATCCAAATCACTCCATCCTTCTAGATTATGCTTTACTTATAGATGGATAATTTGGTAAATCAATTCTCCTAAGAATAACTCTATGAATTCTCTATATGCTTGACTGAGAGTTTTTATCCATGGCATTATTGTTCATTGATCATAGATATGAAAATGTGTACTTGGTATATCTTTGAATATATGCATTATAAATACTATGATCAAAGAATTCTTTTTGGCATATAAAATTAACTTATGCTAGTATGGACCTAATCTCAAAAGATCTTGTCATTGGTTTACTTAGATTATCTTCTGCAAGGTCAAAGTTTGCTATGCATGTTAACTAAGGAAACAAACAAGAATCAATTTCTAAATCTAAAGATGTTGTTTCCTTCACTAAGTTTTCACAAGCTTACATTGGATTTGTTCTTGGCAAGTAAAATTAAAGTATTTTCTGCATTTGCTAAATCTTGTGAAAGGGATCAAATGAAAAATGTTTGCAAACTATGAAAGTAAAAGAAGTATCATGGCATAGTCTTGAAAACCAATTTTTTTTATTAAGTTGTGCACAGAAAATAATATTGAATACAATTGTTTCTGCACCAAGAACACCATAAGTAAAATAGGATTAATAGAATCCTTGAAGAAATGAAAAAGGCAATGATGTATGATCGTCATCTACTTAAATGATTTTTTTTTAAAAAGCTATCATCATTGCTTGTCATATATATGGTTTCTATTAGATCTATTTTTGATGAAAACTTCATTTGATCTTCTGAAAAATAGAAAATGATCTGTTGCATATCTTTCATATTTTTCAGTAGTATATGTTATGCTTGATATGGTTTCTTGAAAACAATGCCAAATCTGATAAAGATATTTCTATCTTTGGATATCATTCATCAAGCAATGCATATAGAACATTCATGAAAAGATTCTAGTTGTAGAAATATGAACTCATTTTATTCTTTATGAGATTAATAATTTATTATCAAGATACTAAAATTAAATTATATCTGTATATGGTTAATCTTTTACATATAACAATCTGAAAACTTGTTAATAATTAGAACCAAATTGAGTTTTTCAGAAATACACTTAATGAAGTAAAATTGATGATTACTAAAAGACTAAATTAAGAAAAGATGAAATAGATCTTGATGAAATTCTTGCATGATTAGAAGTAAAGATCACCATTATCATTTGCTTGCTTTATGAGCTTTATATTCTATCAAAATGAATGTGTAGAATGTACTCCTAGGTGCTTATTTTATTAAAGAAGATATATGTTAAATAACCACCATATTTGAAAACACTCATTACAAATATGATAAAACAATATATGATTTGGAACAAGCATCAAAAGCATGATATAAAAGTTTGAGTAACTTTTTGATAGAAAGTAATAGTGATAAATCTATGCATCAAAAAGAAGAATTTGTGATATCTTATTTGCTCAAAGTATACATTGATGATATCACTTTTTGGTTCTACAAACGAGGATTTATATGAAGATTTTACTAAGCTCATGCAAGGTGAGTTTGAAAAATGTATGATGAATGAATTAACATCTTCTCTCAAACTCCAAATTAAGAGAAACAAGAAAGAGGATCTTCATTGACCAAAGTTAGTCCACAAGAAAACTCTTATAGAAGATTGGCATGAAGAAGGTATTCTATGACCTCATCTTGTAGAATTTGAAAAGAATGAGCAAGGTAGATCTATTGTTTTTAAAGCTGTATTGAAGCATGAGAGAATACTTATTTTATCATACAGCTAGTAGACCAGATTGTATGCTCATTATGTGCAAGATTTCAATCTAACTCTAATGAATCATAATTTATTGATAACAAATAAGTCATAATCTGAATTTTGAAAGAAACAACTGTTTAAGATAAGTTGATTAAAACTTAGCTAGCGTGTCTTATTGATAATTATCTTAAGCAAATAAAATCTAAACTAAATTGATTTTGAAAATAAGAAATTGATTTGACCTTGATAAATCTTCCTATTGCCTCACATGCTTGTCCTTGAACCATCTTGGTTAATGAAACTATCTCTTTAGTTCAAGTGATATGTGCTTGCTTATACTTAGGCAATCTCTTGAGTAAAATGACTCAACATTCAACTAGTGTCATATCATGTATGGAGTCATCTAGTTAAAGATAGGGTAGATGAATGTTTTGTATCTTGAAGAAACTAATGACTTTCTTTCAAGAAAGAAAAGGAGTTTGCAGGATCCTTAAGCAAGAAAATGAGAGATTTCAACTTGAAGGACAGCTCCATAAAAGGTACAATAAACATTCACATGCAAACAAGAGAGAGGACTTTCTTCAGCCAAAAGGTTACACATAAGAAATCTAGTAGGTATTTGACTTGAAGAATGCAGAATGATTCGATAATTTTAGATACCTCTCTCATAAATTAGCTGAGCAAAGTCATTAACTTAAATCTTACTATGGCATGATTAAAGTCTTTAATTATTAATTTCTTGATATCATGTCTATATATGTATTGATTGACTTATGCTTATAGAAATTGTTTCATGGTTTGCCCAAACTAAAATATATCTTTGCCTATATCATAACCATGAACTACACAAGTTTATGCTTAAAATTTTGATTTAAAATAACTTGTGAGAAGTTATGAATTCTTGAGCATAATGAAAATGTGTTCGCATGATATACCTCTATATGATACATTTGATTATTTCTTTATTCTGCTCTTTCAAAAAAATTACTTGAGAATAACAAAAAGAAAGAGAGATAAAGGAGAGATAATGGATATTATTCAAGAGAAGTAAAATCTAAGTAAAGGCAAATACTCCAATCTTAAGAAAAAGCAAAACAAGCGTAATATATTCACCACATTTGTAAGACTTGTGTGAGCATTCTTTTGGAAGGATAAAATCCATAATGAATTATACTTAAATAGAGGGAGAGTTTAAAGTAAATATTTTAACCTTTCTATATTGCTCATCATAGGGATGGTGCCAATGGGGAGGCTAGTGGTAGTACCCGGCACTATTTGACCCAACTATTCGGTGTAGGGCATATTAGGGACGGCACAAGAGGGAGGCTAGTGGTAGTACCTCGTGCCCCTTCCAACTCCACCGGATAGGGAGCAAATAGAGTATAGAGCATAAGAAAGTAAAAATGAATGACAAAGTAAATGAAAGTATATAAGAAGAATCAAGTCAAGCTTTAATCACTTGAAAACACATTTCAAGGATGAAATCAGTGCAAAATTATATTTAAATAGGGAAAGTTTATTCGAAAAGAATTGATTTTGATCCTTGACATTCTTTTTCTTATTATTTTAATGCATGACTTAACACATAATATATTTTGCATGTGGCATGATGTCTTGAATTATGAGTTCTCAATATTTTGTAATGCTCCATGCTTGGATAATTTGATTGAATGTTTGAAATACTATATGAAGTTATTTTATGGTATTATTGAAAAGAAATTTTAAATTTGTCGTTCACAATCATCTTTGAAATCTGAAAGTTGAATAAATTTGTAAAAAGGAGAAGAGAAGTATATCTCTAATTAGGCAAAATGAATTGATTTTGTTTTATCTTTCAACTTGCCTAACCTTGGTATATAATGTTCTAATTCATACCAAAACTCAACATAAATACAAATATTCTGAATATGCTCTTATATGTTTGAAATATGTGTTTTCAATAGTAATGATTTAAGATGAGCTACAATGTGGAAGATACATATCTCAAATTATGATTTTGAAAGCCTCTATTGAAAATCTTTATGAAATTCAGAATTTGATTTTGTATAAAAGCTTAAACTCAATATGATTTATAGATAAAAACTACAGTTTAAGAAAAATAGGAAAATTCTGATGCCTTGATTGTTTGCCCCGATACGCATCTGAAACATATCATTTCTTATCTTTAAAGTGTACTAATATTGGTCCAAATGATGTGTCTTTCGATGATCTTGATTGCAAACAAAAAAAAAAAATTCTAAATATATGATTTTATTTTGATATTAAAAGATTTATTGTGCTTCATGTATACATTGCTTTGAGCTCTATAAATATATATACCTCAATGGTAATCTATATGTTTTTCTCTCCTACATTCTTAAAGACTTCCATCAGAATATATATAGAGTGAATGATCTTAAAGCTAGAAATATTTCAGCTCACTCAAACGATTCTAAAAGAAAGAAAATGTAAATGCTTTTGAAAGAAACTGAGCTTCAAATGAATCATTTTCTGATTAATATTTCTATACATTTTTTCTAAGATTAAGAGAAAGCATAACTTGTTCTTGAAGGATTAGAAAGAGTAATTGCTACAAATTTGGAATAACACTAGATTACTCTACATTCTCGATATCATAGAAAAGAATGATTAAAGAAGAATGCATCTTTTGAGGGGGAGCTTTAGATATTCAGTATCTCATACCTTGATTTTTATGGATTGATTTTGATGAACCTCCTTATATTGCAAGACTTGCTTTAATTATATAATAAGTTTATACCTTGTGATGAGTTCTATAAAGGTTGTCTTATCTCAAACATTGAGTCTTATGAAAATAAGCTGAAACTTATAGAAAATATATATTTTTTTTGAGATTGACAATTTTATTAAACATTATCTTCAAATTTTAAACTCTTAAATGGAATGATCAATTGAGGGGGAGAAAGAAAATCTCAGAAGGAGAGATCTTATGGAACTTAATCGCATAAATCTATAACTAAAGGAGAGAGAAAGCATACTAAATAAAAAGTGATTCTAATGCTCTCCAATATGTATCATCTGAAATTTAAATCTGAAAATCTTTATGATACACCTTGAGGCTTATTATTTGGTTAATATATCTTATGCATAAATCATGAACCAAATTGCAATTCAAACAGTTGATCTTAAGAGTCTCTAACTTAATGAAAAAGGGGGAGAATAATGTGTTGAATTTTCTTGAGTATCTCTTAGAAAACCAATTTTTGGAATTTACTGATGAGTTCTTATTGGCTTGTTCTCTAGAACTTCAATTTTTATGCCAATTCATTATTATATGTACCAAAATGTGTTTCCTTTTTAAAGGATTAAAGTCTTTATAAGAACCTTCAAAGCTTTGAATTTTATGTATGCTCTAAGATATATCATAAATTGCATGAATTCATGTTTTTGGCATTTATGCCACAATATTTTTACACCATAAAAGAACTTTGCAATCATACTTAATATACTGCTCTTATACTCTGAAAATTAGTTAAATTGCTCTCATGTTGATAAAATACTTAATATATTGGGCAAAAGATCTTAAATGAACAAGCTTTCATACTTATTATTGAAGAGAGGTTAGATTTCCATTCGTGCTTTCCTTGAATATCATTTGTGGTACTTCTTGAATTAACTTAAGAAAGATTCCATCTACACTTGAGTTGAAAACTATCCTTGGAATCACATTAGATGTGCTCTCATCATAATTTGCTCTGAAATTATCCGAAATGGCTCTGATCTATGCTCATTTATCTTTTTCTAACATTATTGCCTTGAGCATTCTTATCTTTGTGCTTAATGTTTCACTATCTTTTTGATGTTGTCAAAAAGGGGGAGAAATATCTGAGTATATGCTCATAATGCTGTATGTGTTGCATTTACTCCAAGTTTTGTCAAAAAGGGGGAGTAGAACCAATATGGAATGCAAAATGCAAAATTTAAACTCATACTTGAAATTTTAATTAGAATCAACAAAATGAAAAGATAAAATTGAAGAATATTGGCTTTAAGACAATTGTCCTTCTGGAAAAGAAAGGAGGAGTCAAAAGTATTTGGTTTTTAATTGTTGTTAGCATCAATATTTTATTAATTTACATCTTAACTTGATTCAAATTCAGTTGATATGCTAAAATTGCTCAAGAGCTACTAAGATCAATACTTATGCATAAGGATAGAACTGAAAGTTGACTATTTTGAATTATGCACACTGTATCTAGCTCTAACCAAAACACAATACTTATACATCTGATCAAATACTGTGTATATGTTTAAATTTCGAATTTTGCATATACTCAGTGTTTTGTCATCATCAAAAAGGGGGAGATTGTTGACCCCCTAATGGATTTTGATGAACACAAAACACTAGAGTATAATTCCCTTTATCTTAACAATTTATTTGAGGATTTCAGGTGTTTAATTAAGAATACTGTTAAGAAATGTCTAGGCAAGTTTCCATATTTTTCAAGGATTTATTGAAGAATTTTTGAGATGAAGAAAACAGATCAGGGACAGCCGAGACGTCTCCGATTTGTCACAGAGACGTCTCTGGCACGAACAGGAAGAATTGGCACGTCTGGAGACGTCCCCGGCACCTGGCGAGGCGTCTCGCAGGGTCGGAGTCGACTCCTGACTCTGCAGAGTCGACTCTCTCAGAGGCGGCAGAAAGACCGATTTCAAGGGATGCGCCCGAGTCGTCTCCGAAGGACGCGGAGTCGTCCCCACGCATAAAAAGCAAACTTCCCGAGACGTCCCCAGAAAGCGCGGAGTCGACTCTCTCAGGGGATTCCAGAGGACTTGTTTTTCGGTGATAAAACTGCGGAGTCGTCCCCGACGTCGCGGAGTCGTCCCCATGCAAAAAGCGCAAACATCCCGAGACGTCCCCGTAAAGCGCCGAGTCGACTCCAAACAACGTCAAAAGAAATTTTATATAGCCGAGACGTCTCTCGTTGAAGCAGAGACGTCTCCGGAGCGCCTGGGACGCGACTGACACATTTTTGCAAGTTTGTTTGAATTTCAAACGGCTATATTTTTGTGTCTAACGGATCTATTGCTTTTTGGGCTATAAAAGGGAGCTCCTAAGTGTCTTTCAACAACTTCTCACCAACCAAACACAAGATCATTCAAGAGAGAAGAAAGAGAAAGAGGTTCAAGGGAGTTAGTGCTTTCAAGAGGAGAAATCAAGTGCATTCAAGCTTTCCCATCTGATTTCGTGCTCATCTACTCACTCCCACTTGGCAATCAAAGCTCGCATTCAAGCCAACGTGATCCACATCGGAAGAACCACCATCATCCACGCTTCCAACGGCAAAAAGGGTTCTTCCGATTTTATTGTTTCTCATTGTTATATTTGCTTCTTAAGAGCTTTCAAATCTTTTGTAAAACGTTTGAATATTGAGCTTGTTTCAGTCAAGGGACTTGGAACAAGGGATAGGCGTCCCAAGCCTAAGTTAAAATTGGGGGATTGTAGGGTTCGTTGCTAGCCCGGGGTAAAACAACGAGTTGGGTAGTTCACTCGAAAAACTACCGGATTGTAGGGTTCGTTGTTAGCCCGAGGTAAAACAACGAGTTGGGTAGTTCACTCGAAAAACTACCGGATTGTAGGGTTCGTTGTTAGCCCGGTGTAAAACAACGAGTTGGGTAGTGCACTCGCAAAACTACCGGACTGTAATCTGGAGGATTATAGTGAAATTCCCAAGAGGTCTTGGGGAGTGGATGTAGGTGCTGGGGTGCACTGAACCACTATATGTTTGTTGTGTTTGTGATGCTTTTTGTCATTGTCTAACTTGCTCACTTACTTACTTAGATAAATTGCTTGCTTAACTCTTATCCGCGCATCCTTTAGTTGCAAGCATATTCAATTTACTTAATCAAGTCTCATTTAATAAATCAAACTGTTGCTAAGTTTAAATTTCACTGTGCATCTATACAACTTAGCATAATTAATTGAAAAGTGTTAGAAGTAGCCTAAAAGTTTTAAAAGACCCAATTCACCCCCCCTCTTGGGTTGTATCTACTGGGCAACAGGTGCTGCAAACCCTATGAGAGGAGAAGCTCTATGCCAAGCTGAGCAAATGTGAATTATTGTTGGATATAGCATTGCATTCCTCGGGTATATAATTTCTAAGAAAGAAATCTATGTGGATCCAAAGAAAATAGAAGCAATGGTGAACTGGCCTTGTCCTACTAATGTGATTGAAATCATAAGTTTTTTGGGTTTGGCTGGGTACTATAAGTGGTTTGTGGAAGGATTTTATCTAATAGCTATTCTTTGACTCGTTTAATCCAGAAACGAGCAAAGTTTGAATGGGACGAGGATTGTGTATAAAGTTTTCAGGAGTTAAAATAAAGGTTGGTATCTGCACCAATTCTTACTTTATCATCCAGCTCTAGGGGTTTCACCATCATAGTGATGCCTCCAAGAAAGGGTTGGATTATGAGATAATGCAAAATGACAAAATGGTAGCCTATGCCTCTGGACAGCTGAAGCTCTATGAGCAAAACTATCTAATGCATGATCTAGAGTAGGCAGCGATAGTTTTCATTTTAAAATTTTGGCGACACTACCTATATGGGGAGCCATTTGAAGTTTTCACTGATCACAAAAGCTTAAACTACTTATTTACTCAGAAGGAGCTAAACATGAGGCAGAGAAGATAGCTTGAGCTGCTGAAAGAATATGATCAAAGGATTAAATACCATCTGAAAAAGGCTAATGTGGTGGTTTGATGCTCTCAGTAGGAAGTCAACAGTGGGCACAACAGCTTTGCCCACTACTCAGTATCAAATTCTAAAGAATTTTGACAAGATGCAGATTAAGGTGACTGCAGATGGTGCTAAGAGTATGCTGGCTAGATTAATGGTGTAACCGACCTTGATAGTGTTGGACATACTCGGCCGCTGTGCGGGCCATACCCGCGGGGTCCCTGAGCAGCACAGGGAGGGTCACTGTCAGCATGTCCTGCCGCCTGCCAACGGCGATGGCCTGGTTAGTAGGTGGGTCATACCGAGGGTCCCTGAACCCATGGCGAGGCCAGGTCGAAGTCCGGGGTTGGGCGAGGCCTTGGTCGGAGTCGATTCGTGGCGCTGCCTTTGGTGGGGTTTAAGGAAATAGAGTTGCGCCTTCACTAACACCGGTCGGTTTTGGTGTAATGGTAGCGCTTGATCCTGACAATTGGTATCAGAGCCAGAGGTCTCGAGTTCGAAACCCAGGCATCGCGTTTGGGGGGGGAATGTTGGACATACTCGGCCGCTGTGCGGGCCATACCCGCGGGGTCCCTGAGCAGCACAGGGAGGGTCACTGTCAGCATGTCCTGCCGCCTGCCAACGGCAATGGCCTGGTTAGTAGGTGGGTCATACCGAGGGTCCCTGAACCCATGGCGAGGCCAGGTCGAAGTCCGGGGTTGGGCGAGGCCTTGGTCGGAGTCGATTTATGGCGCTGCCTTTGGTGGGGTTTAATGAAATAGAGTTACGCCTTCACTAACACTGGTCGGTTTTGGTGTAATGGTAGCGCTTGATCCTGACAGCACCACTCTCAAGTAATCCTCGTGTTCTTCTTAGCACTTGGAGTAGACTAGTATGTCGTCTATGAGGACAATGAAAAACCGATCCAAGTACTGCTTGAAGACCCTATTCATTAAATCTGTAAAGGCAGCAGGTGCATACGTAGTTAAGAATGCAGTCTTAGGCACATCCTCAGCTTTTATTTTTAATTGATGATAACCAGACTGCAAATCTATCTTTGAGAAGACTTGAGCACCATGCAGCTGATCAAACAAATCATCAATCCGGAGCAAGAGATATTTATTTTTTACAATCACCCTGTTCAGCTCTCTATAATCAATATACAGTCACAAACTTCCATCTTTCTTTTATACAAATAAGATAGGAGCTCATCATGGAGAAACACTCGGGCGGATGAATCTTTTCTCTAAGAGTTCCGATAGTTGAAACCTTCAATTCTCGCAATTTTGTAGGGGCCATCCTATATGGAGGCTTGAAGATTGGTCCATCTCTCGACATGATATCAATTTTGAAATCAATCTCCCGATCAGGAGGTAGCCTGGGTAGCTCATTACAAAAGATATCTAAATATTCTCTAACAATAGGAATATCATCTAACCTTACTTCCTTTTGAGTGTCCACCACATAGGCTAGATAAGCCTGGCACCCTTTTCTTAGCTCCTTTCTTGCACACATAGCTGAAAGGATATCTAGAGAGGGCTTACACTGTATAAGCTTCATAATGGGTGCATTGCGCCAATAGAAAAATTCTAGCTCACTGGATATTTGGCACACTGGTCTTTCTCCAAAGCAGTCAATATGGGCATGATACTAATATATTCTTGTTAAAAAAATTTTATTTTTGCTTTAGTATACTATACTAATTTATATTATTGAACAAGAATTACAGGGCAAATTTTGAGATTCACACGTCCATGTCAACTTTCTAATGCATTATTGGGCACACAATGATAAGTGCAGGTCCTAATAAAGAAAAAGAGAGAGAGAAAGAATGGGATGATGCAGGATACCTTCTTATCTGCATCGCATCTCCTCCGCCCCCTTCTCACTCCCCTTTTAAATTTGTTGTACCTTTTGAGTAACATTTGGGTCTACATCCAAAAGCTAGCCTCGTGCATTGTATCGCAGTAGCTAGCCTGCCCTTAAACTTGATATTATTAATTATGCACAAAGCAAGGTACATCTTCTTCTTTTTTTTTTGGTGAAAACAAAGGTACATCTTTAGAAAAATTTGTCATGACTAATAGAAAAGAATATCCCTTAAATTTGTCATCACTCCCCTTTTAAATTTGTTGTACCTTTTGAGTAACATTTGGGTCTACATCCAAATGCTAGCCTCGTGCGTTGTATCGCAGTAGCTAGCCTGCCCTTAAACTTGATATTATTAATTATGCACAAAGCAAGGTACATCTTCTTCTTTTTTTGGTGAAAACAAAGGTACATCTTTAGAAAAATTTGTCATGACTAATAGAAAAGAATATCCCTTAAATAATCGGTCTCCAGCTTGCGGCAACCTACCCTACCCTACCAGACCTTCTCCCGAGAGTCCGAGACCATTCTTTTTTGTGGTGGGCGACGACAAGGCCCCTAGTCTTCTGAGCATTATCGTGCCTTGACAAAGGGAAACTCCATACTGATTTCCATTATACCATTAATTAAATAGTAGACAAAGGGAATTAGACACTAGAAACATGATGCATATTATGCCATGCATTTGTTTATTGTTATTAAAGTAAGGAGAAAGATCCCAACAAAGATCCCATTAGAGATAAAATAAATATAGAAAAAAGGGAAAAAAAATGATGATGATGAAATGGACCATGAATCCTCTTTATGACCATGCGAAAAAGACCATTGTAACTTTCTCGCAAAGCAAAATTTACTTTATCGGTCAATACCAATACATATCGACCGTATTATATATCGTATTGATATCGAACTAGTATATGGTGTGGCACATGCACTGATACTTGGTACGTCGAATCTGCTCTCGTATCAGATATACCAATACTGCAATAGAATAGTACTGGTATGGAATCCAGTATCAAGATGATGAATTTTGTCGCTGAAACTTTGTAACTAGTGCTCAAACATATTTTTGCGTGCCTTCTCATTACTATCTTGAATTCGTCCTAGATGTACCTGCTTGTAGCTTGAGTCTCTTTCATCCAGATGAGTAAAGCTTTCCATGTCTAAATCAAGGTTCCATCATTTGGAAATTGTGATGCCATATTGTTTTGAGGAGACTGTACCATGACTTCTAGAGTGGAGAATTCGCTTATGGGTCCTAGCACGTGTGAACGCACCCCATCAGTCCACAACAAGGACCTCGGTCTTCAAGGTAACGTCGTTGGTTTAGAAAAGAGACATCCTTTCGACCTTGACGCATACCACTTCTTTTTTTTTTCCTTTTTTTTTTTTTGAAATAAAAAGTATTTCATATAGCTCTAACTTGAGTACATCCAGCCATGTCAAAATAAAGTAAAGAGTAAAAGGTAAAAGAAATATTTCTTACAGATGTCCATGTGATCTCTTCGGAGTGTCGGGCAACAAATGAGGCGACCTAGTCTGCTGCGCTGTTCGCCTTCCGAAAAACATTGTAAAGTCTAAAAGTCGCTCAACTCCTGAGCCAATCTATTGGTATCACGGATGAGAGGGTGACCATCACCATATCTGTCCACTTCCCGAATCCAATCGATCACCACAGAGGAGTCCCCCTTAAAGCATATATACTCAGCACCAAGTACCCGCCTCGCATAGGATATCTCCTCCTAAGCTGCCCGCAGCTTCGCCCCAACTGCAGTAAGTCCAGGCGTGCGACGGCCACCAGCTGTTATCATTCTATCCAGATGATCTCTGATGACAAAGCCCACTCCTCCTGACAACCCGTCCACCGATATACTACCATCGAAGTTTACTTTGAGATGACCAAGAAGTGGGGGTACTCAAGAAATAAAAGCAAATCTAGGTGCTGTGACAGTGGAAAGAGTACCTCAAATATTTCTGACCATTTCAGAAGAGAATATAATGGCAGCTGTAGTGACTAAATTAGCTTGGGGGGGGGGGGTCACATAGATGAGAAGCCTTGATGGAGTTTTCCTCGTGGCACGACGATACGGCAGAAGACTAAACTTATCAGTGATATCGACGCTCACAGTCGTCCAAGCATGTGGCAGTACTTTTCTTTGGATGTCTTGGTGGGTTCTAGTTGTCATTTTCAACTGTCTAATACTTGAAGTCATTTTAATTTCACATGCTGCAAGTTTTGGGCCTCTTGTGGGTGGAATTTTAGTTCAAAGGCCGTTGATTTAGCAATCTTGTTTTGCCAAACTTGAGTGTTCTTCTTGATGGTGCTCATATCTCTGCTCCCAAGTACTTAAAGTTACAATCCTGCCTCCAAATATTTTCATTATAATAGTATAGATAAATGGAGGTAAGGTACTTCCTATGTGCCCGTATGACCAGATCGATATCAGATAATTTCTCTATTATATTTTATACAGATAGGTATAAGGGAGGTCGATGAAAAATACATGCACTCTTTGGCATGGGTTGATTGATATCTTTGATCTTATGAAGAACAAACAAAATAGCTTTATTACAATGGTCTTTTTTTTTTTTGGCTGAGATGACAATGATCATATTGAGTGATGATAACTAAATGGACTATTAAAGCGATGCAACGGCCTAAACAATGAATAAAGATTGCTGATCGCCGTTTCGATACATGTTCTACAAACATATGTGCATGTATACACACGTATGCTTATGCATGTACCAGAATAGCATTTCTTTCTTCATTGTTCTAGCTTTTATGCATGCTTGTAGATTGACCTAGGGACATGTCAAATGATATGCAAGTGAATTTAAGGTGACAAATTGATTACTTTCAACTAATAACGATAAGCGCGCATAGCACTCTACAACAACATTATGCCCAAGAAAATGTTAAGAATTGTATGATTTAAAGATAGTATTTCACGTTTTTTTTCTTGGTAGATATTTCATATGTTATAGAAGCAATTCGAGAATATATGTCTACATAAGACTAAATTTCAAGACAAGATAATGAAGTTAAATAACAGTTCTTTTTAACGGTTTTTATCATTGAATGACTTGTTCTGGTCATCATGCCAAATTGGGTATCTAAGATATGAGAGCAGCCACTCAAGTCCTATGATATAAATCTTGAATATTATATTACTCTCATGCAATATTTGTAGGAAAGTTTTCCAACAATTTTCGCATGGCGCACATCTTGCAAGAAACTCCACAAAATGGACATACGCACGCACATATAATAACTAAAATTTGAATGCTTAAATTTTTAGATTAAGTTGGATTCCATATGTTTATCGAGTCTTAGTATCAAAACTGTGTGTCTCTAACAAGTGGCATTAAAGTCCTCAACTCTCTAAGCTATAAAAATATTGGAATTGGTGGCTCTTACAGAGTGGTAAAATGTGGTTCTTAGATTAAGAGTTATGGTGGTTTGGTAAGGTGAATGGATGCGTCAAGTGGACATAATTAACATGCAAGCTCTTATTGTTATAGTGGAGTCATGGTGGATGCAGTTTGTTGAATGGACGCAGTAAGGAGAATCAATTGAGCATTGTGCACTGGGTTTGAACTTGGACTATGGCATGATTCTTGGAACAATAGACTCCTGGAAGAATGTGATGGACTGGAACTCTTGTAAAGTGAGTAGCTCGATGAACAGTAACACATAATACTTAGAAGAGAAATTGGATGTCGGATATAGTTAGAGAGTAGTGGCTCAAACTCAAGGGAAAGTTGAATTAGCTCAGGCATGAAGGGGGATATTTTGAGGATACCAAGTAAGATCTAATCGGATGTAGAATAAATTATAGAAGAGTAGAAGATTGATGTGTGTATATATATATACACATGGGTTTCTCATAGTCTAGTGTTGCTCTTAATGAGGGAGTTAATGATTTTTGATGGCTATGATGTGTGTGTGTGTGTGTGTGGGGGGGGGGGGTCTAAAACTCAATATAAGAAAGATGATTTAAATACATCAACTATGTATTACACAACTAACCAGCAACCTTTTATTTTGGATTGATACTCTGTGTGGGTATAGAGTGCTGCAGCGAACATCAAAAATAGAAGAAAACTTGATATAAGAAAGGGGATTTAAAATTTTAAATACAGTTCCTTGGGGTTAGGCATGTTTTGCAAGATAATTTAATCTCTGCCACACAGCAAGCCTTTTAGTGAGGTTGAGCACCAGTGGTCTCAGATCTCAATATCCGGGTTCGATTATTCTAAAGTTTCCTTCAGAAAATTTGGATCAGATGGTTCCAGAGATTGGGCAAGGCATGCAAACGAAGGATTGGGTCATCCCCTCATACTAATTTTGATGCAGAAATTGAGAAATTCCTGTTATATGCCAAAGATTGGAGACAGAATTCCAAATTGCATGACATCAACAGAAGCTTGAAAAGTTACTTCCACTTATAACGCTTAAGGTGTAAATTATTCAACTAATATGAACCTCCTGCATCTCTGGAATTGAAGCTTTATTTGTCATGGCACTACTATGCAGACTCACTAAACTAAAACACTCTGTATCCTTTTTGCATCACAGAATCAACACTCCCTTCTTCAACAACTACAGTGCTCCCAAGGGAACGCTTATGTGGGAAAGAATTCCTTGGCCACTAAGATATGGCAAGTGGCACATGATATTGTTGCAAATAAATTTGAAGCAAAAATAAAACTAAACTATTCTACTTCAATAAATAATAGGCAGTAATAGGCTAAAACAAAAAATTAAAAAAGTAAAAGTAGAAAAATGGAACCCGAGATGCTGAGGCGTGGTATGTTGGTCACTTTTCTTGAAGTAGATTTCGCCGCCTTACAGTGCACTAGGCTTGGATGGCGTTCTACTCCTGAGATACAATAGCCTCTCGTTCCTTCTGCCTCGATGATTTGCACGGATCAAAGAAGGCTTCGAACCCAGAATCAATATGCAGCAAGCCCGTTAAAAAAATTTTAAAGAAATATTTTAACTGGTAGGAAGAGAGAGTAGAGAAAGAAAAGGAATTAGGAATCCTTTATTTTTATCTTCTTATTTTTTTCTAATCTGTAAAGGTCGTCTATTTATAGACTTTTACGAGACTTATGCTTGTGGGGCGCGACTCTTCGCGTGAGGCGCGATGGGGCACGACTCTTCGTGTGAGGTGCGGCACCTCTCGCAGTCGCGATCCTTCGCATGGACGCGAGTTCGCATCCCTCAAGAACACGCCCCCCCCTGTTGCACGGACGTAAAAGCAGCAAAGGCTTTTACGCTCATGCGATTGAGGAATAAAGCGGGAAGAAGGGTGACACAAAACCCACGAGAAGAAGGACTCAAACTAACATCCTTGTGAGAACAACCCCACACACAAACCAACTGTATCACCTAAGGATGGTGACAAAATAAAACATTTACTCATTAATAAATCAAATAGATATAGCCATGTTGAGAGTCTCTGGTTTCATTGCGAGAATATGGTGGAAGAACCACCATCATTTAGAACTACATGCCGATACTTAAAAGGACGTCTCCCAAGGCTGAAACCAAGTGTAAACGTAGAAGGAGAGGAGAGAGAGAGTCGTAGAGGGAGAGGAATGAGAGACATAGGGAGAGAAGGATGTATTTTTTTTTATTCACTTACAAATAGTGTCATAGCCCATCTTTTATAGTTGAAAGTAGCTATATATAGCTTATATACAGTTCATGTATACAGCTCGTATACAGCTAACAATACAGGTTATATACAACTAACATCCTCAAACTCAAGATGGTAGTGAAGATACTAACAAGAGTTTGCTAACCAAATCACAATGACGCCCCACTAGATGGTCCTACATAAAAATATTAGTAAGCTGATTCGTAGAAGCAACATGTATCAACTGAAGAGTGCCTTGCTTGATATGATGCCAAATAAAGTAACAATCTATCTCAATATGCTTCGTTCGCTCATGAAACACATCATCATGAGCAATCTGCATGACACTCATATTATCATAATGAAGAGAGGAACTGGTGGTCAAAGGAACTCAGAGGTAGTATCTACTAGTGCATGATACTCAACCTCTGTACTAGAGCGAGAGACAACTGTCTACTTCTTGCTTTTTCAAGAGATAAGAGAAGAACCAAGGAAGAAACAATAGCCAGTGGTAGAGCGATAATCTGTAGGGTTGTCATCCCAATCAACATCGGAATAGGCCTAAATATCCAAAGTGGAGCGGGCTGAGAAATAAAGGCCATGGAACAATGTAACGTACCGGAGGATACGTAGGACTGCTGCATAGTGTGTAGAACATAGTGCATGCATAAATTGACTACCTATGATGACTGCATAAGAAATATCAAGACGTGTAATGGTCAGATAGATGAGACTACCAACCAACTGTCGATACAAAGTCGCATCTATTAATGGTTCACCATTAGTGGGACGAAGTTTAACATTCATTTTCATAAGACTATCCGCAGTCTTGCTATCTATCAACCTAACACGAGACAGCAACTCGGAAGCATACTTAGCCTGAGAAAGATAATAACTATTTGAGTTGTATGTCACCTCAAGATAAAGAAAGTAGTTGAGGGATCCTAAATCCTTCATCTCAAACTAGTGTCCAAAAAATGCTGAAGTGCATGAATCCTTAAGACGTCATCTTCAGCAATAATCATACCATCCACATATAGTAAGAGAAGAACAACACCAGTCTCAGATTGGCGAAGAAATAGTGTAGAATCATATGCACTAAGAGTAAAACCCTGCTGAGTCAGGACTAAGCTTAACTTGGAAAACCAAGCTTGAGGAGACTACTTAAGGTCATAGAGCATCTTACGAAGACAATAAACCTTCCTAGGCGAATGAGCAAGATCTTGAGGAGGTTGTAGATACATTTTCTCAGCTAAATCACCGTTGAGGAAAGCATTCTTAACATCCATCTGATACATTTTCCATCACTTAACGGCTGCAACTGCAAGTAAAAAACGAAAAGTAATAAGACGTGCTACTGGAGCAAAGATCTCCTCATAGTCAATACCATACTCCTGTGTGAATCCTGGAGCCACAAGACGAGCCTTGTAGCATTCCACTGAACCATCAACATAAGTCTTGATCTTATACACCTATTTGCATTCTACTGTGGTCTTTCTAAGAGGCAAGTCGGTCAGATCCCATGTATGAGTATCATGAAGGGCTTGGAGTTCATCAGACATGGCCTTCTGCCAAAGAGGATTAGAACTGGCCTCACGATAATTGCAAGGCTCATAGAGGGTAGCAAAGCATAAAAATAGTGGTAATCACTAAGATGAGATGGGGTGGATCTTATCCTACTAGAGCGACAAAGGAAAGTACTGAGGATAGGCTCAGATGATCCGGTTGTGATGATCGAATTAGTGGACAATCCAGATTTGGTAGAGTTGGATGTTGAGAGATTACCTAATGAGCTTCCATCACGTGCAATAGAAAAGAAGTTTGGGAAGAGATCAATAGTGGGGTTATTGAATATAGGAGAATATTGAGGAGGACCTGTGAAGAGCGGAAAGATACTAGTAAACATTTTGTGTTTCCAAAATTGAACATGTCGGGATATACGAAGTCGTTTAGCTATAGGATCATAACAACGATAACATTTATGTTTGATACCATAACCAAGGAAATAACAGAGATGTGAGTGTGGTTCAAGTTTAGTATGCTAATGTGATGGAAACAGAACAAAACAGACACAACCAAAAAAATTTAGGAAGGAGTAATCAGGGTCCTTCTCATAAAGAACGTCAGATGATGATTTATTTGAGATCGTGAGAAAAGATACCCAATTAATGGTATAGACTGTTGTAAGAGCAGCCTCTCCTCAAAAAGACTCAGATAAGGTAGCAGAAAGAAGGAGGGACCTGACAGTGTCCAAGATGTATCGATGCTTTCGTTCGGCATGACCATTTTGCTGAGAGGTGTGAGGGCAAGAACGATGGGATACTATTCCATCTTGTTTAAGTACTTCCATGAATGAGGTAGAGGTATATTCTATAGTGTTGTCACCATGAAAAAATTTTTATAGGTCAACCAAATTGAGTTTTGACCATCTACTGAAAATTACGAAAAATGTCAAGCAACTCAGAGCAATCACGTAAAAGATAGAGCCATATATACCGTAAGTAGTCATCAATAAATATCATAAAATATCATGATCCTTCCTTAGTCGTAACAGGAGCGGATCTCTAAATATCAGAGCGCATCAAATCAAAAGGTGCAATGGAGAAAGAAATACTTTTATTGAAAGATAAAGCATTTTGTTCTCCTAATTGACAAGAGACACAATCAAAAGGCTGAAAGTTAACTTTCTCCAAATTACCACTTGAAGCCAAAGACTGAACACGAGACAAAGAAGCATCACCCAAATGAAAATGCTAGAGACTCAAGGATACTGCAGCAATTGATAAAATATGACTAGAGCTGGGTACATATAATGATGTGAGCTCAAACAAACAATTAACTTTACGCCCCATCCCAACAAGATGACTTGTCTTTTGATTCTGCACATCACAATCTTTGTCGGTAAAAGTTACTTTAAGTACATGTTCCACAAGTTGATCAACAGACAACAAATTAAAAGATAATTTTAGAAAAGGGTAGAAGTAGAGACAGAACTTACGTAGGTAACAGCCATATAAGAGTCGTTAGCAATGTATCAGAAAAAGGACAAGAAGATTGCTAGTTCGGTATCGCAATTGCAAAATGTGTCTTATTCATTCTTGATCTAGGTATCAAAAAATGTGTCTTTACAAGGAACAGGGAAGACTTTGTTTTCTTGAAGAGGCTTACGGGCATTTGCAGCACCGTAGATCGATTAGTAGCATACTCGATCAAACAGGTTTTCTTTTTCTACGGCTATGCCCCTACACAAAAAAATAATGGGAACAAAGTTTAAGTTTGTTTTCAAGGGAACTAAGGAGAGATCAGAGGTCATGTGATTACAACAGGCAGAGTCAATGAACTAAAAGGAAAGTTTACCTGAGATGGTAGAGAAGGCAGTGTGAGATAAAATCTGATGAACTATTGCCTTAATATAAGCTACAATAATGGATGAAGTGGGCATAGAAGAAGATGTAGAAGCTGACGAACTAATAGAAGCAATAGCCACAACCCGATATGACGAGATCGCCTGAGCTTTCTGATGTCTGCGTTGTCGATGGCAGTGGGGGAATGGATTTCTACGACATCCGCCTCGTCGACGGTTATAACCTCCCGATGATGGTGGCGCTGCAAGAAGCGAGCGCCGGTGGCAACTGCAGCCCGACGGTGAAGAAAAAGCGAGGATTCTCCTCAAGAAGCGGAAGACCGCCGACAATAAAGGGGGTGGTGTAGAAAGAAGGTCTCAGAGGCAGAGACAGCGGGCGAGAGTGGCTCCAGGATCTCAGAGGCTCTGATACCATGTAAATGTAGAAGGAGAAGAAAGAGAGAGGATCGTAGAGGGAGAGGAACGAGAGACTAAGGAGAGAAGGATATATTCTTTTTTATTCACTTACAAACAGTGTCATAGCCCACCTTTTATAGTTGAAGGTGTCTATGTATAGCTCATATACAATTTAGGTATACAGCTCATATATAGCTAACAATACAACTCATGTACAGTTTATATACAGCTAACACCCAGAAGCTTCCCCATATAGAAGGAGGGATCCAACTGCCAAGCCACGGCTCATCTAATTTTCAACTTAAACAAAAAGAGTGGGAGTATTCCAGCTCACCAACCAGTGGTTGAGGCTTGGCCATAACAACAGAGCTTATCAGAATCTCAACCGGAGCTCCAACGAAGGCCTTAGTCTCTCTTTGTAGTGATGAAGGCGGAAAAATAAGAAGATGGGCCAAACAGGGGAGGCTCGGTCCCATGAAGTTGGCGATGATCGGACACCAACAAGCCATCAACTATGAACATGAGGCTTGAGCAATATGAAAAAAACAATATAGCAAGGGATGGAGGGCAGATTACCTCTTTTTGGGCAGCGAATCGACATCGACTTGTCAAGAATACTCAACGGAAAATCAAGAAAATGGAATGGATCTCGCCAGCGTGGCTCATGAAGGGGGGGATGCTAGGTTTTCCTAGCCCCCGTCGGAGATCTAGATGGAGGAGTTCGTCTCCTCCTTCAAGTCGAACAGGGCGCTGCCATATTTTCTATTTTTTTCGGCCTAGTTTTGGGCTGGTTGAATGGATCCAGCCTAGCTCTCAATTGGGCTGGGTATTACATAATATTTGCCGGTCTTGTATTCTTCTAGGATGGATTTTAGTCTTGAAGATAAATGGGCTTCATTAACGTAGATCTCTAACCATGTACGCGAGATGCATCGTCATGGCCTAATCTCAAATGAGTGTAAAATTTACAAAACAGAAAAACCAGGAGTAAGGACATTAGCTCTAGTCATAATCAGTCTAATTATTTTTTTTTCTTTTTGATTATGAGAGAATAACTATTATAAACCATTAGTTATAGCGTCTATGGAATCACAACATTTCTGATAGATGTCTGTCGCCTTGACCTTGATTAGTAAAAGCAATCACTTCTACGAAAAGGAGCAAAATATATTATAGAATATACTAAATGATCCAAGGGATTCGCTTGTCATACTAAATAGAAGAGGGAACAAGTTCCGAGAATCATAATAAATAACCACTTGGAGGGCTATTCTTATATGCCAATTTTCAAATTTAGAAGTTCAAATACGTTCCATCAACTCATAGACTCTTGTTTGGAATCATTTTTATTTTTTTAAAATGAAAACCATAAAAAATGAAAAAAAAAAGCATATTGGAGGCTATTGTTTTTATTTTTTATTTTAAATTATTTTTATTTTAAAAAAAATGAAATTACAAAATTCTTACTTTTACTATTAAGAAAATTATGTATTTTACGGCTGCTACTAACACCGCCTACCACAACGCTACTCCCACCACTACCTTCACAAGACTACAGCTACTATCATTGCCACCTCACTCATGTTGTTCGTATCCTCGCCATCATTATCATTGTCACCCCCATCCCTAACTGTTGCTACCATTGTCATCATCATCACCACCATCACCATAGTCTCTGCTACACCACCTATACCACCATCATTGTTTATGTTTTAAAGAAAATTGACCATACTAAGAATTTAAAAAATTAGAAAAGATAGAAATTATAAATTTCTAATTTTTTATTTTTAAATAGAGAAAATGAAAGCCATGCCAAATGATGCATAAACACGTCATGGAAGCCTTTACTTAAAATCCTATCCATAAGTTATTATATAATTCATTTTGTTGAAACTGTGGTGCCAAAATCAACTTATCCTAATCAAATCCCTTGCTACATTCATCTAATAAACTAGTGTACGATTCACCAAAGAGGGTGCCGATAGGGTTGTAAATGGATTAGGTCAGATCACGACATGCTTGGCCTTGACCCGGCCTGGTTTTAATTTTAGATCCAAACCCAACCTAGAAGCAAATCAAATAAGGTCAAGTCACAACCAGGGAGTCTCTAGGCCCAACGGGTCATTTGGTTCAAGTCAGGGTAACCAAAATATTCGAGTCCAAGTCAGATCCTGATCAGCTTCTTATATAATCCATTATAGAGGAACCTCTAGAGTTTTTATTCCCTGTTATGCCTCGAAATCTAATGCATGGTAAGGAATGGAGTGAAGCAGGGGGAACCTAGTCTTAAAGAAAAGAAATTAGATCGCCTAATATATTTGTCCACTTTTGGCTTCTGTTCAAAACTAAGCCCTAGCAAGCTGATGTGAAGTGCCCATGAGGTAACTGCTTGTCCGTTTCCAAACAGAAAAATTATACACACTTGAATCGGAGTGGATCAGCCCAAAGGCTGCAGATTAGGTCGTGCCTGCCGCAGACATTCAAAATATGGGATGCTCTCAAAGTTTTATTTGATTTCATTGTTTTTTACTGGTATGCAAGATAAATATATCACTCCATCAATGATACAACCATTCCTGATAGCTCGAACAAGGTTCCTTGCATCAGTGGGAAGAGAAAGTATCATCGCACTTCTTAGCACCCTGTGTGAAGCTCCTCCCAAAAGAAATAATAATAAAAATAATAACAATAAAGCTCCTTAGGTAGGAAAATCATGGGACGGTAGAGACCAGCTCACTTAGTCATCTCCTTTTTATTACACGAGTTAACGGGTCTAATGGGTTCGCCTCAGGTTGGGTAAAAAATAAGGATAACATACGAACCAGATCAGTTGGATCAAAGTTCAATAAACTCAACCAAATCCAAAATGTAAAATAGGTCTTATTTTGGAACCTAACCTGATCCGTTAATCCTCATATCAAATTAGGTAGAAATAGATTAGGTCGGATTATAAGTCAACCCAACCTTATGTGCCAACCAGTAAACTTGTATAACCCGCCAAATCTTGGTTACTTCTATCCAAACTTACAAGTTAGGATAGCAACAAGTCAAAAAGAAAGTGATATATTTGTATTTACATACATCCAACTTATGCATGATCCACTACTCTACTTTTGGCGCAGACTTGAACTTTCAAATTCTAGATCTATATCAGTAACCCGTTTGTTCCAACTAATTTGTTATGCCATTCTGCCAAAACTTTAGGCCAAGTTACACATGGGATAATTGTTATAGAGTTTCTATTGGGACCTTACATCAATAATCCAAGCTGTTGTATATTATCTATTATTTCTAAACTACTTACACACCAAAAAAAATAAAAAATTTAAAAAATTCTTAACCTATGCATCAAATCATCAAAAAAATTGAACAGTTTAAACAACATAAATAATACAAATTTTTTTGACCACTCAATGAAAGAGCCTCCAAATCATATAATTCTTTATGTACTAACAATTTTAAAATAATAGATCACATATCAACAATCTAGGACCTTCATCCAATTAAAAAAAAAGTGCAAATCTAATTGGCTGATCTTGACCATAAAACTTTTTCTCTATTAGCTCTTAAGCACGAAACAGGATTCATGCATTTATTGCCAGGCAATCATCCATTTTAATACCTCAACGCCTATTTATCCAAACCCAATCTTTTCCATAAATAGATTCCATCACAAGCTATCTTTACAACGAAAACATTAATAGGAATACCTTATTGACTAATCTGTCTAAAAGCTCACTTTCATTATCTGAAGCAAACATGATTGATTTTTTTCAATAAAGCAAAGTATTCTATTTACTAAATACTATTTTCAAAAATTCGGCATCTTAATACCAAACCCCATACTAATGTCACAACAGAAAATCTCATGGAGAAAACTCAAAACCCTAGTGTTTCTCCTCAACCTGGCAGCTAACAGTGAGAAAGAAGCACAGTGACCCATGCTATAAGAGCTTTTTCTGATAAGTTTCTTTAAGTTCATATGGAACAAAATTTTCAGCTTTAGGGGTTGGGGTACATAAGACAATGAAGCTTATTAAAATTTCCATAAGAAACCTATAGCTGCAGCATGAATCCACAGATGAAGTGCGAAAACTAGTCACCTTCAACGTCGAATAAAATGCCCAAATGCAGATCCAATGACCACGAATTAATCAGGAAATGCTCCAAGCAATATGCAGAAAATTTTTTAGGTGTCCTGTTAGGTGTCATAACATGACAATCCTCTCCTCTTTGTCCAAGCATTACTTCTAACCCTCAATCATATATCTTTCTCCTCATCCTTTAGCAAGTTGGTGAGAAAAATCCAACCATGTAAAGTTTATGACAAGTTACCAAAC
The DNA here is from genome assembly GCF_009389715.1 of Phoenix dactylifera. NCBI lineage: Eukaryota > Viridiplantae > Streptophyta > Magnoliopsida > Arecales > Arecaceae > Phoenix > Phoenix dactylifera. The sequence continues at coordinate 689,111 of NW_024067718.1, read as the reverse complement.
GCAGGATCCAGGCGAGTTTATTTATTGGGTTATCAAATCCAAATGTGAAACCCTGCATAATACGACAAACCTAGGGCAAAAAGATATAACAAAACATTACCAGATTGCTGGTCTGTGCAGAACACTTACTCACGCAGAAATACCAAATGCTATAACACAAACGGTTGCAGTTTCAAACCGCAATAAACAATGGGGTATAGCCACCATAAAACGTAAAGAATCTGAGAGTCAAAGAAGAAAAAACAAATAGCGATGCCAGTTAGGGCATTTGGTCATTCTAAAAAAATAAGCAGCAGCAGCCACCTCACCGCTTCAATGATAAATATAATGCAACTGGAAACTAGTAACAGATTTTGTGCTCAGCAGTTATTCTGGAACTGCTAAGCTCAAAAAAGAAAAACTGAGGATTGGATCAAATTGTTGACCTTAAAAAAATTAAAAATCAGTAGTCACCACGTAAAAAGCAACAAGCAGGGTACAGCATCAGAAGACACCCCAAACATCATGATTGAATCTATAGTTTTTGACCACTTCAGATGCTTTTTACACCAGGAGCATAAATACTTGAGCATAAGCAAATCATTTTTGGTTAAATAAGATCCATTCACCGAACAAAAATTCATGCATAACTAATGAATTTTCTCTATAACTGAAAATATTTTGGCTGCTCGCTGCTACACACAAGGGTATGCAACGTCAAACGACATGTAAGAGTCGTGGATGTCCATGGGGAATTATAGATCATGTGCAACCAGATATTGTAAATGGGAATAGATACACTGATTCCCAAAGGATTCGCTGAAGCTACAAGTAGATTTGGCATATCCTCCAATCGTAATCATAATCATCTAGCCTCTTCCCAACTATTTGGGGTTGGCATGTTCTAGGATGTAAAATAGCCAATGATGGCATATCTTAGGAGAGATTGACAAATATTGAAACAAAAGGTTTTAAATCATAATTTGGCTGAATGTTCTCACCTAACATGCTCAATGATGGAACTAATTCATATTTTTGCACATTTTTTGATGAAATCACCTCATGTTTAAAATCTGACATGATTAGGGCACCCAAAAGAACAGAAAATTTTGAGCAAAAAATGACTATTGACAGAAAAACGACATAAGAAACCAACTTCTACCGCCATTCAAACACTGGCTGTCACTGAACAGCTAGAAGGATACATAAGTCTCTGCCTGCATACTAGTAATATGCTCAATCCTACCCATCCATGAAATAACCCTATGCAAACAAATGAAAAATAGCCAGAAAAAGCAATGCTTTTGGACCAGTGTAGCACACATCAAGGAATGTTGACTGCCGAGCAAATTTTAGGCACTACCTGGAGATGAATTGTTGACATATCAGCATCTTACCCTCTCTCTATCCAAGTGAAGCAGATCCTAGTTTAAAACGGAAAAAAGCAAAAAGGGGAAAAAAGACAAGGAAAAACAGAATTTGTTAAGGCCATATTTCAGAACACAGATTTCTGTGTAATCAAATGAATGGGTTACTAAGAGCAACAAAATTCACTCTATTATTAAATAGCTCTGTTCTGCTTCAAAGATGTTCATCTTCTCTGAAAGTTTGAAAAACAACATGAACAGAAATATTCATTACTATAATTACTATAATTATTACTATTATTTATCATTGCTACATTTTCATAAGAACCGAACATGGTGAGGTTGAACAGTAGCTAAGAAACAATTACTTGCAATCTGAATGTAGGAAACCTGAGTTTTCAAAAAATTTGATAACAAAAGAAAACTTATAGTTGTTTAATTGATACATATGTCAAATATATTTCGATTACCTCTTTCATGTTTCTGTAATCATTCTAATATAGCTGAAACACGTTACGTTCTTGAACTTAAATAGATGAGAAGACTAAACTTTCCAAATAGGGAAAAGTTCATCAGGTTTCCAGAAGAAAAGTCTGGAAAATCTTTGTTGACAGTCATCAAGCTTTATTTGCATACCTTTCCTGCATTAGAGGCAAAACTTAGACAACTTGCGCTGAGAAATGCTCCAATGGTAATCCACTTTAACACCTGCACATGTTTTTGGTACGACAGCAACCATTATACTGGTGCAGCTATATGAGAACATTAGTGCAAATTTTAGAATGGCTTACAATGAAGCCAACCTTTTATCCAGCCAACCAACAAAATATGAAGCAAGACAAGGGGGTCAGAAAGGAGGCTTATCATATGAAGTTACATCTTGAAATACGAATCGAGAAGTCCAGGAAGATGTTCTACCAACCCTCAAGGATGTGATTGCTCAGACAACCAACAATTAAATCATGCTGATCACTTACATTGGACTTTTAATACAGCAGCCTGTTACCCAAAAATAAAAAGGGGGGAACAAAAGAAAGAAAGGGAAAAAAGGAGAAACTGGAATCACCATATATGGAAGTGCAAAGACACTCAATAAAAAGAGGGGGAATAAACTCCCTGCAAATTCAACAAATAGTTCTATAGACTATGCCAAAAAGTGATGCACCTCAAAAGTAATGCTTCATCCATCCACCGCCTAACATTCAATAAGTCTACAGCAGAAAATCCCTGCATTTTGTTCAGATATTAAACTGCTAGCCCCAGATATCAAATCTTTTAAGGCATCAGACAGTATTTGGATATGGAAAAAGAAATGACGGGGGAATAACTGTAGACAACAAATGCCTTTGAAAGTAAAAACAAACTTCAGTACCTAATAAAGGAATATAACCAGAAACTAGAACAATTTCACCAACCAGGTTATGCCAATTGTCATGTAATATGCATTGGAACAAATTCAATACAGTCGTCCAACAATATAAAACCATTACTGCAGACAGGAAACAAGCATATCTTGATTGTACTACTAGCTCCAATATGCTCCAAGAAATGTTCCAGGTCTTCGCCAACCTGCAAGGGCAAACGCGCAGATTGAAGCACTAAACATTGCATCATTATCAGCTTACCAGGAGAATAATTCTTAATAGAATAAGAAAAACTTCGCTTCTAAAGTTGAATCCTTCATCCTTCAGGTTTCCTATAATAGATTTTGATATATCATGATGAGCTGTCTCATGGCAACTTGAGCTGTCTTCCACAAAACACATCCTCAACTCCTGCAAACAAAACATTAGATCAGAAAGGAACTAGCTATGGACAATAATCTGCACCTATAGAGACCAGCACTCAGGATCATACTGTGATGTTGAATTTGTTGAATCATCCAATGAAGGAGAATTAACAGTCATCTTGGTCAAGGATTCTGGAATATCATCAGCATAAGCTCCATCCACAAGACAAGAGCCCTGCACTACAGAACTCTCATGAGCAACAAACTTTGAGAAGTACCCAGCAATTTCATTTTTGCGTGATCCTTCTGACTCAGAGTCAACAAATTTATGCTCAGGAACAACCTTTGGTAGCAAATTTTCTTCTGTGTCAGCCGAATCATGTTTGATATACTCTTGATTAGTAAAGTCAGCAAACTTATTTGAACCCACATTTGAATTTTCGGGACTCATGCTGCGAGTGCTCAATACTGAGATATAGGTACTAGGGCCATCTCTTCTCGATCCTGCAAATTCATAGTTAATGCATTCCATTTTCTTGATGTTTGGATCTGTTTTGCCAGGTGGAGTATCACTGTCAAGGTATATTGATCCATTACCATTGTCATCCTGATACTTGATCATCATATCAGCAGCATCTGGTCGATGATGTCTTTTATTCTCAACAGAATCATAAGTTTCCATCTTCCCTGACTCCATCTCTAAATTTTTCATTTCACTATTATCTTTTGTACCTATTATAAGTTTTGCATGCTCCTCTGATGCTGGGCTTGTCTTGAGGGTCTTCAAATTATCAACATTACAATCTTTGTTCAGTCCATCAAAACAACAACCAATATGATCTTGTTTGGTGTCCATAGAGTCACTGCTCTCCAAATGCCTGTTATCTCGTTCAAACATTTTATCTACCTTAGGATTCTCTGATTCTTTTTGCACTCTACCATCAGTAGAATACGGCTTTACTTCTGGAGAATCATTGATGTTTTCCGGCCTTCTATCTGCAGTTTCCGACTGTTTGATGACATCATATTTTTCCCGAGGCTTTTCATGGTGGTCTTTTGGTTTCTCCAGTTTGTGCTTATCTAGTTTATCCTTGGAGGACTTTTCTCCCGACTGCCGTGAACTTCTGTGAGATCTCAAACTTGAGTGATGTGAAGCCCTGTCATCCCTCAATTGTTTAGATTCTCCAGTTGCAGATCCCCTTTCCCTAGAAGCAGATTCACTTCTGCCATGTTTCTTATAGCTTGTTCCTGACTTCTCATGCCTGCTGAAATCTTGATTTTCAGCGTGATTATTATCATCATTTGTGGAACTTCTGTGTGATTTTGATGTTGTAGAAGAAAACCTCTTATCTTCACTCATCTTAAAGTCGTCCACGATGAGATTTTGATCATCAGTTTTCTCAGAACTTTCATCATCCAATTTAGACTTTTTATGTTTGCCAATGCCTTTCTCATTCTTCAAGGCTTCATCCACATTTACCAAAGAGCCCCTCTTATGACTGACTGCAGAATAATCAGGCTTAACTTCCTTTGGTTCCCTAGAATCTTTTGCATCTTTACTAGATGTGTTTCTTCCATCAGATCTTTTACCATCCTCCTTCCTCCTTTCAGATTTTTTTGTATCTTCTTTTTCGTAATGATGCCTTTTCTCTGCTGATCTTGATCTGGAGTGCCTACTGTGGCGAGAGGACCGATGGTCACGTACAGGAGATGTTCTGCTTCCTCTGTGATGCCTTGGTGACCTTGAACCAGCTCGAGATGATTTCTTTGTTCTGGGACTTAAACTTTCTCTATGATTCTTTGGTGATGTTGAACTAGCTCGAGATGATTTTTTCAATCTAGGACTTGAGCTCCTACTTCGATGTCTTCTTGAATGAGAGGAATAATGATCACGAGATCTTTCTTGCCTTCCACTCCTGCTATAGCTGTCCCGATCATCTCTGTATGACCTTTCAGTGCCGTGATTTGAATGGTGTGATCTTATTGGGGATCTCGACCTTCGATCTCGGGAGTATTTTATTGGCGAGAAAGAGCGAGACCGCCTGCTTCTACGATACTTAATAGGTGACTTTGACCGAGACTTGGATCTTTGGCGAGAGGAAGATGGCGACCTGTTTAAAATCCCAAAACAAAGATCAAACATCAAAAAACAATTATTAGGATAAATGGAGACACCATAGTGGATGATACACCGAGACAGCAAGACTTCCACTTAAACAAAAATAAGAGTGGTATGATAAACAAAGCAATTGGTCAATAATCATAATACCGACACTGAACTTGACTAGCAAATGAAATCATAGGCTACCATTTTCTTGACTAGAACACAAATGAACTGTGCAACATGGATATGGATTCAAGATACTAATACGACACAATACAAGCACACTAATATGGAAAATCTTGAAAAAGGATACAACATGACTACAATATGTGCATACATATATCCATATGATATGGCTAGGATACATGTATGCATGCAAGTCTACGTATATGTATGTATGTATGCATGCATGTAAGTCTACATATATGTATGTATGTGTGTATGTATGTATGCATGTAAGTCTACGTATATGTATGTATGTGTGTCTGTATGTATGCATGTAAGTCTACGTATATGTATGTGTGTGTGTATGTATGCATGTAAGTCTATGTATATGTATGTGTGTGTGTATGTATGCATGTATGTCTACATATATGTATGTGTGTGTATATATGTATGCATGTATGTCTATGTATATGTATGTGTAGTCTATGTATGTATATATGTATGTATGTATACATATATATAGATATATGCACGGTTCGCCATACCGGCCCAAACCGGTTGGTACAGAGTATACCGTACTGTACCAGTTCGATACCGGTACTCGGTACGAGAGACATACCGAACAAAAAGACCTGTAGCATGCCATACCGACACAGTATTTGTGTGGCACCAGTACCAAGAGAGCGAACCTTGGATATATATATATATATATACATATGTATGTATATATATATATATATATATATATATATATATATATATATATATATAAATATAAGCATCCCCAGAGCATCGTAGGCTATCAAAATAACAGTCCAATTTGCAGCAGCATTAACTTTTACAAGCTTATCGTTTGGCCAATATTCCATACTTTTGTATCTTAAAATTAATTTTATAGACTACAAAACTGACCCTCCTTACTTCCTTAGTTTTTGAGGTATCAAGGAAAAATCTAAAGTGTATCCAGAAAGTATACGGAGTACTTAAAAAAAAAAGGATACATAACACAAGTATCCAGCAGATAAGCATCTAATGAGTATCAATATCTGGCATGGATAAATTATGGACACGACATATTATTAGAAGTATCCATGCTTTCTAGCTAATGCGACTGGACAACATCATAAATCAGTGTTTCAGTTGCATGACCAAGCAAAAATTTGTCTTGTGTCTCATTCGAACACAAGAACCATTCCCCACATCTCATGGTCAGGTATATCGTAACAAAACAAGAACCAATTTATATTACCTGGATTTTCTGTTAACCACCTTATCCTCATCACCTACACCCTCTGCTTTCAATTTTTTGCTTATCTCAGCAGCTCTGGCTGAAGCCATCTCTGTTGCAGATTTCATTGTTGCTGCCCGAGCAGCAGCCTGCTGAGAGGCTATTGTTTGTTGCATCAACAATGCCTGTTGAAATTGCATCTGTTGCATAGCAACTGCTTGCTGCATCATTAATGGTAATGAAGGGTTCACAAGAGCAGATTTTGAAGGTAGGGACTTTGCCATTTCAACATTCAATGGACGGCCACCAACATCCATGTTGTTCAGTGCCAAAGCCGCAGTTGCTTCTTCTGGCTTAGAGTATTCTATGTAAGCAAAATGTTTTGAATCTGTGATGGTACAATCGACAACAGTACCACAATAACCAAATAGCTGTTTAAGTTGATCCACAGTAAGAAGGGGGCTAAGATTGCTGACTTGCAGGGTTTTCTTCAGAACATCAGCCTTTGCAGCCTTGTCAGGAGAGCCTGCATCATATATAAAAATTAGTGAGTGAACTCGCCTAAAAAATGACATAAAGCTAGTTTGCCTGGGGAAAAGGGGGAAAAGGTATGAATTTCCCAGGCAAACTATCTAGCATGAACAAACAAATTAGATTTCCACTTGCACAATTCTTACTACCACGACAAGACATATTAACCATTTCATGCATGTGATAACAGATGAAAAGGTCATGACACAAAATTTCCGATCTGCTCCAATAAGCATGTGCAATAAGCAGGATCAGGCATCTGTGTAATTTAATCTGATGAAAGACCAAGACAATCAGGATTCTATTAGATAACCATATCGATCATCCAGTAGAACAAGTATGAATATGTTACGTAGAAACACATACTTTAAAGGGCCATGCTTTTTAAGTTATGATGATGATAATGCTGGCATCTCCAACAAAATTACACACAATGTTTATATGCCAATTCTCATCCATGTTTTCAAGTGCCCCTCCAATAAAATGATATGCTTCCAAGTTACTAGCTCCACTCATTCAATTATTTCTCATCATCCAACATAAAATTCTAGCATATAACTTGATAGCAAGGAGAGAACAACAAGACCGATAACCAAAGGAACAAATATGTCTTCTTTGTGCAATATTTTTTTTTTTAACTTCTAGACATAAAAGAACAAGATTGGAGTCTTTTCCTCTTCATTACTAGAATCTATTCAAACTTCTAAACTTCCATAGGCATATTTGATTGACTGTGATCTTTGGAAGACTATTTACCATTTAAAATTATGCCATCTCAAACATCCACTTGTCAAGGTACTCAACTAGAAAGAGAGCTAATCCGAAGACACAAGGCAACTCTTCAACATTGAAATCAATATTTCAATTCCCAAGGATGATGCATCATTCTTTATGGTAATGTCCTTACAAATTATACAGTATATGATCCATTCCATGCTATCTAAAAGATTGTTCAGACTTGCAGATGCTCTTGTCAATCCACAGGATATCAGACTATGTGTCATAGGGCCTTCCTTATTAAAACAAGCTTTTGCAGTGCCAAATTCAGGCTCTCATATTTCATAAGGCAAAAATAAAGTTGGGAAGAAGATAAGATTTGGCCAACCAACTGCAAATTAAAGAAACAACATAAAACCACCCAAAAGAGTAGAAAAAATTCACCATCAAACAATTTTTCATGTCACAAAGAAACAAAAAAGGGGGAAAAAGTTCCATCCCACTAAGAAGAAAATTTACCATCAAACCACCTTTGATATCAAGAAGAATGTACTCAGTTCATACATTAAGAAACCACATTCATGTCTTAGATCTCAATTAAGATAATTTCTTGATATTCATGTCATTGGAGGCAGCTACAAGCAACAACTTGGAAGGACCCATCGCAAATACACCAATTATTGATAGTATAAGCATACATGTTTACAAGTCTCTCCCAGGGAAATAAGATAATTAAGTCACTTTACAAAAATGATTTTGTTAATTCGAAGATTCGTGCAAATTAGGCCTCAATAATTATCAAAATTGAACTCTTTTAGAAAGCAGCTAATGCACATTAAAGTTAAACCATGAAGACTTTACAACTGAAAATCAAGAATTAAACTATTGCATATCAAGTCCAAAGCAGTCAGAGGCTGTCAAAGTGCACATATCGTATCATATGCTGACACATGGCACACACCAGCATGCGAATATATGCAAGTATATAAATAGATTCATAGAAAGCATGGCTGGATACACTATTTAACTAATTTTAGATAAAGACCAACTTAAATGCTTCATACCAGCGAAAATACATGATTTTAATAGATAAACAAAATATAGAAATCAAAAATCTTAAAAAATCCTACAAAACTGTCCTGATTGTAGTTTACTGTATGCATTATATAGCTTCAAATAGTTTTCCATATAGAACAAGATTACAAAACTACTTTGAACATTAAAAAGAAAAACAACCTCAAAATTCATAATACAACAGAACATATGTAACTGTTTTGACAGTCTAACAGAACATTTCATGCATTTTAAACATTTTTTGGCACTACTGGAAGGTAATAAAGTTTACATTTCAGATGCTTATAAGGCTGAAGTGACTTGCATAAACAGCCTAGGTACGCATAGATTGTGATGACAATGGATGATAAGTCACTTGAAAGAAGAAGATTGACTTTTCAATGTCTATCTTAAAAAGTGTATCTGAAATATTGTTACTTTTTAAGGTTAATGTGTATTCTATACTAAAATATGTATTTGTGTTGAAGTGTATGTTTCAATTTTCTTTTCTTTTTTTCAAAAAAAATTTACTTTATTTATTTCAGATTTTCAACATAATTTTATCTAAATTTATGAATTCTATTTATGTTTAAATCTAAGTCAATCTATACATTATAACAAAGGATCACAAACATTTTTAAAATTTACTTCATAATAAGTAAGAGGAGATAAGCAAGATCAGCAACCAAGTCACTATAAGTCATAAGTTTATATATGCACATGTATATCTATACATGTGTGTATATATATAGACACACATACACATATACATATAAATATATATAGATATATATATGTGTGTGTATATGTGTACATACATACATATATACATATAGAAATGGGATCCCCAATAGCCGGAGACAAGAGATTTATATGAGAAAACATAAGTAAACGAGCCTCCGCTTGAGCTTCCAAAGATAAAGGTACATGAACAGCCATTTGATCTCCATCAAAACATATATACATACGCACATACATACTTATGTATGTATGTATATATGTATTGTTAAGAACCTGACTGATCAGATTCTTCTGAGATCTAAAAAAAAGTATTTTGTCACATCTACAAGAGCCATGCCAATAATACAACACTTTGGATCCTTCTTGAAGCCCAAAGGAGGCCTGTTTTCCAATATCTTGTCTGCATGGGCCACGATTCCATAACATGCTCAAATATTGTTCATAACGTTAGCATAGCTTTTTGAATGGTTAAGGTATTCTTTACCAAATTAAAGCATCAAGCTTGCAGAATAATAGCGAGCAAAGTCTTGATTTGGTCAATTTGATAATTGCATGGGATGTTTGTGCATGAAGTAATCAAGACAACAGGTATTCAAGCACTATGTTTATGAATGAAAAAAGTCAGTTGGCTTTAGAAAGTCAACTCAGTCCTGTGTTTTAGGGGGGAAAACAGGCCTTTCCAGCTTAATCTTCTTTTTCTATGCTGTTAGATATTAAAGAATGTGATCACTTCTCAAGTTGTACAGACAAATGATAAGATTATATCTAAAGAATTGTCCCTTATTTATGATTTCAGCAAGTCAAAAAATGCAATAACTGTAGTTTAAAGTTTTAAAAAATAAACCTAAATCAATTAATGAGTATTGTACTTTCCCAGTTTTCAACCAATGTGATGATCACAATACAGTTACAGATACATTGATGCCACAAAATAGCAACAGATCAAATAGGATATTCTGAAATTGTAATAACAAAATTATAACATAACTTTCTTGAAAACATGCTTCTCAGTACCGATTCATATGGAATTAGCCCAACCTGGCGATCAAATTCTTGGTGGGATTAGCCCATTTAACACTATATATCATGCAAGTATGCTTATATGAACTACTTCACTAAATATGTCCAGTGGCAAAAAATTCCCTAGTTCATACTTGAAATGCACATGAAGATTTCGCCAGATGCAAGCTATATTGGCAAGCAACAGAGAAGGTACTAACAAAAATTTAATTGAACTACTTTAGTATGGCACTAGTGTTCTTCTAATATCAACAGAAGGGTCAAATAGTGAAATATAGTAAATATAAAAATTCAAAATTATCTAGAAACCAAGCATGGGCTGCTGGGATAGAAGGCAAACCAGGTGTATCTCCAGACGACTGTGCTTGCATTTGGGCAGCATGTGCCTGAAGGGCCTTTGCAGCAACAATTGCCTGAGCAGCAGCCATCGCAGCTGCCGAAGGGGCCATCGGGGCCTGACTTAAGGTCCCCATCGTGGTCGTCGCAGCCAGTGCCGACATTAACAAATTCTGCGGTGGGTGGTTGAACTTGCAATCGGTCTTAGTGCATTGACCGTAGAGGTACTCCCGACAGATCTCCCCCAATGAAGCTCCCATTCCTTGCAACACCACTCCACCAGAGGCACCGGGGATGACACCAGGGATCATCCCAAGAAGCCCCGGAAATGCCCCAGATACTGCCCCTGAGTAATTGGGCATGTTGGGCATTGTCTGGTTGACCATATTTGGAAACGGGCTCGCCGCGGCCGGCATGCCCGTGGTCCCTACTGTCGTACTGGTGCTGAAGAACACCGGGAACGGGCTCCCCATGATTGGCTTCCCGTCGCACTCCACATGGACCATGTAGTTCCCACGCTTGGGCACAACGTAGGTCACGGTATACGTCCCGTCCCCTTGATCCTTAACGATTCCCTCCTGATCGGACCCGCCGACCCCGACGCCAGGGGAGATCTTCACCTTGAGGTGGGCGCCACCGGAGGGGATCTTCCTGCCGTCGGAGTCCTTGGTGACTACGGTGAAGGTGGAGGGGGAGCAGGCGGTGCCTCCAGCGATGCCGGCGCCAGCGGCGGAGCACTTGGAGGGGTCGACGGGGCCGAGGGGCTTGCTGGCGAGGTTCTCGCCCTCGTCCCCGTCGCTGTCGGATGAGTCATCCTTCTCCTTGGGCTTCTCAACGTCCTTGAAGGTAGCCTCGAAGGCGGCCTTGGCGGCGGCAGCCTTCTCGGCCTCGCTCTTGAGTTTGGCCTCCTCCGCCTGCTTCATCCATATGGTTTTCACGACGACAACACCCCGATCCGCCATGAATCGGCCCTTCCTAGCAAAACCCTAGAGAGGGGTATAAAAAAACACACAAATTTTAGGGGGGCAATCAGCGAGAAATCGATCGAAAGGATATCCGATTTCGATCTCGTCTTCGAAGGGAAACTCTAGGCGTCGAGAGAGAGATGGAGATCGACTGAATCGAAATTAGGGGAATTTAGGGTTTCGCGTTGGCGGATTACGATGGGGAGAGGAGGAGGGAAAGGAGAATGAAAGAGAGGAGACGAACCTGGGCGGTGCAGCGGGGTTTGGGGTTGTTCCGTCGATCGGCGCTGTGGATTTGGGAAAGAGGATGGGTGCTACTGGTAACGGCGATAGCGGATTTATGAAGGGACCGCACGCGAGGTAACTCACAAGCCAAGCCCTCCAGTTCCCTCTCTCTCTCTTCCCTTGGGATGAAGCTTTTAGATTAGTGTGGCAATGAGTGGGTTGGATCAAATTAAAAGAATAAGGTGTAAAAGTTTCACTCATAACCTGTCTAAACTAGCACAGGTCGAAATCCATCAATTGAGATCTTTGGATTCGAGTCTACATGGTATCAAAGAACATAATCCCTCTTACCTTTTGATGCGGCCGCACCCTCACTTAAATCCACATGTTACTTCTCGCTTTGAGTTCTACCCCATGGGCTCTACATGTGAAAAAGGATGGAACCCTAGTTCCATCCCTCGGGGACGGGCATAATTCCGCCCCACGAGCTCTATATGTAAGAGGGAGTGTGGACGAGAAATAGTCCCATATCCAAAGTGGCAAAGATTCTTGTGGTGTTTAAGTACTTATAGGCTTTTCCATCTATCAACTTGAGTTTTTGAATCGAACTTTATCCGATCGAAACTAACTCACAATCTATTTTATCCGGTTAGACAAAACTTCTACCTCAACCAACTCTCAATGTCTTAATTCCAAAGTAAAATGGACAATTATTATTAAAAGAGACTAACTGCTCTTACAGTTCTTGCTCCTAGGTCATAACTTGAGTTTTTATCAGACTTCATCAGATCCAAATTAACTCATAACCTATTTTGTCAGATCAGGTAAAACTTCAATTAGCTCAACTCAATTAGTCTGACACAACTCTTACAACTCTTAATTTTAATTTCAAAGTAAAGTGGACAAGTATTATTAAAATAGACTAACTACTATCAAAGTTCTTGTTTTAAGGTCATAACTTGATCGATCTAAATCAGCTGATCCAAATAAAAACTTTATACAAATGCATCATGATGTAAGAGAAGATAGAGATAGAGATAAGGTAGTATCGCATTGGATTTATTGTCAATTTTTTTTGGATCTTCTTAGATCCTTTTTATAAGCTTATATTTATGCATTCTGTCACGCCCCCGCCTACGCGGGGTACGTGAGGCACCCAGTGCCCACATGGGGGCCACATGAGGGGGGAAACATGGAGCTCCCTTGCCAGATATTGTCCGGTTCCGGAGCTTCACGCAAGCGTCCTTCACCCCTCCTCGGTTATGTTTTCCACTCAAAACGCGTCTGCAGAATTTGGAGACACCCGCCTCATATGCCCAGCCTCTCGAACGAGTCTTTCTGATGTGAGACTATTAGGCCTCACACCCTTTCCACCATCGAACAAGAGTCATCCTCGACTCTGATACCAAATGTCACACTCCCGCCTGCGCGGGGCACGTAAGGCACCCAATGCCCACGTGGGGGGCATATGAGGGGGGAAATACGGGGCTCCCCTATCAGATATTGTCTGGTTCCGGAGCTTCATGCAAGCGTCCTTCATCCCTCCTTGGTTTTGTTTTCTATACAAAATGCGTCTACAGAATTTGAAAACACCTGCCTCATATGCCCAACCTCTCGAACAAGTCTTTTCGATGGGGGACTATTGGACCTCACACATTCAGTTGCCAATTTCTCTCATACGTTTTCTCGACCAACATGCCAAAACTTAAAAAAGCTTGATAAGTTGATAGTTTGCAGCCCAAGGGACCCTAAGGCTTGTAATTAGAGTTGGGACAACCCTAGTAAATCCTCAAAACTAGGATCATAGGTTTAGAGCTTAGGCTCAACGAGATCCATCCTAGCGATAGACATGTTAGAGAGTGTTCAAAAAGGAGAAGTACAAGTTAGTTGGTGCACTAAATAAGATACTCAAACGGGTACAATGATGGACATGCTACTTTAAATAGCCAACATTATTATCACTTAAATACAAGAATCTCAAGGAGTTTTCAGAAGTTCGTAATAGAAGGAATAGGATAAGTGGCTTCAAATATTGCACTAGTTTGTAATATGCAAGGTATTGATCAAAGACTTCTTTTTGATTTTCCTAGTTAACTATAGTGGAAGCAAAAAATCGAGAATTCTAAGTTGTATTGTTGGATTAGGTGGTCACAACGTATAGAATGATTAATTGAGTTTTTTTGGGATAAATCACCATGAATGTATATTTTGCAAACATAAAAGAATAGATAAAAACCTTGAAAGAAGGGAACTTTACGGGATAGAAGAAGATAGTAGGAAGCTCTTCTATACATTCAAAAAGATTGCAAACCTATAGGCCCTTGACAGTTACTTGAAAGTCTTATCTTTGTATCCTTTTATTTATTTTATATTTCCTCTTTTCGTTTTCTCTTATCTTTTGGAATGGAAGAAAGCTCAATGTAAAATTACCTTTAGAAAATTTGCATGCCATAGGGTGAGACAACCTTATTTCACTCTTGTATTCTCTCCCTGTAGTAGATTTTGTGTGCACTTTAGTAGATTTGAAAATAAACCCTAAGGCATATCAAGAAAATTTCAATAGCTAGCAGTTACAAGTATCCACTTAAAGACTCAGTAGATTTCTCGTGTTCTCTCTTTGTAGTAGATTTTGTATGCACTTTAGTAGATTTGAAAATAAACCCTAAGGCATTTCAAGAAAATTTCAATAGCTAGCTGGTGGGTTTCCGACAGTTACAATTATCCCCTTAAAGACCAGTAGATTTCTTTAACATAAATAAATATATATAGCTACTGATTATCCTTCCAGGTAATATTTTAGCTTAATTATACTTTTGCTTCCATCCTATTTTCATTATGTACTGTGTTTTGTGGACTCGCAAAATTCTACTCCATCTAGACATCAATTATATTATATCCACCCCCTTCTCTCTTTCTCTATCTTGTTAAAATAATTTTAGGGATCACGTAACAATCTTTATCAGACCATATTATTTTTCTTTATTAGTGTGATCATATATTAGCCAGTATTTTTTTGATTAGCATGATCATGTTAGAGTGATCTTAGAAGTCACATAACAACTTATATCAGTGAGTATTATTTTTTTTATTAGCATGATGTTATATCAGCCTATATTATTTTTCTTGTATGCAGTCTGTATACGAGTATATATAACCCTTGAGATATACCGAATATAATGGAATAGAGAAATAAAATTAGGTTTTTCTCTCTTTTTCTTTTTTTTCTTCTTTTGCAAATATTTTAACATAGTATCAGAGCCACTGATTATCTAATTTGCCGCCAGCATCTTTTCTTCCTTTACTGTCGTCGTTGTCGCCATGTCTAGAAACTTTAAAGACCCCATTGTCGATCTATCCATCTCTGTTTTTGGATGAATTAACATGCAAAAATTTTCTATTTTTTGATGGATCCGTAGATCCTCTCTTTCTCTACAGACCCTCTATTTTCTAACGAATGAATATTGATCTCATTAGGAGATCTGCATATCTTCTATTTTTAGTAGATTACTACCCAAAGACCTTTTGTTTTTTATGGATCCGCGGCTCTTCTCTACTGCTTTTATCCTCAACTTTAGATCTTTGGTCGTTTCTCCTCACCGTCGCTCAGCCCCATTCCCTCCATTTCTGATTTTATTTGCTGCCTTTGGCTCCTTCAACCTTTAGATTGAAGCCAATTGCTCCTCTTCAATGGTGCCTCCATCTAGGATGATCGTCGACCTTTAGTTGTCTTCTCTCCAAGCTCTATCCTTATTGCAACTATCATCTTCTATGTATCTTCTCGCTACCACATATCAAACAAGTCAATCAGCCACATTGATAGATATGTCAATCTGTCATGTCAGTCAAATACATCAGTCTGTCATATCAACTTTTGAGTTGTTACATCAATTTTTAATCTGCTACATCAGCTTCTGAGCTGCTACTTCAGCTTTTAATCTAGTACATCAGTTTTTAGATACATTTGTGATCGAGTTTTCAAACTCAAATTTGAGGATGATAGTGTTATTTCGATGATTAACACAACCATTGAGGGAATATCAAATTAATAATACAATTTAACATGATACATCACTAATGTATACGACACCCTCGATACATTCATAATATATTAAGAGAATGAGTTCAAGACGTCTTCCAATGATTAACAACAAGATAAAACTTGTAGTAGAAAAGGGATAAAGAACTCTTAATTCTAATTCAGCAAAGTTTCAAGTGAAACATACTCTTAAGGGCAAAACAATGATTTTCATTGTTAAGAGTATGTAGCTCTATCGTGGCATACATTCAAAATTGCTTGAAATATGTTTCATTGACTATATGAATTAGTCTAACCTTAAGATGCAGAAAAGTGTGGATTGAGTCGACCCCAAGCTAAGTGGAATCGACCCTGGCACACCATGGAACCATCTGGCACACCCCTGCAAAAATGGCTCAAATGAACAGTAAGTGGAGTCGACCCCATGTATCTTTGAACCGACCCGAGGTGAGGAGCCGACCCCAAAGAACCTTGAGCCGACCCCAGTTTGAAGCCTCAAGAAAATAACTCTCTGGAATTCACTGAGAGGGCCGACCCCAAGATTCCTTGAGCCGACTCCAACTGGAGCCGACCCCATATGAACATGAGTCGACCCCAAGGTTATGTGTTCAAAACCATGTCTCTGGAATCCTTTTGAGAGGGTCGACCCCACTGTAGCATGGGTCGACCCCAAGAAAGCTTGAGTCGACCCCAGTGAAAATAGCTGAAAATACAAGGTTCTGTGATTCCTGAGAAGGCCGACCCCACTGTAGCAGGGGTCGGCCCCAGAGAAAGTTGGGTCGACCCCAGAGGAAGTTGAGTCGACCCCAAATCTGATGAACAGTAAGTTGAGTCGACCCCATAAAAGTTTGGGTCGACCCCAGCACGAGCAAAGGCATAACGGTTAGTTCTGGAGAAGTGCTTTTTAACCTCCCAATGGCTAGTAACAGATAGTTTTTCAAATCTAACCAATGGGGAGTGACCAATAGAGGTGGGCAAGTATTTAAAGTGACACTATTCATCAGAGGAAGTATCTTTTGCCAAGAAATCAAAGTTCATTCAAGAAAAAAACAAGCCCTTGCATCCTTCATCAAGGTTCTCCATTTAAGTCTCAAAAGGAGGTGGTTGATCAATCTGAGTGTGTATTAACAGCTCCACCAAACCATTGTGAAGTGAAGGAACCTTGGGAAAGAAGAGAAGAGCATCCTCAAAGCGATAACTATTTTTTCATCTCTTCTATTAGTGTAAAATTGTTATATTTGCTCTCTTAGGAGTTTCAAACTCGTTCTTCTTTATTATTTTGTAAGGTTTGTTGGTGAGCCCGTAAAACCAACGGTAAAGATTTGTTGATGATTCCGCAAAACCAACATAGATTTTTGGTGATCCCAAAAAATCAAAGTGTAAAGGTTTTTGGATTGTGAGCCCGGAAAACAATCCAACTGTAATCCACGGAATTATAGTAAATTTTCAAGGGGACGCTTGGGGAGTGGACGTAGGTGCTTAGGAGAGCACCGAACCACTATACTTCTTGTGTGTTTGTATTGCGTATTGTTCTAACTTCACTACATGCACTCAATCAACATTAACTAAACCACTCACTCATCAATTGACTTAATTAAGGGATTAAAAATTTAGAAAAACCAATTCATTCCCCTTTTGGCTTGTCACCTTAGGTAATAAGTGGTATCAGAGCAAGGTGCTCTCATAGTATTTGTTGATCTTACAATCAAGAGTCAAAGATCATGACAACCCAAGTAGGATGTTCTATGAACGAGGGGCAATCCACAAATAGACCTCGTCTGTTTAATGGCACTAATTACATATATTGGAAAGCTAGGATGAGGATATTCATTCAAGCTCTAGATTATGACTTGTGGAATATCATAACTAAAGGACCACATGCACCCACAATTAGTATAGAGGGCACAATCATTCCTAAACCAGAAATGGATTGGAATGAGAGTGATAGAAGACTAGCACAATTAAATGTTAAAGTAATTAATGTACTTTACTGCTCACTAGATGTAAGTGAATTTAATAGAATATCTACATGCATCTCCGCGAAAGAAATTTGGGATATACTAGAGATCACACATGAAGGAACTAATCAAGTCAAAGAGTCAAAAATAAATATATTAGTACATAGGTATGAATTGTTTAAAATGGAATCCACAGAGTCCATAACTGAAATGTTCACTCGATTCACGAAAATCATAAATGGACTAAAGAGTTTAGGAAAGTTTTATACTAACTCTGAACTAGTGCGAAAAATTCTCAGGTCTCTACCAAGAGTTTGGGAGGCCAAGGTAACTGCAATTCAAGAAGCAAAGGACCTCAATACACTACAATTGGAAGAACTTCTAGGATCACTCATGACCCATGAGTTGACCATGAAGCAAAATTCAGAAGAAGAGGTCAAGAAAAAGAAGACCATTACCTTGAAGTCTACAACTCCAAAACATTAAATTGAATCAGAAGAGTCTGATGAGGAGGAGGAATATGATGAAGAAGGAATGGCTATGCTCGCAAGAAAATTCAGAAAATTTATAAGAGAAAAGAAGAAATTTTATAAAAGAAAGCCTTTCCTCAAAGGTAGCTCAAGCAAGGAAAAGGAAAAGGACAAAGAAAAAGAAAGAAAAACGCCAATTTGCTATGAGTGTAACAAGTCCGGGCATTTCAAGATAGATTGTCCGGAATTAAAATGGATGGCAAGAAAGCTTAAAAAGAGGAACCTCATGGCTGAATGGAGTGAAAGTGAGGAGTCAAGTTCAGAAGAGAAAAATCAATAAGAGACGGCCCAAATCTGCTACATGACCAATGACGATGAGGTAGATTCTGAACTTGAATGTGATTTTACAGTAGAAGAGTTACATGATGCATTTTTAGAGCTCATGGAAGAACACAAGAAGCTAATCAATAAAATAAAGTTCTAAAAGATGAAAATCAATCTCTTATCAAATAAAAGCTGAAACTATCTAATGACTATGAAACATTAAGTAGGAAGTTCACTAATGAAACCAAAAGTCTAATTGTTGAAAATGTCAAGCTAAAAGAAGATTCAGAAAAATACAAATCCTTAGTGGATAAGTTTACACTTAGCTCAACTAAACTAAATATGATTCTTGATAGTCAAAAAACTGTATATGATAAAGCTGGGTTAGGATATAAAACAAATAGGAAGCAAAAATACTTAAAGAACATATTTGTGAAAGCCAAAAATGAAAATATAACTTATCATTGCTGCAATAAAGTAGGACACAAAGCATATGAATGTAATTTTAGAAAGTCTAATTATAACAAATTGAGTGATAAGAGTAAGCTAAAATCCAAAAAAATTTGGGTTCCAAAAGAAACATCAAGTACTAACCCTAAAGGACCCAACATAGTTTGGGTACCTAAAGCACATTCTTGATTTTGATTGCAGGAGTGTCTTATAGCTAAAAAGAGAAATAAACGATGGTATCTAGATAGCGGCTGTTCAAGATACATGACAGGTGACATAGAATAATTTGTCACTTTGGAATCTAAGGAGGGTAGAGTGATAACCTATGGAGACAATGGAAAAGAATTTATCATTGGAAAGAGTAAAATTTATATTACTCCATCCACTTTTATAGAAAATATTTTATTAGTTAATGGTCTGAAACATAACTTACTTAGCAAAAGTCAATTTTGTGATAAAGGTCTTAAAGTCACATTTGAATCCTCGGTATGCATAATCACAAATCCTAAAGATAATAGCATTGTACTTATGGGACATAGGCATGGAAATATTTATATAGTAGATCTTCATGATTTAGGCAAGAAAAATGGATTATGCTTAATCACTAATGAAGAAAGGGAAAGTGAAGCAAGTTGGCTTTGGCACCGTAGACTAGGACATGCTAGTATAGACTTAATATCAAAACTAGTCAAGAAGGATTTGATAAAAGATGTGCCAAAATTGATCTTTGAAAAAGACAAAATCTGTGGACCATGCTCATTAGAAAAGCAAACAAAATCATCCTTCAAATCAAAGAATATAGTATCAACCACTAGGCCTTTTGAACTCATACACATGGATCTATTTGGGCCTACTAGAACTGCAAGTCTAGAGAAAAAAAGTATGGACTAGTTATAGTAGATGATTTCTCAAGATATACATGGGTTTCTGATGACCCAAAGATTGATTTTGATGATCACAAAACTTTGAAGTATAAATACTAATGTTTGTGTTGCAAGAAGAAAGATAATTTGTTTTGCAAGGAACATAGCAAGTTGGAAGAATACAAGAAGGCCTCAAAAGCTCTCAAGAAGAGTTGGAAGAAAGCTACACTTCATTGGCCCAAGTTTCAAGTTCAAAGGACTCAAGTTGGAAGAGCAAATTCAAAGAAAAATTCAAAAGAATAGTCCTCGAGTCGACTCCTGAAGAATCGAGTCGACTCCAATGCTTGCCGAGTCGACTCCAGGGTAGTACGAGTCGACTCCAGGGAGTAACAAGGCAGAAACACAGAGAAGCTATTTTGGACTCTGAGAGCCGAGTCGACTCCCAGAGAAATACAAGGCAAAAAGTCAGAGAGCCAATTTCAGACACTAAGAGCCGAGTCGACTCCCGCGAAGTCCGAGTCGACTCCAAGGCAGCGCAACCCCAAAAAGACAGAAGATTGTTTTTCGGATACTGAGAGCCGAGTCGACTTCGAAACAGTTCGAGTCAACTCCAAGACGGCATGAGTCAAAAGACAGAAGATCGGAAGTTCGGACTCTGAGCGTCGAGTCGACTCCCAAAATTTCCGAGTCGACTCGAGTGAGCAAACTTGAAAAATGCATCCCTGGATTCCTTACGTCAAGTCGTCTCCAGAAGTGTCAGGTCAGCTCCAAACCTTGGGGAGTCGACTCCGGGTTAAGTCGAGTCGACTCCCAGTCGAGACAGCACTTTAATTCAAATTCGGAACAGTTGCCGAGCCGTCTCCAGAAAAGCACGAGTCGACTCCTGCAACAGGCGAGTCGACTCCAGATCGCGCGAGTCGACTCCGATCCCAACGGAAATATTATCAGGAGTTTCAGAATGTGCACAACGGCTCTATTTTTGTCTCTAACGGCTAGTTTTCTGTTTCCACGACATCAAAAAGCTATAAAATCAAGAGGAGAGCTAGGGGAGAAGGTATGGAAGTGGGAGAAAACACTTAGGAAAGAGATCTCAAAGAAAAATCTCCCAAAAGCACAAAAGGGCCATTCAAAGCAAAATAGAGAGAAGAAGAGCATCCGAGTGAATCCCAAAGCTTCCTCTCCAACTGTGTGCTGCCTCAGTGATCCTCTACCTCGTGCGAAATCAGAAGAGGCTCAAGTAAAGAAGAAGCCGAGTTTCCTCATCTACACGACTTGTTTGAGGGCTTCTCTTTACTCTATTTATTTATATTGTTATATTTGCTTGTTTAAGAAGCTTTGATTTGTTTTAAACTTTTGTTCTATTATCTTGTAACTTGATTCAATCAAGGGATTGAATCAAGGGGTTAAGGTTTGTTGGTGAGCCTTTGAGAAAACCAACTAGGTTGATTGTGAACCCAAAAAACAATCGTTGTAAGGTTGTGGTTGGTGAGCCTTTGGAAAAACCAACTGGGTTTGATTGTGAATCCGGAAAAACAATCGGTTGGTTCTAGTCGGTGAGCCTGTGAAAACCGACCGAGTTCGTTGTGATCTCGCAAAACAACAAATTGGGTTGTAAGCTTGTAAAACAACCGACTGTAATCTGGAGGATTATAGTGAAATTCCCAAGAGGTCTTGGGGGGTGGATGTAGGTGCTGGGGTGCACCGAACCACTATATGTTTGTTGTGTTTGTGATGCTTTTTGTCATTGTCTAACTTGCTCGCTTACTTACTTAGATAAATTGCTTGCTTAACTCTTATCCGCGCATCCTTTAGTTGCAAGCATATTCAATTTACTTAATCAAGTCTCATTCAATAAATCAAACTATTGCTAAGTTTAAATTCCACTGTGCATCTATACAGCTTAGCATAATTAATTGAAAAGTGTTAGAAGTAGCTTAAAAGTTTTAAAAGACCCAATTCACCCCCCCTCTTGGGTTGTATCTACTGGGCAACAAGTGGTATCAGAGCAGGTGCTCTTTTATTAATTATTGTCTTAACCGACTAGAGCTAAAGATTATGACAACCCTACATAACATATTATTTGCCGAGGGACTTTCCATAAACAGACCTCCATTGTTTGATGGAACTTATTATATTCAATGAAAAGCTAGAATGAAAATTTTTGTTCAATCACAAAACTATAAAATATGGAATATCATTATAGATGGACCTCACACACTCTCTCAAAATATCAATGAAAAAGACTTAGCACAATTGAATGCTAACGCTATGAACTTTCTATATTGTGCTATCCATGAATCTATATTTAATAAGATTTCTGCATGCTTATCTGCTAAAGAAATCTGGGATACTTTAACAATTATTTATGATAAATCTCAGATTAACTCACATGTGCTTCAATTGCGTACTAACAATGAGATTGCAGAATCCTCCACATTAGCCAAGTCGACTCCAACAAGGGCCGAGTCGACTCCGAGGCAGATCAGTTCAAAAGACAAAGAGTTCGGTGATGAAAACAAGGATCCATTCCCAAACACCGAAAGATTCAAAAGCTTCCTAAAGACAAAGAAGAAGAGGAAGCAAGAAGAAAGAAAGAAAGAGATAAAAAGGAAGAAAGTTTTGACCAAGGAAGAGTCAAACAAGAAAATGAAAGCTAGGAGCAACAATGATGATATTAGCTCCAAAGAACTACAAGAGGTAACTAACTTTTGCTTTATGGCACAAGAAGATAAGGTAAAATCTGAATCCACTTTTACATCAACTGATTTTCAAGAAGAATATTCTTATGATGAACTTTTAAATGCTTTTCATGATTTGTATGGTGAATGTAGAAAATTAGCTATGAAAAATAAAAATCTTAAAAAGCTAAATTTGGAAATTTCAAAAGAAAGAAATTCTATTGCTGAAATACATGACAAACTAAATTCTGAAAATAAAATTTTAAGGTTAAATTCAGAACAATTGATTCAGAAAAATCAGAATTTAATTAAAGAAAATCAAAACTTAAGTGAAGAAATTAACCAATTGAAGTCTTTTATTAACAAATTTACTGTAAGTTCAGCAAGATTAAAAATGATGTTTGAAAGCCAACATGCTGATTTTGATAAATCAAAATTTGGCTTAACTCCTTCACTTAGCAATGAATCCCTAAAGAAAAAGTTTATCAATTCACCAAGCAAACCATTAAATAAGATAACTTATTTCAAACATGAAAAGAATGGGCATAACAACTTTACCTATCGTTCTAACATAATTAAATCAAGTAGTAAAGTTATTACAATTAAACAAATTTGGATTTCAAAAGGAACTATATGTCCTAACTCTCAAGGACCCAAGCAAGCTTGGGTACCCAAAATGAAAATATGAGGATGTAGATGTAAGTGTGCCAAGATACCCATGGAACAAATAGAACTTTCATACAAATGGGTGTTCTAGACACACGTCAAAAATGAAACTTAAAATATACTTATGAAAAGTAATTAAAAAAATAATAATAATGAAATCAGTAACCCTTGCATCTCATCATTATTTTTGCTTTAGGATTTGATTAAAATATGAATTGCAAGTATTGATCAATTTTGTGATATAGAAAATACTTTTGGAAATATAATCAAATCACTTTATTTTATAGTATACTTTACTCACTATTGGATAAGTTGCTAAATGATTAATCAATTTATTAAGAATAACTCTATGAATTCTCTATATGCTTGATTGAGAGTTTTTATCCATGGCATTATTGTTTATCGATCATAGATATGAAAATGTGTACTTGGTATGCCTTTGAATATAAGCAGTATGAATACCAAGATTAAAGAAACCATCTTTGGCATATAAAATCAACTCATGCTAGTATGTACTTAATCTCAAAAGACCTTGCCATTGGCTTACTTAGAGTATCTTCTGAAAGGTCAAAGTTTACTATGCATGTTAACTAAGAAAACAAACAAAAATCAATTTCTAAATCTAAAGATGTTGTTTCCATCACTAAGTTTTCAAAAACTTACATTAGTTTTGTTCTTGACACTCAAATTGAAATATTTTCTACATTGGCACAAACTCACAAAAAGGGTTCAAATGAAAAAGGTTTGCAAACTATGAAAATAAAGAAGTATCATGGCATAGTTTTGAAAACCAATTTTGTATTAAGTTGTGCACAGAAAATAATATTGAATACAATTGTTTCTGCACCAAGAACACCATAAGTAAAATAGGATTAATAGAATCCTTGAAGAAATGAAAAAGGCAATGTTATATGATAGTCATCTACTTAATTCTTTTTTGTTAAAAGCTATCATCACTGCTTGTCATATATATGGTTTCTATTAGGTCTATTTTGATGAAAACTCCATTTGATCTTCTGAAAAATAGAAAATGATCTATTGCATATCTTTCATATTTTTTCAGTAGTTTATGTTATGCTTGATATGGTCTTTTGAAAATAATGCCAAATCTGATACAGATATTTTTATCTTTGGATATCATTCAACAAGCAATGCATATAGAACATTCAATGAAAAGATTCTAGTTGTAGAAATATCAATTCATTTTATTCTTTATAAGACTAATGATTTATTATCAAGATACTAAAATCAAATTATATATATATATGGTTAATCTTTTACATATAACAATCTGAAAACTTATTAATAATTAGAACCAAATTGAGTTTTTCAGAAATGCACTTAATGATGACTACTAAAAGACTAAATCAAGAAAAGATGAAATAGATCTTGATAAAATTCTTGCATGATTAGAAGTAAAGATCACCATTATCATTTGCTTACTTCATGAGCTTTATATTCTGTCAAATGAATGTGTAGAAAACACTCATTACAAATATGATAAAGCAATATGTGATTTGGAACAAGCACCAAAAATATGATATAAAAGCTTGAGTAACTTTTTGATAGAAAGTAATAGTGATAAATCTATGCATCAAAAAGAAGAATTTGTGATATCTTATTTGCTCAAAGTATACGTTGATGATATCACTTTTGGTTCTACAAACGAGGATTTATATGAAGATTTTACTAAGCTCATGCAAGGTGGGTTTGAAATATGTATGATGAATGAATTAACATTTTCTCTCAAACTCCAAATTGAGAGAAACAAGAAAGAGGATCTTCATTGACCAAAATTAATCCACAAGAAAACTCTTATAGAAGATTGGCATGAAGAAGGTATTCTATGACCTCATCTTGTAGAATTTGAAAAGGATGAGCAAGGTAGATCTATTGTTTTTAAAGCTGTATTGAAGCATAATAGAATACTTATTTTATCATACAGCTAGTAGACCAGATTGTATGCTCATTATGTGCAAGATTTCAATCTAACTCTAATGAATCATAATTTATTGATAACAAATAAATCATAATCTGAACTTTGATAGAAACAACTGTTTAAGATAAGTTGATTAAAACTTAGCTAGCGTGTCTTATTGATAATTATCTTAAGCAAATAAAATCTAAACTAAATTGATTTTGAAAATAAAAAATTGATTTGACCTTGATAAATCTTCCTATTGCCTCACATGCTTGTCCTTGAACCATCTTGGTTAATGAAACTATCTCTTTAGTTCAAGTGATATGTGTTTGCTTATATTTAGGCAATCTCTTGAGTAAAGTGACTCAATATTCAACTATTGAGTCATCTAGTTAAAAATATGTTGGATGAATGTTTTGTATCTCGAAGAAACTAATGACTTTCTCTCAAGAAAGAAAAGGATTTTGTTGATAATGCAGGATCTATGAGCAAGAAATAAGAAATTTCAACTTGAAGGACACCTCCATAAAAGGTACAATAAACATTCACATGCAAACAGGAGAGAGGACTTTCTTCAGCCAAAAGGTTACACATAAGAAATCTAGTAAGTATTTGACTTGAAGAATGCAGAATGATTCGGTAATTTTAAATACCTCTCTCATAAATTAGCTGAGCAAAGTCATTAACTTAAATCTTACTATGGCATGGATAAAATCTTTAATTATTAATTTCTTGATATCATGTCTATATATGTATTCATTGACTTATGCTTTCAGAAATTGATTCATGGTTTGCTCAAATTAAAATGCTCCTTTGCCTATATCATAACCATGAAATACGCAAGTATATGCTTAAAATGCTGATTTAAATTAACTTGTGAGAAGCTATGAATCCTTGAGTAAAATGAAAATGTTGTTTGCATGATATATCTCTATATAATACATGAGATTATTTCTTTATTCTGATCCTTCATCTTAAGGAAAAGCAAAACAAGCATAATATATTTGGCACATTTATGAGACTTGTGAAAGGGATAAAATCTGTAATTAATTACACTTAAACAGGGAGAGTTTGAAGTGAATATTTTAACCTTTCTATACTGCTCATCATAGGGATGGTGCCAATGGGGAGACTAGTGGTAGTACCCGGCACTATTTGACCCAACTATTCGGTGTAGGGTATATTAGGGACGGCACAAGAGGGAGGCTAGTGGTAGTACCTCGTGCCCCTTCCAACTCCATCGGATAGGGAGCAAATAGAGTATAGAGCATAAGAAAGTAAAAATAAAAGACAAAGTAAGTGAAAGTATATAAAAAGAATCAAGTCAAATTTTTAATCACTTGAAAACACACTTTAAGGATGAAATCAATGCAAGAGTATGTTTAAATAGGAGGAGTTTATTTGAAAAGAATTGATTTTGATCATTGACATGCTTGTTATTTTAATGCATGACTTAACATAATATATTTTGCATGTGGCATGATGTCTTGAATTATGGGTTCTCAATATTTTGTAATGCTCCATGCTTGGACAATTTGATTGAATGTTTGGAATACTACATAATTTTTTTTTTTGGTTGGTATTATTGAAAAGAAATTTCAGATTTGTCGTTCACAATCATCGTTAAAATCTGAAAGTTGAATAAATTTGTAAAAAGGAGAAGAGAAGGATATCTCTCTTTAGGCAATAACTTTAGTATATAATGTTCTAATTCATACCAAAACTCAACATAAATACAAATATTCTGAATATGCTCTTATATGTTTGAAATATGTGTTTTCAATCGTAATGATTTAAGATGAGCTACAATGTGGAAGATACATATCTCAAATTATGACTTTGAAAGCCTCTATTGAAAATCTTTATGAAATTCAGAATCTGATTTTGTGTAAAAGCTTAAACTCAATATGATTTCCAAATAAAATCTTAATGTAAAAAAAACAGAATTAATTTTGATGCCCTGGTTGATTGCTCCGATACGCATCCGAAACATATCATTTCTTATCTTTAAAGTGTACTAATATTGGTCCAAATGATGTGTCTTTCGATGATCTTGATTGCAAACAAAAATTCTAAATATATGATTTTATTTTGATATTAAAAAGATTTATTGTGTTTCATGTATACATTGCTGAAAAACTATGATTAAGAAATAGAATTCTATAAATATATATATCTCAATGATCATCTATATGTTTTTCTCTCCTACATTCTTAAAGACTTCCATCAGAATATATATAGAGTGAATGATCTTAAAGCTAGAAATATTTCAGCTCACTCAAATGATTCTAAAAGAAAGAAAATATAAATGCTTTTGAAAGAAACTGAGCTTCAAATGAATCATTTTCTAATTAATATTTCTATACATTTTCTCTAAGATTAAGAGAAAGCATAACTTGTTCTTGAAATATTAGAAAGAGTAATTGCTACAAATTTTGAATAATACTAGATTACTCTACATTCTCGATATCATAGAAAAGAATGATTAAAGAAGAATGCATCTTTTGAGGGGGAGCTTTAGATATTCAGTATCTCATACCTTGATTTTTATGGATTGATTTTGATGAACCTCCTTATATTGCAAGACTTGCTTTAATTATATAATAAGTTTATACCTTGAGATGAATTCTATAAAGGTTGTCTTATCTCAAACATTGAGTCTTATGAAAATAAGCTGAAACTTATAGAAAATATATTTGTTTTGAGATTGACAATTTTATTGAACATTATCTTCAAATTCTAAACTTTTAAATGGAATAATCAATTGAGGGGGAGAAAGAAAATCTCAGAAGGAGAGATCTTATGGAACTTAATCGCATAAAATCTATAACTAAAGGAGAGAGAAAGCATAATGAAAAGTGATCCTAATGCTCTCCAATATGTATCATCTGAAATTTAAATCTGAAAATCTTTATGATACACCTTGAGGCTTGTTATTTGGTTAATATATCTTATGCATAAATCATGAACCAAATTGCAATTCAAACAGTTGATCTTAAGAGCCTCTAACTTAATGAAAAAAGGAGAGAATAATGTGTTGAATGTTCTTGAGTATCTCTTAGAAAACCTATTTTTGGAATTTACTAATGAGTTCTTATTGGCTTGTTCTTTAGAACTTCAATTTTTATGCCAATTCATTATTATATGTACCAAATTGTGCTTATTTTCTAAAGGAAAAAAAGAAAGTCTTTAAAAGAGCTCTAAGATGTTTCAAAAATTGCATGAATCCATATTTTGGTATTTGTGTCCCAATGCTCTTATTATCATAAAAGAACTTTGAAGTCATTAAGAATTAATGATCCAATATGATGATATGTTTTTCAAGTATATAAGTTTTGATCTTATACTCTGAAAATTAATTAAATTGCTCTCATGTGGATAAAATACTTAATATATTGGGCAAAAGATCTTAAATGAACAAGCTTTCATACTTATTATTGAAGAGAGGTTAGATTTCCATTCGTGCTTTCCTTGAATATCATTTGTGGTACTTCTTGAATTAACTTAAGAAAGATTCCATCTATACTTGAGTTGAAAACTATCCTTGGAATCACATTAGATGTGCTCTCATCATAATTTGCTCTAAAATTATCCAAAATGGCTCTGATCTATGCTCATTTATCTTTTTCTAACATTATTGCCTTGAGCATTCTTATCTTTGTGCTTAATGTTTCACTATCTTTTTGATGTTGTCAAAAAGGGGGAGAAATATCTGAGTATATGCTCATAATGCTTTATGTGTTGATTATGTTAAGATTAAAACTAAAAGCATTATCATGAAGTATATTTTAAAGATATATATTTTCTACTTCAAACAACTTAGCTATGCATTACTTCTAGAACACAATATATTTTATAATGCATATACTCCAAGTTTTGTCATCATCAAAAAGGGGGAGACTGATGACCCAAAGATTGATTTTGATGATCACAAAATTTTGAAGTATAAATACTAATGTTTGTGTTGCAAGAAGAAAGATAATTTGTTTTGCAAGGAACATAGCAAGTTGGAAGAATACAAGAAGGCCTCAAAAGCTCTCAAGAAGAGTTGGAAGAAAGCTACACTTCATTGGCCCAAGTTTCAAGTTCAAAGGACTCAAGTTGGAAGAGCAAATTCAAAGGAAAATTCAAAAGAATAGTCCTCGAGTCGACTCCTGAAGAATCGAGTCGACTCCAATGCTTGCCGAGTCGACTCCAGGGTAGTACGAGTCGACTCCAGGGAGTAACAAGGCAGAAATACAGAGAAGCTATTTTGGACTCTGAGAGCCGAGTCGACTCCCAGAGAAATACAAGGCAAAAAGTCAGAGAGCCAATTTCAGACACTGAGAGCCGAGTCGACTCCTGCGAAGTCCGAGTCGACTCCAAGGCAGCGCAACCCCAAAAAGATAGAAGACTGTTTTTCAGATACTGAGAGCCGAGTCGACTCCAAAACAGTTCGAGTCGACTCCAAGACGGCACGAGTCAAAAGACAGAAGATCGGAAGTTCGGACTCTGAGCGTCGAGTCGACTCCCAAAATTTCCGAGTCGACTCGAGTGAGCAAACTTGAAAAATGCATCCCTGGATTCCTTACGTCGAGTCGTCTCCAGAAGTGTCAGGTCAGCTCCAAACCTTGGGGAGTCGACTCCGGGTTAAGTCGAGTCGACTCCCAGTCGAGACAGCACTTTAATTCAAATCCAGAACAGTTGCCGAGCCGTCTCCAGAAAAGCACGAGTCGACTCCTGCAACAGGCGAGTCGACTCCAGATCGCGCGAGTCGACTCCGATCCCAACGGAAACATTATCAGGAGTTTCAGAATGTGCACAACGGCTCTATTTTTGTTCTAACGGCTAGTTTTCTGTTTCCACGACATCAAAAGCTATAAAATCAAGAGGAGAGCTAGGGGAGAAGGTATGGAAGTGGGAGAAAACACTTAGGAAAGAGATCTCAAAGAAAAATCTCCCAAAAGCACAAAAGGGCCATTCAAAGCAAAATAGAGAGAAGAAGAGCATCCGAGTGAATCCCAAAGCTTCCTCTCCAACTCTGTGCTGCCTCAGTGATCCTCTACCTCGTGCGAAATCAGAAGAGGCTCAAGTAAAGAAGAAGCCGAGTTTCCTCATCTACACGACTTGTTTGAGGGCTTCTCTTTACTCTATTTGTTTATATTGTTATATTTGCTTGTTTAAGAAGCTTTGATTTGTTTTAAACTTTTGTTCTATTATCTTGTAACTTGATTCAATCAAGGGATTGAATCAAGGGGTTAAGGTTTGTTGGTGAGCCTTTGAGAAAACCAACTAGGTTGATTGTGAACCCAAAAAACAATCGTTGTAAGGTTGTGGTTGGAAAAACCAACTGGGTTTGATTGTGAATCCGGGAAAACAATCGGTTGATTCTAGTCGGTGAGCCTGTGAAAACCGACCGAGTTCGTTGTGATCTCGCAAAACAACAAGTTGGGTTGTAAGCTTGTAAAACAACCGACTGTAATCTGGAGGATTATAGTGAAATTCCCAAGAGGTCTTGGGGAGTGGATGTAGGTGCTGGGGTGCACCGAACCACTATATGTTTGTTGTGTTTGTGATGCTTTTTGTCATTGTCTAACTTGCTCGCTTACTTACTTAGATAAATTGCTTGCTTAACTCTTATCCGCGCATCCTTTAGTTGCAAGCATATTCATTTTACTTAATCAAGTCTCATTTAATAAATCAAACTGTTGCTAAGTTTAAATTCCACTGTGCATCTATACAACTTAGCATAATTAATTGAAAAGTGTTAGAAGTAGCTTAAAAGTTTTAAAAGACCCAATTCACCCTCCCTCTTGGGTTGTATCTACTGGGCAACAGTTTCATTTCTTGCACATAAGAATGAAGCATTTTCAACATTCTTGAAATATTATAAAAATATCATAACTGAAAAGAAGCTCACCTTAATTGCAATTCGAAGTGATCATGGAACCGAATTTGAAAATCAACACTTTGAAGAATTCTGTAATGAAAATGGTATTTCTCATCAATTTTCAACACCTAAAATGCCTCAACAAAATGGGGTTGTTGAAAGAAAAAGTAGGACATTGGCAGAAATGGCACGCACGATGTTGTGTGAGTCAAATCTTCCAAAGTACTTTTGGGCTGAAGCCATAGATACTACTTGCCATGTTTTAAATCGTGTTTTAATACGTCCTATAACAAAGAAAACCCCTTATAAACTTTGGAAGAATAAGAAACCAATTGCTAAATATTTAAGAGTATTTGGGTGTAGATGTTTTGTTTTAAACAATGGCAAGAAGGATCTAAGTAAATTTGATGCCAAGTCAGATGAAGGTATCTTCTTAGAATACTCTACTTCTAGCAGGGCATACAGAGTATTTAACAAAAGAACTCTTGTAGTTGAAGAGTCAGTTAATATTATTTTTGATGAGTCTGATAGTGAGTCTCCTAGGAAAGAAAGTGCTCTTAATGATGATGCAGGAATTATTGAGTTTGAAAAATTGAATCTTAATGACATGGCAAATCAAGAAAAGGAAGATGATCATGTGCCACCATAATCTCAAGACTTGTCAAAGAAATGGAGGTACGCACATGGACACCCTAAAGACTTAATCATTGGTGATCCATATCAAGGGGTAAGAACTCGATCATCTCTTAGAAATTTAAATGACTATCTTGCTTTTGTTTCACAAATAGAACCTAAGACTTATGAAAAAGCTGAGAATGACATAAATTGGATTAATGCTATGCAAGAAGAATTAAATTAATTCAAAAGAAGCAATGTATGGACATTAACTGAGAGACCAAAGCATAATTCTGTAATTGGAACAAAATGAGTTTTTAGAAATAAATTAGATGAAAATGGGGTAGTTATAAGAAATAAAGCTAGACTCGTAGCTAAGGGATACAATCAAGAAGAAGGGATAGATTTTGAAGAAATATTTGCTCCCGTGGCCAGATTAGAAGCTATTAGATTACTTCCAGCTTTTGCATGCTTCATGGACTTCAAATTATATCAAATGGATGTAAAAAGTGCCTTCTTAAATGGTTATATAGAAAAAAAAGTGTACGTAGAGCAACCCCCTGATTTTGAGAATCATGAATTTCCTGATCATGTATTTAAATTACATAAGGCACTATATGGATCGAAGCAAGCACCTAGGGCATGGTATGATCGACTAAGCAAATTTCTGTTAAATAATGATTTCAGTAGAGGAAATGTAGATAAAATATTTTTTCTCAAGAGAAAAGATAAAAATTTGCTAGTAGTACAAATATATGTAGATGACATAATTTTCGGTGCCACTAATGATAGTCTTTGCAAAGAATTTGCTGAATTAATGTAAGGAGAACTAAATTTCTTTCTTGGATTGCAAATCAAACAAACTAAGGAAGGCATCTTTATTCATCAAACTAAGTATACAAAGGAAATATTAAAGAAGTTTTGAAATGAAAATCACAAGGGAATAGGCACCCCAATGAACCTCACTAATAAGCTAGACAAAGATGAAAAAGGAAAAAGTGTAGATATGAAGTTCTATAGAGACTTAATTGGATCTTTGCTTTACCTCACTGCTAGTAGGCCAGACATAGTATTTAGTATCGCAATATGTGCTAGATACCAATCAGATTCTAAGGAGTCACATTTAAGTGCTGTCAAAAGAATCCTTAGATATTTGAGAGGAACCACAAACATAGGATTATGGTACTCTAGAGACTCCTGTCTAGATTTGCTTGTATATTTTGATGCAGATTTTGCTGAATGCAAATTAGATAGGAAGAGCACTAGTGGAACATGTCAATTCTTAGGGAATAACTTAGTATTATGGTTTAGCAAAAAGCAGAATTCAGCAGCATTGTCAACGGCTGAGGCCGAATATATAGCTACTGGGAGTTGCTGTGCTCAAGTACTATAGCTCAAGCAACAACTAGAGAACTATGGAATTAAACTAGATAACATTCCTATAAAGTGTGATAACATTAGTGCCATTAACCTTACCAAAAATCCGGTTCAGCACTCTAAAGCCAAACATATTGAAATAAGGTATCACTTCATTAGAGATTATGTGCAAAATGGGAATGTATGTATTAAGCATGTATGTACCGAGAAATAATTAGCTAAGTGAAGATAGATTCTGCATGCTTAGAAGGGAACTAGGCATATATGATCCCTTTGATTAAACAAAAATTTGAAAGGGACAAGTTGTTTCATGATACTCTTCTCCCATTTTGAAAATTCCATGAAACATTAGTAAAATTATTTATTTATGGATTCCTTACTCACATATCAATGTCTCACAAAGATTTGGTAAGGATCTGAAAGAAGGAGGAATTAAAAAAAAAAATTGGCCTAAACTAGGGCCGACCCGAGCCAGAATGGGGTCGACCCCTTCTTGAGTCGACCCAAGAAAGATCTAGAGTCGACCCAACGGCGGGACCCGTTTTTAAAACAGGACCCGTGAGCCATTCTAGGGCACTGTTTCTCCTTGTCCTCTTCCTAAAACTCTATTTTTCACTTTCTAATCCCTTCCAATCATCTCCAAACAGTACTAGATTGCTTCCCTAAGCCATTAGATCAAAACCTAACTTGGTGAAAATGGGACCCAAGCGAGCTGTTGCTAAGCGATTCGGAAGAGTCTCACGGCCAACCATTGTAGATAGGTATGCTAGAGATTCTTCTACAGTGCCTCCACAAGGTGAGACACGTGTAGAGCCTCCTCCACCTCCTTCCCTTCAGTTCAACTTGCTAAATATGCGGGAAGACCGGTAACCACGGGAGAAGGATTCATTCTGAGTTGTTGGATCAAGAAGGGTTCCGGTTGGGTGGTTGGATCCGAAGGCAAGGATGGGAGTATCTTTGCTCCCTAGATTTGGTGACCTACCCGGGCTTAGTTCGTGAGTTCTATGCCTTTCTAAAAGTTGGACAGGGAGGGCTTGTGTCTGAGTTCCGAGGAGTGCGGGTTCGTGTTTCCAAAGAAAACCTAAGTGAGTTATTTTATCTCTCCTGCGAAAGAGCCACACTAGAAAGACCAGAGAATAAGTTGAGAGCTCTACAGATAATTTTTGAGAGAGATAATTTTGACTACTCAGAAAACTTAGTAGCTAGCTCTCTATCAGCTGAGATGAGATTATTGCATAACTTCATAGGTCGGATATTATTTCCGAAGAGTGGAAGATTTGATCACATATCTGAGCGAAACATGGTCATTATGGAGCATGTCATTCAGGGCATTCCCCTGAATCTTCCAGCTATGATGATCAGGCAGATGCGAGAGGCCATATGCAAATCGAGAGTTTCTTTGCCCTACGGTATGATACTCACCCTGATATTTAGGCAGCATGACATATATATGGAGGGCGAGATATCCAAGCATCTGTTATTTACCGACACCTACACTGCACGGTCCTTAGTTCGCATGGGTTATGAGAAGGTGAATGGTCAAGTGGGTGCGTGGAGGTGCAGGGATACATGCACCGGAGGGTGATGCACCAGAGATTGGAGACTCTATTCCTGAGCCTGAGATACCTGCGGATCATCCTATAGCACCTTTAGAGGTTGGGCCTTCGTCATCCACACCTACGGGATATACAGAGGAGTTTGGAGTAGGATGACTGAGCTTGTGTCAGCTTAGGTGAGGACCCTCTCTGATGGCATGATGCACAGGATGGACAGTATGACTGCTGAGATTAGAGGCCTCAGAGATCAGGTGGCAGCATTAGAGAGAGAGAGGCTCATGGTCCATCTGTGCCCCGAGCAGCTGAGTCAGAGGTTTTGGCACAGAGTCACCCAGCTCACCGAGGTCCACGACAGACTCAGTCCCATCACGCCAGATCTCCCCTCGCCACTTATGCTAGGAGGATGAGTACTAGATCACAGCCCTTAGATTCCTCTTAGGCCCGATGATAGCACTACAGGAGTCCATCATGATTAGTGCCTAGGAGTTATCTAGTTCTCATATGCATTTTGCTTTGTTGATGTACTTTGCACCTTAATTAAAAGAACATTGTACTTTTGACATTAGTGTAATACAATGTTTCCTTTTGATCAATGAAATTTGGATTTTATCGTTTATTGCTTCTACTTATCTATTGTTATACATTCTTTTGATAATAACAAAAAGGGGGAGAAATAAGAAAAGAAAGAAGCTGCGATATAGGGGGAGAAATAAGTTTGCAAATTATAGGAAGAGATGATATTCACCTAAGGGGGAGCAATATGTAACAATGAAATTTTTCAAAACAAGAAAGTCTGAATTTTCAATCAAAATTTATGAATTCGGCACATACTTCTCATGCCTCGATACATAACCTGAAACTCTTGCTTAATCTCAAATTTTTGAAGTTTCATCCTTAATAAAATACAAAAGAAAGGGGGAGAAAAATCAAAAGTTCAAATTGGCAATATTTGGATGAAAGAGGGGGAGTCTTCACTTTCAAATTTAAAAAGCTGAAATTCAGCAACTTGAGTTCTTTCTAAAACAAAACTCCTAATTTTAATATAAGTGTCAATCTGCTCATGCTCAATATTTTGTAATCATCAAAAAGGGGGAGATTGAGGATGATAGTATTATTTCGATGATTAACACAACCATTGAGAGAATATCAAATTAATAATACAATTTAACATGATACATCACTAATGTATACGACACCCTCGATACATTCATAATATATTAAGAGAATGAGTTCAAGACGTCTTTCAATGATTAACAACGAGATAAAATTTGTAGTAGAAAAGGGATAAAGAACACTTAATTCAAATTCAGCAAAGTTTCAAGTGAAACATACTCTTAAGAGCAAAACAATGATTTTCATTGTTAAGAGTATGTAGCTCTATCGTGGCATACATTCAAAATTACTTGAAATATGTTTCATTAACTATATGAATTAGTCTAACCTTAAGATGCAGTAAAATATGGATTGAGTCGACCCCAAGCTAAGTGGAGTCGATCCTGGCATACCATGGAATCATCTGGCACACCCCTGCAAAAATGGCTCAGATGAACAGTAAGTGGAGTCGACCCGATGTATTTTTGAGCCGACCTCAGATGAGGAGCCGACCCTAAAGAACCTTGAGCCGACCCCAGTTTGAAACCTCAAGAAAACAACTCTCTGGAATTCACTGAGAGGGCTGACCCCAAGATTCCTTGAGCCAACCCCAACTGGAACCGACCCCAGGAACACTTGACTCGGCCCCAATGGAGCTGACCCCATATGAACATGAGTCGACCCCAAGGTTATGTATTCAAAACCATGTCTCTGGAATCCTTGAGAGGGTCGACCCCAATGGAACTTGAGTCGGCCCCACTGTAGCATGGGTCGACCCCAAGAAAGCTTGAGTCGACCCCAGTAAAAACAGCCGAAAATACAAGGTTCTGTAATTCCTGAGAAGGCCGACCCCACTGTAGCAGGAGTCGACCCCAGAGAAAGTTGGGTCGACCCTAAAGGAAGTTAAGTCGACCCCAAGTCTGATGAACAATAAGTTGAGTCGACCCCAAAAAAGTTTGGATCGACCCCAGCTCGGGCAAAGGCATAACGGCTAGTTCTGCAGAAGTGCTTTTTGACCTCCCAATGGCTAGTAACGGATAGTTTTTCAAATCTAACCAATGGAAAGTGACCAATAGAGGTGGGCAAGTATTTAAAGTGACACAATTCATCAGAGGAAGTATCTTTTGCCAAGAAATCAAAGTTCATTCAAGAAAAAAACAAGCCCTAGCATCCTTCATCAAGGTTGTCCATTTAAGTCTCAAAAGGAGGTGGTTGATCAATCTGAGTGTGTATTCAACGGCTCCACCAAACCATTGTGAAGTGAAGGAACCTTGGGAAAGAAGAGAAGAGCATCCTCAAAGCGATAATTATTTTCTCATCTCTTCTATTAGTGTAAAATTGTTATATTTGCTCTCTTAGGAGTTTCAAACTCGTTCTTCTTTATTACTTTGTAAGGTTTGTTGGTGAGCCCGTAAAACCAACGGTAAAGATTTGTTGATGATCCCGCAAAACCAACATAGATTTTTGGTGATCCAAAAAAATCAAAGTGTAAAGGTTTTTGGATTGTGAGCCCGGAAAATAATCCAACTGTAATCCACGGAATTACAGTAAATTTTCAAGGGGACGCTTGGAGAGTGGACGTAGGTGCTTAGGAGAGCACCAAACCACTATACTTCTTGTGTGTTTGTATTGCGTATTGTTCTAACTTCACTACACGCACTCAATCAACATTAACTAAACCACTCACTCATCAATTGACTTAATTGAGGGATTAAAAATTTAGAAAAACCAATTCACCTCCCCCCTCCCCTCTTGGCTTGTCACTTTGGGCAACAAAATTGGTACTTTTAGTACCATCTTGAGTTTGAGGAGGAATGTTGGAATAATTTTAGGATCATGTAACAACCTATATCAATCAATATTTTTTTTTGTTAGCATGATCATGTATCAGTCAGTATTATTTTTCTTTATTAACATGATCTTATTAGAGTAATTTAGGATCACATAATAACTTGTATCAGTGAGTATATTTTTTTTATTAGCATGATATTATATCTACCTATATATTTTTTTCTTGTATGAAGTCTATATACGAGTATATATAACCTTTGAGATGTACCGAATATAACAAAACAGAGAAATAAAATTATTTTTCTCTCTTTTTTTGTTTTCTTCTTCTTCTGCAAATATTTTAACACATCTCTTTCTCTCACACACACACAAACAGTCAATCAAAAAAACAAAATATTCTCAAACCCTTTTATGAGCACACGAACCTTAATTTTGATGCCATGCCGATAATGTTGGGGAGCTTGTTTTTATTCCAACTTACTTTCAAATTAGCAGTTTAGGTGGCTTTTCTTTGTCACCATCCAAAATTATTGTTCAAATTGTCTAGCACAAGTTGATTATAACCATCCATCACCTTCTTTTATTTCACTAAATACATCATGTACTATGCTTTTACATGGTGGCCTGAATTGGAACTAAAAATAATACCATAGGACCTACAACAATGCTCTTATGCATAATCATGCTTGTATTTAAGCATAACATATAAATGTATTGCTTGTAATTGAATGGCTTTCTCAAGATTAAAGTAGGATTCAAAGCTCACCTACCTTATATTGTATGGATGATGCAAGCTGGGACTATAATAATGAAACATCTAGATAGATGAGATCAAGGAACGTGCATGGAAGTAAAGGGTTTACTAAATTTGGGTTGTAAAAATGATAGGTGAAGGATGCTTGTGTAAAATGGCGTGTTGGGGTGTGAACCATTAGAATAAATTTGGCAAGACTTTATGAAGGCCTTTGCTAAGAAGGTACTTTTGGACTTTCACAAAACAAGAATAATAAATAATTATCTTTTATTTTTATAATTATTTTGATACAATAAAAAAAAAGAAAAGTAGCAAAGCTGGAATAATTAATCAAAATCTTGTAGACTGAACTCTCGATTCAACTAGACCAGCATCGATCATCTCTTGGGCTTTACACGTCTTCACCAATGTTGCATCTATTGCTAGGGGGCCTTCGGAAATTGAACCAAAAGAAAAAGGCCTCGGAGTCATACGAGGGATTCTGTAGAGTCACATTATAGCAATGTAAAGTCACACCCCCCAAAACACTCATATAAAGCACCCAAAAACTTTAATTCGATACATTACAATATAAAAAGAGAGGAGTACATAAGGTATTTATAGTGTTATAAGCCCCCTTACAATTAACAAGATTAATGGGTGCCTCTAGAATTTGTACAAACATGAACTATACGAATAAACTAAACTTCTAAAACTATTCTATGGCTTAGGGGTGAAAACATGACTTTTAAGACATCTCATGATGTGATAACTACCATCTAATTTAGAAGGTATAAGTATACCATTGTATGACTAGTCCTTGACCTAAATAGATTTAAGAGATGGTCAATAATTTGATGGTAAGGTTTATGCCATTAGATTGTGGTTTAACAATCAAATTCCTATTATTGGTATAAACTAATCCGATAGAGTTGACACGACTTTGAATTTTTTGGCCATAGCTTTCTTGTGCGACCTCTAGTTGAGGTGAATTATGTTGCATTCAATGGATGCAATGGGAATATAATGGATGTCGGAAGGTGTCGATGTAAGATTTAAAGTACAAGGAGAAAGAAAAAATAAAGAAAACTAATTATAAATTAAACTAGAGGCTAGTTTAAGAAGAATGAAATGCTAGAGAGTGAATTGGAAGGCAGACAATTAAATTAAATAGAATTGGAAGGTTAATTGGAGCCCAAATTAATTAACTAGAATGAAAATAGAAACTAAAAAAAATAACCAAAAGTGAAATCAGAACTAATTTAAAGGCTACAAGATAAATAGTAGCTTTGTCTTGCAACCAGAGATCTTTGTTGACTTCTAAAATTTACCAAGATCATGACTAAAATCCACCAACTCATCGCCAATGTCTCCAAAAATCCACCAAGGATTGCGATATTATTCAACAGAGCTTGTATAGAATCCATCATGCAGAAAATAAACACCAAAAATATACTCAAAGAAAATATAATATTATTATTTGGATTTTGAGTACAAAGAGAATATTAATAGCTTTCTAAGGCCACCTCATCAATCTTTGTGAAACCCCCTCCACCAATTAAATTATTCTATCTCACACCCTCTCTCTTAATCTTCAAATACTATAGAACCTTTGATCATAGTCTTTGATCCCTCCCCTCTCCATCTATAAATAATACCATCCTCTTAGTGAAAAGGAGAGGAAACTATAGAGACTTGGGAGATTATGCCAAAATTGAGAGCCTAATCTTAAGAACATCTTCTTTCACTTACCCTCTCTTCTTTTCCAACTCTTCTCCAATTTAAGAAAACCTTAGATCTAGCCATTAGCCACACAACAAACTATCAAGAGAGGTTAGAAGATTTATCCTATCCTCTTAGTTGGGGCCTCTACTAGTAAAGGCCTAAAATTAAGGGGAGGGTAAAAAAAGTGGGGAAGAAGGAGATTAAGGTAAAACACCTACATTTCCTGCGCCTATCCTCCCTCCTCTCTCTTTTCCCTCTCTTCTCTCTTTTTCTTTATCTTTTTCATATTTAGCTATTGTTGGAGCTATTTTTTTAAATTTTTTAGAAACACAAGAAAAGTTATTTATGGAGCTTTAAAATCTAGC
The DNA here is from genome assembly GCF_009389715.1 of Phoenix dactylifera. Lineage (NCBI taxonomy): Eukaryota > Viridiplantae > Streptophyta > Magnoliopsida > Arecales > Arecaceae > Phoenix > Phoenix dactylifera. The sequence goes on along the minus strand of NW_024067718.1, from coordinate 648,462 downwards.
CTGAAGACTACTACTAGAGAAGTGTTTGGGAGTGAGCTTTCCAGGCCTTCTCTAACTCTAACATAAAGCTTAACCAAGCCTTATCCAAGTCTTTTTAGGTTACCTAGGTTTTTTTTATGACCAACTCCGGATGGCTTCTCCATGCTAATTCAATCGAGAATAGCCTACAATACCTAAACTCTAACTCCTAAAAGTACTTATTCTTAACCTTGATTTGATAGGCAAATATCACCACAATTTTGCTAGTCTTCTTGGATTTCTCCTTAACAGCATTTTTTCTTTTGAGCAAAATGATGGAAAGGCCTATAATGCCTAAAATTCTCAAAAGTCATCATCTCGAGCAATCTTCTAATGGTATATATAAAAGTATCTCCTACTCTCTCATTCTAATCCTTCTTTTTGCAAGATCTGTTTTGAAGTGGTTCTGATAAGCTTTGGTATCCTTAAAGATACTCTTTCCCTTTCACTTTTAGTGTACCCCTTTCCTAAAGAAATAACGCCAAGATATCAAAGTTTGTAATCTTTTCTTGGAGCTATAGCCCACCATCTTCTGTAGAGATATTGATGGAACCCCCATCAAGGCCAAGCAAGTAACACATTATCTCTAGTCTTAGGAGGTGCTCTTCTTGATTAACGAGCAAGGGCCTCGAGGCATTGGTGAGAGCAAATCTTAAAGTATCTAGTAAGACTTCGTAACTATCATTTTCCTTTCCATACTGATTGTAGGAGGTATTGATTATCATCAAGTGGTTTCTTTTTATTTTTATTTTCTTTAGCGTCATCATCACCATTCACTCTACATAAAAAAGGCTGATTATAAAGAAATTATCAAATTACATTGCATCTATTATATTTCTCTATATAGTGTTGAGGTCTCAATAAAAGACAAAAGTTTTATTTCACAAATTTTGAATCTTGCACTTATTTTTTGGCTCCCTATGAATAAATAATTCAAAATAATATAATAAGCAAAATCTATTAGAACTTACTACTTCTCAAACAAAAAGGATGGGGCTTAGTCTTTCTAATTCATACAAAGAAAGATGCTCATATCATGGGGCTCGAACCACCACAATGTCAAGAGGCTTGAGATCAACAAATTTAGATGTATGCATTTAAATTTATTTCCATTCTAAGATCTAGTAAAGCTAGTGATTAGAAGAAAGAAGGGTTTAGGGCAAAAGAACCTTCAAAAAAAGGAAGTATAGAGAATATTAAAAATATATAAGATAGATTTGTAAGAATTTACTTGTTAAATTTGAGGATCACTTGGGTTGATGGTTTTAGTGGAGACAAATATTGGATGATCCTAATATGACATGGTGGAGCTTGTTGTTAATTAACTATTCTTATGCTATATATGAAGTTTCACATTCAACCTCTCCTAAAGGTGCCAATATACCTTACTAAAAACAATTTTTGATGATTATCTAGAGATTGAGTTCAAACTGTACCATCACCTAAAATAGAAGTTCAAAAATAATGAAAAGAAAATCAGTCTCCTCACCTACCTATGCCTATTATAACACTTCTTGAATGAAATGTATAGCCACCAAAATCCGGTCTGATGATCTTGAAGGCTTGAAGAGTGTCGGTCAAACTGCACATATGGAAAGAAGAAGAACAGCAGGGGTCATCAGAGCTAATCCGACCAAGGGGCCTTCGATGCTTAAGTTAGATAAGATTTTGGAGAACAACATAAATAAGAATAGAGCATTATATATAATAATTTGAGATTCATATCTAGTATTCTAAGTCCCTTTTTATAGATGATGAGTTCTTGTCCTACTGGGTTGGACTCTTCTGAGTCCTAAGTCAAGTAGAAAACTATCTCTAGACTTTCTTTATCTAGATCAACCTAAAAATTTGAGTAAAACTTTGATGATCCCTTACTATGCCATGTGTCAGTTTACGATTAGCTGGTCAGCATAACTCGAGCATGCAACCGATCCTGGATACAGAACTATAGAAAGTGTGCAGTGAGGGATCTTTATAGATAGCTAGTCTTTCACTTCCGCCTCTCCACTCCCATGCCTTTCTTGGTCGGACCAACCCAATCGGCGATTTCCAACAAGTCTTTCTAAATTTTTAGAGCAAGAAGCGGATCGTATGCTTGCCACTTTCAAATTCGAGCCATTCTTCTTGGCTTGAGCTAAGAAAGTAGATAGGATCAAATACGATCGACCTCATTTTTCTCATTTTTCAAGTCATAGCTCACTTATTTAGCTCACGAGGACTTTAGGTGTAACCATGAATATTTGGCGATCAAGTATGTAGATCTTTGGTTGAAGAAGTGAGGCCTTGAGTAGTAGAGGAAGGGTATTTATAATAGGCATCCTAAGCTTGAAATCTATTCAAAAAATTAAAAATTCAAAGTCAAGATGAAAATAAGTGGTTACTCTAGTTTTGTCATAAAAGAGGATTTGATAGAAAGAATTTGGCATCATAACATTTTAGAGGCAAGAAATTGCCATCTGAACAATCTAAAAACAACTTAAAGTTATTCAAGTTGATTAAGATAAGATTGTTCAAATTTTTGGATCAATTGGCAAGTTTCTTTTGTCCAAATGATCTAATAGCAAGTTTTTGCCATAAAAAAAAATCAAAATTTGATTTAAAAACATTCAATGGTAGATTTTTGTCATCCGATCACTTTGAGGACCATATGATTCTATCTGAGTTTCCAAAAAAGCTTCTACTAATAGATTACTGCAATCCATATTATGGAACAACAGAGCTCTACTCTCAAGAATAGTTTGTCTTCATGGTGTTCAGAAAATCTGCTATAACTTGTAATTCAAAACTTATCATTGAGTTTTTTAAAATGCATTGGATTTCTGGCTCAATTCTCTTTATAATTGATGTCTAGCTCATACAAAAAATTTGAAGAATTTTAAATGCTTAAGGACTTGTCTTTTTTCAGGGGCATGTAAGCCATCCATACATGTATGGGTAATGCAATTGGCTTGTAAGTAAGTTTTCGTGACAGCAAAAATAGGGGTATTATATATAAAACCCTTTCTTTTCTCTCAGTAGATTGCCAAATGTACTATTGAGGCCTTGCTACGTATATTCAATTCTTCATATTAATGTTGTTGAAGTAAAGTCTAATATGATTAAACCAATAAAGGTATAAGAGAACCTGGATCAAAAGTAGGCTAAGAATTGTTGTAATAGTTTTAGTGCCCTTTTTTGTAAGATAAATAGCGCTTCTAATACTCATAAAGTATAACCGATCCTTGGTTCAACCTAGCTCCTCCATGGAGCAACACAAGCATTTGAAAGGCTTGGCATGTCAACTTCATCGATTACCTAGAAATAGTAATTATGATATTATATAAAATATGGAAAAAAGTAGCAATAAAGTGATGAAAATTGCAGGCAAGAAAAAAAAATGCACAGGATAGCTATTGGATGGAGAAGGGACTTTCCATATATAATTAATGTGGAGTGACTGGATCATAGCCCTTATAACAGGCCAATCTAATAGCAGCTTCAATAGCTAGTCTTTTGGCCTATAAAGGCCATAATAAGTGGATAGAAGGGGTTATAGCCATTATGGGCTCATAATGCCATCCAAATAGTGGCATGGCCATAGAGGACTCTCCAATGACTAGTCCAATAACTCTTAAGGCAAAGCCTAATTTAAAACTCAAAATAAATCTGATACAAAACAAACGAAAAAAGATAGGCCTTCCCATGCATGGCCAGCAATTCTTGGGGCACTTCATATCTGGTATGACTGCTTGAGCCAAGTATGTGTATACATATTTATGTGATGAATAGCTGGAAGGCCTATATATCCAACTAGTGGCCACTAATCTTCTAATATGAGACTAAACTTAAAGGAGCTTCAATGGTCGAACTTTTCTAACTAATAAATCAAAAAATATTAAATAATTAAATATCATTTAATAGCTGCTTGGTTTCACCACTTTTTTGGAAGCAGAGTAGGTCCAATACATGTTGCATAATAGTTATAGGGCTATTTCCACCACTATTTGTCAATTTAATTTAAAATAGTACTATTAATCAAAAATCTATAACTAAAAAATAAACAAGTTTCACTATGAAATTTTGAAAATATATTTTTATAATTTGAGTAGATATGTAGATGCTCCTGCATTATAATCCATGACAAGAAATAGGGCACGTTTAAATACATTTACAACTTTTTCTTTCTTTCTTTTTGCTTTGGCAGGTTCATCATACAGTGCGTGTACGAATACACCCAATAAAATCAAAGAACACAAGCTCACGGAGTAATAATGGCAGCCTTTCCTCTCCTGACCACTGGGTGTACCCTGAGTGGTGAGCCGTATAGGCAGCCACCCAATCGACCACCCCGTTGGCCTCTCTAAATACATGCTTAGCTTGAAAAGCCACCCCATCTCTAGTCATCATCCCAATATCCCAGATCAAGGGGTGGTCCGTACTCTTGCCCCTCGGGCCCTCCTGAATTCACTTGATCACCGTGGCTGAATCGCCCTCCAAGATAACTAAACTGGCCCGCAGTACTCGCCATGCATGTCGAAGATCCGCCTAGACAGCCCGCAGCTCCATCTTAGGACTAGACGTGTCGAACAACTAGCAGCCGCCCGCTGCCACCACCCTGGAGTGCGGGTCCCATATAACAAAGTCTGTATCTCCCCGCGTATCTCCATCCAGAACCGACCCATCGAAATTGACCTTGAGAAAACTTGGGGGTGGAGGCTTCCAAGTGAAAAACACCATCTGAAGAGCTGCCTGAGTAGAGAGGGAACTTTAGGTATCCCGAGCTATCAAAGGTCCATCTAAAGAAGGGGTGGGACTAATCTCCGCTGCCTGCATCTCTGCTACAAACCTCGGTGACATTATGCGCTCTCCAAATGTACGAGCGTTTCTTACCAGCCAAATCTGATGCGCTGTGCAAGTCGCTCTAATGGCCTCTTGATGTGTCGGTGGACTACCCAGCCATTGTCGAATCACTTGTAGGAACTGCAGCCTTTGACTCTAGGCTTCCTGCAGAAACTCTGCCCATTACCATGTCAACCTTGCCCATGTATACTGGAATAGCACGTGGTCCACTGTCTCATCCGCACTGCATGTCCCGCACTCAGTGGGGATCCTCAAGCCATGGCTACTCAGCACTATTCTCGTCGGAAAGCAGCCCCATATCACCTTCCATAAGAAGAGTGCTGCCCTCAAGTGAAGCCCGATCCTCCAGATCCAAGTGCAGTCCGGCCCTAGCTCGTGCTCCAGTTGGATAACTCGGGTGAGGTCCCCTAATCTGACTCTAGTCCTGCATGAGGTGCCCCAAACCCGAATGTCTGGCCCCGCACATCCCAGTACCGGAAGGGACTCGACTCTCTCAGCAAGGTGTACCCTGGACAACTGTCGTAGCCTAATCTCATTCCACTCTACCCCACCTGGTGCTAGGAGGTCGTACACTCGCAACCCTTTAGCTGCCTCAGCATCAACCGTGGTAGGCCAACTCCTTAGGGGAAGGAAATCCAACCACGGGTCACCAGTCACATCAATGCTCCGCCCATCGCCTATCAGCCACCTAGTGTTCACCGATACGGACAGCAAGTACCTTCCAATCTCCCGCCACATGAAGAAAACTCTGCGATCACTCCATGCCACTCTCTCTGAGCCCTCTCGACCATATCTGGCCTCCATCATCTGACTCCAGAGCCCATATAGTTCTAACATGAACCGAACTATGTGCCGAGCAATGAAAGCCTCGCATCTCTCTAGAAGGGACAGCATCCCCATACCACCCTCACTGGGAGGAGGCAGACCTGCTCCTAGGCTACCAAGTGCACCCCATGACCTCCGCTGCGGGACCCCCATAAAAAGCTTCAAAGAAGTCGCTCAATCCTCAACATAATCGTCTTCGTACTACAGTATTAGCCATGAGATATACTAGCATGGACCCCAACACTAATTTGACCAATGTCAATCTACCCATCATGGAGAGAGAAGCCGCCCTCCATCCCTCCAGTTTGCTTTGGACACGCTGCATCAAACCTAAGTACTCCGCCATCCGTAGTCTTCGGCCTGAGATGGGGACTCCCAGGTAGCTCAAGGTCCCCTCCTGCTCTGGTATCTGTAGTTTCCTCTAGATCTTCTGTCTGATTCTGCTCTCTGTGCTAGGACTGAAATAGATGATTGACTTCAGAAAGTTCACTCTCTGCCCTGACGTCGCGCAGTAATTCTCCAACACCCTGCAGAGGACCCATGCATCAAAAGTCTGCGCCCTGGCCAAAATGAGACAGTCGTCCGCGAAAAGTAAATGAAAAATAAGTCCAGCCCCAAGTGCTGGAATGTAGGCTTCCAGCTCCCGACTGACACACACATCCTGCAATGCACGAGACAAAATATCAGTACAAATAATGAATAAGTATGGAGATAAGGGACATCCCTAACGAAGCCCCATGGTGACTTGAAGAAAGGTGACAATGTGCTGTTGACCAAGATAGAGACCTTAGGCCCCCAGATGCACCCTAGGACCCATCCAATCCACATCCTATGGAAACCAAAACTCTTGAGCGCCCGCCATAGGAAACTCCATCTGATCCTGTCATAAGCTCTCTCCATGTCTAGCTTGACTGCCATCAAGCTTCGTCGCTTCGATGCCCGCTGAAGATCCCACATCATTTTCTGAGCCAAAATGACATTGTGGGAGATGTTTCTACCTACCACAAAAGCCCCTTGCGCTTGACTAATGATGCTCGGCCACAAGGGTTTCATCCTATCTGCCATTATCCTTGCCACAACCTTGTACATGGTTGTGCACAAACTAATGAGCCTGAAGTGACAAGGCTCTGCCGCATCCTGACGCTTCGGTATGAGCATAATAAAGGTGGCTTTCCAATTATCGAGCATCGCTGCCCGGGTGAAGAAGCATTGAACAGCCTCTACCATAGCACCCGAATAATACCCCAGTATTTTCGAAAGAAAAAAAGGGGAGAAACCGTCAAGTCCAGGGGCCTTGTCCTCTGCCAGAACCCAGACTGCCTCCTGCACCTTGTTCTGGCACCAATTGGACCGAGGTAGTTATCCACTTTCACCCTCCAAAGTTGGCCTTCATCAGGGAAGTCCCCTTCTTCCATCCATCGGGCACGGAAGAAGTCAAGCAAGACCTATCTGACGGCATGCTCACCCTGCACCCGATGGCCGGACCTATCTTGTAGGGAATGGATCATGCTCCGCTGCCATCTGATAACCGTCGTCTGATGAAAGAACCTAGTGTTGCGATCGCCCTCACTTATCCACTGGATCCGAGACTTCTGATGCTAGAAGATCTCATGCTGCCATAGTAGAGAGTGGTGAGTCGCAAAAAGTCCCCGAAGGTCGACCATATCAGCCTCTAGGAGCGCCCCCTTTTGGTCTTCTTTCCTTTGCAACTCAGCAATCGCGGTCTCCACCCCTTCCAACCTCCAAAAGATGTCGTCCACAACCTCACAGTTCCAATGGCGGAGATGCCTCTTGGTCAGCTCCAATTTACGCGAGACCCATTACATGGCATCCCCTCGCACCAGGATACGCTAGGCCTTGCGGACAGTATCCCAAGACTGAGGGTATAATAGCCAAACCTTCTCAAAGCAGAAGGGGCTATGATGACTAGGTCCCGACGATGTGGAGATCAGCAAAGGGTAATGGTCCGATGCGATCCAAGGTAAATGATTGACTCGGCAGGTGGGAGAGCGGAGGATCCAATCCGGGGTCACAAAGGCCCTATCTAATCGCTTCCAAACTCTAGCTCTACCGACTTGATTATTGCACCAAGTGAACCGTGGCCCTGAGAATCCTAGGTCCACTAGGACGTTTCGCGACACAAACTTATGAAACTCCCTCCTGTCCACTCTATCCGTGAAGGCCACCCCTCCCCTCTTTTTACTTGCATTCTGGATACAATTGAAATTACCAACTACCACTGTCGAAATACCCAGGGTCGCCAGGTTGGTGATCTTATGCTAGAGGACTCTTCTAACCCTATAATCCGTACTAACATACACACCACACAACACCCACGAGTCAATGTTAGGTTCTGAAACAATCATAACTATCTATTGGGGGCAGTTGTGGAAGACATCCATTGTCGCCACTCCTCGCCTCCACAGGACCAAAATGCTCGTAGACAGCCCTTGGAAATCGACTGCATAGGTTTTCCAGTCCCTCTCTAGGTACTGCCTTAGTCGGCTGAGCCCATCGCCAGATACTCGAGTCTCACAAAGGAAACAGATCTTCGGATAGTTGACCTGTTGAGATACGCCTCGTTCGATGCGACGTTCCTAGCGGAATTCAAATGGGACGTCGTTCATCATATGAACGCGCCTCGGATCGTAGAATTCAAAAATCTTTCTAGATCCAAATTCAGAAGATCTTTAAACTCATTAGGGAGGAAAGATTAGGATCTGAGGAGGGTTGATTAAGATTCATAAAACTGAAATAAAAATTAGAAGTTATAAATTTGAAGATCTCATCTTCAAAAATTCTACAGGTGTAGAACACCACAGCCTGATGATCTTTCTAGGTTCCTGGTTAAGCCGCACATGTGTCCGGCCTCTACAGGTATCTACACGAGGATCTAATTATCTGAGATAAGGTCTTACTGGAGTGCTAGCTCCTTACAAAGATCTCTCATGACTATCATAATATTGAAAAAAAAATCAGCAACATACCTTTTTAAAGAAGAACGCTTTCTTCTTCAACCTTGCTCGCAATTAAGGAAGAGAAGGAGGTAGCTTTGCATGTGGATCTTCCTAGATTTGCAATCATGGAAGAAGAGGTTGGAGAACTCCCCTTGCTGCCATGGAGAAAGAAGGAGGAAGAAGTAGGGCTCAAGGCGTGGGAAGAAAGGACTCTGCTTTCCTTGGCGTATGACTCTCTTCCTTTGATTCTTCTTCTCTCTTTCCATCGCCTTGGAGGAGGAAGAAAATTGGTCTTCTCGTTGCTGCTGTGAGAAGAGAAGGAGAGGGAGAGGAGGCGTGGAGAATGAAGGGCCAATCAATTGCCTATCACACGCCCCAAGCATGCCTTTATATAGATGGAGGTCTAGGGTTTTTCCAAGGCTTATCACATGAAGAGATAAACTCTTCATAACCTCCCACTTTTGGATCTTTGCCAAGTGTCCATGGTGCCATGATGAGAGGATTAGGATCCTCTTAGGTGGCGCCTCAAATGAATGCATGACATGTATCATTGGATCTAGAGATTAGAGCCTAATCCAATTAGGCTTGAACCCATTCATGGTGCCATAATCAAGTCCTAATCACATTAGGTCTTGATCAATTCCCTAGATAATCCTAATTTCTAATCAAATTAGGACTTAGGCTAACTTCTAATCACATTAGGATAATTAATTGGGAGCATGCATCCTACGACGACATGTGGACTTTAAAGTCCGCATAGTATGAACACGATTTAAGTCCTACAACGACATATGGACTTTAAAATCCGCACAAACTCTGGTTTAATCAAATTGGCCCAATCATGAACTTAAATCAATTTGGGTCAAACCTAATTTGATTTGGCTCATTAAATCAGTCCAATTGTAATCCAATTGCAATCAATTCCACTTAATTCTTCTTCCATTAACTCACTAATACTTAGTGGGTTAATTCAATCACCAATCATATTGATAATTGACTTTAATTATGATTCTAAATCATAATTATGATAGTCTGACTAATTAAATTCTCTATACGTGTGACCCCATAGGTTCTATTCTGACTGGTAGTGAGACATATTGAGATCTCAATCTCAATATCACTGAAACTCTTTTCAGTGGACTGAAACAATTTCAGTTCTACTCTTAGGATTTACTGATCACCAAGTGAATGCCTTCTAGTTTCACAATTCACTAGTGACACCTAGCAGTATATGGTGGCAACCCAGCAGAATGGAATATCTAAATCTCTAGGTGCAGTTAGCGTATGATACAGTCCCTCTATCATGGATCCCGACGTGACAAAGATTATGGATATCTCATTAAACTCCATCGTCTGTCATATATTTAATTTATTCAATTTCTAGATATGAAAAACTCTTTTTCCAAAATACCTAGCCAGAAATTTATCGAACTCAGTCTTATAAATCACATAGGATCACTCCTAATCTATCAAGATTGATAGATCCCATCTAGATGCAACCCTATTCCAAAATAAACCTATTGCAGCCAATCCACACAACAAGGATCCGAATGGCTAGGGCCCAAGTTCACATGCTCGTCAAACTACAGCAACCTCACAGTGAATAGCTGAGGCTTCGCAGGTCAAAGGACCAGTCATACAACTGTAGCATAAGTAGTCACTGACGAGTGGATAGACATCCATGTAACTACTTTCTTTGGTCATGCTTAGTACCTTGTTCTCTAACAAGTACTCGCACAATCACTCCAGTGTCTCTACACTATGGACTCGAGATTCGTCTATCTAACTAATTGATCTGTGCACTAATCTCAGCGGATCGATCACCGTCCCTCGTGATGGATCCATCGATCGGAAACATTTAGAAATTAATCCCTAATGACACATGCCTCAAATTCTCAACTCCTTGAGAATATGTGTCATCATCTATTAATTTCTTGGACGATTCATGGACACATACAAACATGAATGAAAAAACAAATTGCCCAATCTGATTTATTAATAAGAGTCAAATTACAATTTTATGACCCAGATTACAAATATGCGTCAGCCACATTAGCTTCTAGGGCATACTCTAACATGACCTGCACTAAACGTTTGAAGGATGACATGAAGGACGGTTTGGCCGCCCCCTGTAATTTCAGGCAAGAATCTTCATAGAGCACAGTCCGCGTAGTCAGCCTCAGAATCATCCTCCCCCTGGGCCACGAGATCTACCTCAAGCTCATGGGCCAAGCTGCCCCACTGCTCGTCCTCATCACATGCATCGGAGACGACTTGCATAACTGTTGCCTTAATCCATTAAACGACAGTTGGGTGGTCCACATTTGCCCTACTGGCTGTTGCTTTGCCCATGCACAGTCACCACTGCCTCGAGCGTGCGTGGCTCCCTCACGGGGTGCTCGGATCAGCTGTACCCCTGCCGCACCCTCTTGTGGCGTTAGTGGCTCAGTCGGACTTCCCTCCAAATGGGTCATAGGGTGGCCTCTTGCCTCGCTCCCACCCGGGGTAGCCCCCAGCTGCCCACCCCCGATCGGGGTCGGAGAGCCAAACCGGAAGACCCCATTTGGGCCCCTCCCTAGGCCCTCATGTGCGTCCCACAACCCTAGCTCACACAGCATGCTTGGCATTAGGAGGTCCCGGTCCACGGGCAGGAAGGTCCCCAGCCCCAAGTCCAGCCCCTGGCCGGTAGGCTATACCGGAAAGGCCCCGCTGGTGCCCCGGCAGGCCTGATCGGTGTTAGCCCGTAGGGAGGCCCACTAGTCATCCGGTCCCCCTGGCCCGGCTCGGCTTGGTCTTGCGGGCCCACCGTGGCCTACGCGGCCAGGGCCTGCTGACCCTACATGTCCAGGGCCTACGGCCCTAGCGTGGTATGGGCTCGCGGGCCCGGCGCACCTGGGGCGCGTGCTGCGCCCAGGGCGGCACTAGCCGATCCGCATGCTCGGCCAGCCCCTGGCGGGCCCGCTGGCCCCGCCCACCGCGAAGCGGTCGGCCGGCCCCTGGCGGGCCCGCTAGCCCTGCGTTAGGGTCGCGCGGGCCAGCTGGGACCCCGTGCCTGGGCCCTGTAGCGGGCCAAAGCCCACCCTACCTGACTGGGCCTCATGGCCCGGTCCCATGCCTAAGCCCGCGAGTGGCCCAGGCTGTCTGGACCACTCTTGGATTGGGTACGGGCCACGCCCGCCCCATTGGGCCCTGGGTCAGCCCGCAGGGGAGTCGGGCTACTGCCCAACCCGAATCTAGTGCTCGGCCCAAGGTCCACTAACTTGACCAAGCCCCCAAGTGGCTCATCAGCCGAGTCAACTAGGGGGCATCTAAAGGAGGGTTTCGGGTTCAGCCCATTCACCTCACCGGTCGGCGGATTCTCCGACGGTGACCGGCGGCGCGCGACCTTCGCCGACTTTTGCCAACCGTCGGTGTCCACCGGGGACACCGACGAGGTTGGGCAGGCCACTAGAGATGGCGGCGGAGTCGAAGACGACTCAGGCACAGGTTCAGGCCCAATTGTCTTCCTCGGCCGCAGCGGCCGATTCTCCCGCGGGAGTGTTTTTGAAGATGAAGGGCTGCCATCTCACCTTCGTCTTCCCCTGGATCAGAACCCCTGATAACATGGGTTCGGTAGCGTCGACCGCCACCTTCACCCGGGAGAACCCCATTGCCTGCCATTGTTCGGTTATCCCATCCACTACGATCGGTTGGCCCGCCCGGGCTGCGATGTGAAGGATGGTCAAAGCCGACCAATATTCCAGCAGCAAGCGGGCAGTTGGAGCCACACCACCGCCATTTTCACGGCGTCCTCCCCAGGCTCGAAGTCTAGGACCCATGGATCCATGACAAGGAGCTGCCCTGCCACCACCCACAGGCCCTCGCGGAGGGCCCGGTCCTAGTCCTCTATCAACCGGAACCTCAAGGCAAGGTGGTCATCCACGAGTGGGATAGCCACCACCTCCATCAGCTTGGCTCGGGCAGCCACATCCTTGGCCGCCCATTCCGCCGAAACCTGACAACCAAGGCTGCGGACCACCGCCGATAGCCCTTCCCATTCCTAACAAGCTGCCGCGATCGGTTCCTCCGATAGCATCAGTACTACCAAGAAGCGGTGGCTCAGCCGCTCCACCTCCGGGGCAGTGGGCCATTGAGTCACCCATGGCCCCGATCTCGTCCAAGTGCAAGAACTCTCCCCACGCTTGTATGCCTTACCATCGCCTCTCGCCGTTCCCTCCATTACTTTCTCCGCAGGCTGCTTCCCCTTCCGATCCATGGTGATGGAGCTGCCGCCAGTGTCGGGAGAGCCACAGCAGGTGACCACCTCTCCCAGCCGACAAGGAAGGGTCTTGAAAGTGATCCGCTGCTTCACAAAATGTTAGAAGATAAGCAGCAAAGGAAAAACAGAGAAAGAGGGGCACCGGAGCTTCCACCCGATCACCCACGAACGGAGCTCCTCCCCTCGTTCGCCGGTGGCCGTTGCCTTCTCGGGAGCTCCGCCGTAGACGGCGTCGACCCCGCCAAACCCCGCCAGCGAGGACCGGTCTTCACCAGCCGTGGGATCTCCCCTGCACCGTGGTGGACGTTGGATCACACGGGACGCCGGCCGGCGAGTTCCTATCCTCGGTTCGCCGGTAGAGCCTTCCCGGAGACACTGCCGTGGATGGCGACGGGGGCTAACGGCCTTGCCCTCGCGGGCCGTGAACGGTGGCCGAGCACCTGCGAGCCGGGCTCCTTCCCCCGGTTCGCGGATAGCCTTGCCCTCTCGGAGGAACCTCGCCGCGGACGGCGACGACCCCGCCAAGCACCCGCCGGCGAGGACTAGCCGTTGGAGAACGGCCTCAAAGCTTTCACTCTCCTCGGAGCTTCTCTCTCTAACTAGCCGTTGCAGTTCTCTAACTAAATGAACCTTTTTCAGGGTTTCACAGCTTCTTACCAAAAGATAAAAAAAAACCACATCAGCTCATAACAGCTTTATTGCGACCTTTACCTGGATTGCATGCGGGACAATTGGTGATAGCATGAATCATGCGACGTGTCAACCTTTCCCACACGTAAATCCATCGTTGCAACTCGGGGGCAACAAAAAAAAAGCAGGGGTTTTCTCCTTCTTGTTTGGCACAATGCGGCTCACACGGATGTAAACGTAGGATCAAAATGTAGAAAACTATATAAAGGCATAGGTAATGACTCATGGCTCGTCCAAATGAAATCCCTCGAGTGATAAGCTGCATAGGAGGTAATCTAGTCTGCAGCACCGTTTGTCTCCCTGTATACATGCATAGTTTGATAGGAGACACATTCCTAACATTCTGCAAGTGTCGTGAAGCAGCGGCCTCTCCTCCGCCTCACAATCTCGACCCAAATCCACTCTATCATAAAGGCTGAATCCTCCTCTTAATTTTTTTTTTTTTTGTATGGATAGCTTTCTAAATATCAGATTTTTCATGAACCCTTTCAAAATAGGATATTTTTATGTATACCCTTATAAAACTCTGTTATTGTATAAATATCCCTAATATAACGATTATTCTAACGGTGTTAAAAAAAATCAAATATATATTAATTAAAAATAAATAAAATTTTAAAAATTATACTATTGTTTCTATCTTCTTTTCTGCTATCGGAATCGTGATCTATTTCCATATCTACCGTTAAGAATATTTTAGCCATTTTAATTTAAAACCGTTTATTTTTTAACGTCATTAGATAGTATGGATACATATACAAAAAAAAAAAAAAACTAGAATAACAAAATAAATATTTTAGAAGAATATATAAGTAAATATTAATTTTAAATACACATTCATGCAAAATTCAATATTTAGAAAAATATTCATGTAGAAAAATTCTAAAAAAAAAAAGTTCTTTCCTCCCCTTCATCTTTACGAAATTCATTATTCCCACGAAATCCCCTTCTCGTTATAATTCGAACCGCATTCGGTTGCCTCACCGCCCCATAACGGTGACCAACGTCAGAAACCCCACTCCGGTACGCACACGGGGTTCCTCGAACCGGTTTGGTCCGTGAATGACTTGTCCTACCCGGTGGTCTGACCACAAAATCCACTGGAAAGAATCCAACAAGATGGAAGAGCTCCAGGGTCCCAAAGCTTTTACCAACATCTTTTCCTCTCCAAATAACACCAAAGTATTGTAATATGTACTAAAAAGACATTATAACAGTTTGGGCCACCTCTATCACATTATCCATTATACTTATATACTCAAATAAGTATAGTCTGTTACAAAATTTAAATATTTATATTATTTTTCTCTAAAGGAATATGGTAGTGGCTAAAAATAATATGTTTTATCAAGTAAATACTAATGGAAAAATTTATGCTATTTGTTGCTGGTGGTCCAAACCGAGAACGATTGGCACAGCGGTGTGAACGGGATTCCGTCTGAGTTGCCTTGGTTGGTGTTGATTGCGCTCCACCTTCCACCGGGAAACCTGCAAGCAAGCCTCGCACCACCACTGGGGTAGTGGGGGCCCTCCGACGATCAAGTCAGAGGAGATTGGAGGAGAAGGAGAGATAATAGTAGCAAGTAGGAGAATGCTCTGGAAGTTCTTGCTTACCCCCCTTCTCCCCCCAGCCGCATATATACCAGGCTGGGGGGTCTTTCAGGGGGGTTCGTCATCGTGGGGCACGATGGAGCTGCCACTGACACGGCCGTTACAGGGCGTCGTGGGGCAGCGCTGGGTACGGCCGTGACAGGGCGTAGTGGAGCTCCGCCTTGTACGGCTGTTACAGGGGATCGTGGAGCAGCGCCAGATACAACCGTTGCAGGGAGTAGTGGAGCAGGAGGCTGCGGCGTGCCTCTGGGGAATAGCCTGTCGTTGTCGAGAGATGTCCGACTCGGGGTCGGGCTGCGGAGACGAAGATGTCCGACTCGGGGTCGGATTGCTGGATCAAGGGGCAGCCGACTCGGGGTCGGGCTGCGAAGCCGAAGATGTCCGACTCGAGGTCGGATTGCTGGATCAAGGGGCTGCCGACTCGGGGTCGGGCTGCGGAGGCGAAGATGTCCGACTCGGGGTCGGATTGCTGGATCAAGGGGCAACCGACTCGGGGTCGGGCTGCGGAGCCGAAGATGTCCGACTCGGGGTCGGATTGCTGGATCAAGGGACTGCCGTAGTCTTCCTGGGCGCGCGTGCCGGTCACGTGGGGCATGGTGGCTAAGTTCCCCCGTAACAGTAGCCCCCCACTTCCGAGCCTGGAACCAGAAGGGGAACGGGTGAAGGGAGTGATGCTTCGTGATTGCCGCCATCCCTCGGAGAGGCGCGCGCGCTTCGAGCTCCCCGCCTTCTTTATGGCGTATGGCGGTTGTTGCTGACCTGGCAGTCTGAGGATTTCGGCGGACATCCCTCCTTAATGGCGTCGATTCGCCTTTGGGGCGCGAGCGACCCTTCGGCAGCCAGGTGTCCTCACCGTGGCGTCACCCACCTTTCCGCCTATTTAACCGGGGGCCCTCCTCCGTCCGCCTCTCTCTTTACAGACATCTCCGAGTTTCTCCTTTGCGCTGCCGTCATTGCCGTCGGACTGCTCGCTTGCTCCTCCTTTGACGCTCTCGGAGCCGTTCTTCCTTTTCTTCCGGTGAGTTGCCCCATTCTTCAATTTAAGGCTCTCCATACTTTCTCCTTTTGTATTAGGGTACTCCAGTCGTTCCGGTCCTTTCCCCCTTCTTGACCCCGTCCTGACCGTAGATTCACTGGCCATTAGGGATGGGCGAAGTGAGAGCAGACCGCATTAAGTCGGAGCTGGTCGCTGAAGACCTAGATAGGTTCGTGGCTCGATACCACCTTCCCGAGGCCTGCAATGTTACGCTCCCGGGGCCTGAGGAGAGGATGTCCCATCCTCCTCCAGGGAAGGTCGCCATCAATGAGGGCATTCTTCAGGCCGGGTTTCGCTTTTCCCCCTCGGACTTAGTTGTGCAGGTGCTTCGGGGTTTAAGAGTGGTGCCGACGCAACTGGTGCCGAACTCATGGCGCGCCCTGACGGCCTTCCAGGTTCTCTGCCGCATGCACGAGGTTCCCGCCACCCTGAATGTCTTTTGGGAATGCTACGGCCTGAGCGGCCACCCCCAGGACAAAGGGTGGTGGTGCTTTGCGGCGCGGCGAGGGTGCGGCCTCGTCAAGGAGGCTCCTTCCTCCATTCACGGCTGGAAGGAGCGTTTCTTTTTCATTGACGTAGATCCCTCTTGGGGAATCAGGGCAACCTGGGAGACGCCGATGAAGTCCCCGATTGGCCTATCGAGGTTGTCGAGGGAGGAATCCGATGGCGTCGCCGTCTTGAAGGGGTTGGTTGCCGAGGGCCGGCTCCCCCCGGTGGCTTGCCTTATTTCCGAGGATACCTTGGTGAACGTTGGTCTGAGCTCGGTCCCCACTGACCGTGAGCCCGCCACCATTTCTTTTTTAGCTCTTTTCTCCTCTTTCGTCTCGTTCTTTCCTTCAGTTTCTCAACCTCCGACCACCTCGTCCTTTTTGCAGAGATCGACGACGTCATGCGATCGGACAAGGCAACGGCTGTTGGTAGGACGTCCCTACTGGAAGCAGTCCGGAGGAAGAAACGAGCTCCTCCGAGCGGGGCCCCACCGGCGAAGAAGTCCCGCCGGCAGGCGACTCCGACGCCGACAGACGGGTCCAGACCCACCGATCAGGGGGACGCCGCGGGCGCGGACCGGGAGTTGACGCTGTATCAGCCCTCCGATGCCGAGACTACCGTTTCTCCGGAGGCATCACCCGGGCGCGCCCGAGATGGACGGGTCGGACGTGATCGGTCCCCAGCCCAGCCTTCGACTCGGTCGGCTCCGGATGATACGAGGAGGGACGCGCCGAGGCCCCGGCCGAGCGGGACCCTGTCAATTCCAGGGGCGGTCCCCGCCCCGAGCATGGTCAGCATAACTCTTTCCCAAGCGATGGGTAAGGGTAAGGCTGCAGAACCACCGTCCGACTCCGGGGAGAAGTCGGGGTCGGCCTTCACTTTCGCCGGCGCCCGAAACCTCATCGAGACGGTACTGCTGGAGAAGGACCGCAGGCAGGTCCGGGAGATGAGGGTCCCTGACGTTGGGGCTGCCAGCTGCGTCTGTCTCATGTCGGTGAGTGTTCTTTTGGTCGCTTTCATCATTTATAGGCTCTGTTGATCCCCGCCTGACGCCCTCGTTTTTCTTATCTCTTAGCTCGCCCAGTACATGATCCGCCTGGAGGAGTGCTACGAGGAACAGGCGAGGCTTCTGGCGAGGGCCGAGAGCCAACTGAAGGCAGTAGAGGAGGGAGGTCAGGCTGCGGCGGGAAGGACGACCAGGGACCTCGAGACGAGGCTCCAGGTGGCCGAAGAGCGGGCACTCGGCTTCGTCACCCTCGAGAAGCAACTGTTGGAGGCTCAGGAGCAACTCAAGGTTGCCTCGGGTCTCGAGGGCGAGATCAAGAAGGCGGAGGAGCGGGCCGAGAAGCAGTCCCGGAAGGCTGCCGACTACCGGGAGAGGTGGGAGAAGGCCCAGCGGTCAGCCGACAACGCCCGCAACCGAACCCGGTCTCTTAAAGCCAAGCTGGGCGAATTGGAGTCGGCCTTGGAGAAGTTCCGCGCGAGCGACCAGGAGCTTCATTCGCGCCTGGAGGAGGCTGAGGCTGCTCGCATTGCTGCCGAGGCGAAGCACAAGGAGGCTCAGGCTGATCTGCTGAGGGTCTCCTCCGAGGCGGATGACCGGATTGTGGCGAAGGTCTTGGAGGCGAAGGCTCAGATTATGGAGCGGGCAGAGGCGGCGCTGGCCGAGAAGAGTGCGGAGATCGGGCGTCAGGCGGTACAGGCTTATCGTCAGTCCGCCGAGTTCACCCGTGATATGTCGGAGGCGGTACAGGCCTATCGTCAGTCTGACGAGTTCGTCCGTGACATGTCGGACGTGGGGTCCGACTCCTTTGTCTTAGGCTTCGAGGAAGGCCTGGCAAGGGTGTCGGCTAAGTACCCCGAAATTGACCTGAGTGGGATCTCCCTTCTCGACTCCCCTCCGGCGCCATTGCCTGCTGCTTCTCCAACCGTCTCCCTACCCCCTGCGGACGTGCCCGGCGTTCCCGACCCGGGGGTTCCTCCAAGCTGACCTTCTGTATTTTTGTTCTTTTCTTTGTGTGTTGGCGTTTTGCCAAGTTGTATGGGTCTCGGCCCTGAAACAATGAAAGTTAATGCAAATAGAGTTTCTTCATTTCACTTTCGTCCTTCTTCTTTTTAACTCTTGGTAGCGTCTCGCTGACTCCCGACTCTTGAAATTCTTCTGGCGCTAGGCCAGGTATCTGAGGGTTAGGCCTCAGGGAATTCTTCCGGCGCTAAGCCAGGCATCCGAGGGTTAGGCCTCAGGAAATTTTTCTGGCGCTAGGCCAGGCATCTGAGGGTTAGGCCTCAGGAACTTCTTCCGGCGCTAAGCCAGGCATCCGAGGGTTAGGCCTCAGGAACTTCTTCCGGCGCTAGGCCAGGCATCCGAGGGTTAGGCCTCAGGAACTTCTTCCGGCGCTAAGCCAGGCATCCGAGGGTTAGGCCTCAGGAACTTCTTCCGGCGCTAAGCCAGGCATCCGAGAGTTAGGCCTCAGGAACTTCTTCCGGCGCTAAGCCAGGCATCCGAGGGTTAGGCCTCAGGAACTTCTTCCGGCGCTAAGCCAGGCATCCGAGGGTTAGGCCTCAGGAAATTTTTCCGGCGCTAAGCCAGGCATCCGAGAGTTAGGCCTCAGAAAATTTCGCTCGTTGGTCGGCCAAGGCTGGCGCAAGCCGAGGCGACCGGTCGGGGCTTCAGGCTAGTCTGCTCCCGGGATGATCATCGGGTTAGCTTGGCATCCGAGGGCCGAGCCTCGGGAGATTCCGCTCGTTGGTCGGCCAAGGCTGGCGCAAGCCGAGGCGACCGGTCGGGGCTTCAGGCTAGTCTGCTCCCGGGATGACCATCGGGTTAGCCTGGCATCCGAGGGCCGAGCCTCGGGAGATTCCGCTCGTTGGTCGGCCAAGGCTGGCACAAGCCGAGGCGACCGGTCGGGGCTTCAGGCTAGTCTGCTCCCGGGATGATCATCGGGTTAGCCTGGCATCTGAGGGTTGTCAGGCCTCAGGAAATTCCGCTCGTTGGTCGGCCAAGGCTGGCGCAAGCCGAGGCGACCGGTCGGGGCTTCAGGCTAGTCTGCTCCCGGAATGATCATCGGGTTAGCCTGGCATCCGAGGGCCGAGCCTCGGGAAATTCCGCTCGTTGGTCGGCCAAGGCTGGCGCAAGCCGAGGCGACCGGTCGGGGCTTCAGGCTAGTCTGCTCCCGGGATGATCATCGGGTTAGCCTGGCATCCGAGGGCCGAGCCTCGGAAAATTCCGCTCGTTGGTCGGCCAAGGCTGGCGCAAGCCGAGGCGACCGGTCGGGGCTTCAGGCTAGTCTGCTCCCGGGATGATCATCGGGTTAGCCTGGCATCCGAGGGCCGAGCCTCGGAAAATTCCGCTCGTTGGTCGGCCAAGGCTGGCGCAAGCCGAGGCGACCGGTCGGGGCTTCAGGCTAGTCTGCTCCCGGGATGATCATCGGGTTAGCCTGGCATCCGAGGGCCGAGCCTCGGAAAATTCCGCTCGTTGGTCGGCCAAGGCTGGCGCAAGCCGAGGCGACCGGTCGGGGCTTCAGGCTAGTCTGCTCCCGGGATGATCATCGGGTTAGCCTGGCATCCGAGGGCCGAGCCTCGGGAAATTCCGCTCGTTGGTCGGCCAAGGCTGGCGCAAGCCGAGGCGACCGGTCGGGGCTTCAGGCTAGTCTGCTCCCGGGATGATCATCGGGTTAGCCTGGCATCCGAGGGCCGAGCCTCGGAAAATTCCGCTCGTTGGTCGGCCAAGGCTGGCGCAAGCCGAGGCGACCGGTCGGGGCTTCAGGCTAGTCTGCTCCCGGGATGATCATCGGGTTAGCCTGGCATCCGAGGGCCGAGCCTCGGGAAATTCCGCTCGCTGGTCGTGCGCCTGTCGCTTGCCGCCCGACGGGATTTCTCCGTGGCCAGCTGCGATCGTGTTTCTCCTCCTCTCCAAGCGTCGCCTGGGGAACACCAGATGGGCATTAAATGCTAATTGAGGGGTTACCTGGGAAATCGGATCGCCAGTTGCTGCTTGCGAGGAGTGTCAGTTAAGCGGCCGCAATACGCGCGTTCTTCGAGGCGGATGCGGCCTGGGCGCGAGCGGAGATATGTGGACCTAGGGGTACAGGCCACCCGGAGTGTCCTGCACAAAGAATGCGATTAAGGAGAATAACGCTTAGGAAATCGCGGGAAGATACGCCTCGAGAGCCGGATCGGCTCCGGATTCAATGCGCCCGCATTTATTGGAGCCACCCGCATCGGAACGACCGGGGGGCCGCAGTTTGGCTATAAATATAGGTGCAGGTGCGATGGAGCCTGCCAAGCCGGAGCTGTTCAGGTTGCCATGGATCGTGGGCCTCCTCTCCGGCGCATGGTTGAGAGACCCCTACCGAAGGAACGGGAGGCGCGCCCTTCGCGACTTCCGCCAACTAGCCGTTTCATCTGGGATCAACAAGGAGGTTCTCCCCGGCGGAACTCCGCTCTAGGCGTTTCATCCGGGATCACGTCTCCCCTCCTTGAAGTTCGGCCTCCCGATTGAGCTCCGCACCAGGCGCTTGATCCGGGACCGCGCCTCCTTATGCTCTTCTCCCTTGTATTCCTTCTCTCCCCTAACACTGGGGAGGACCGAAATATCCCTTGGAGGTGGCGTTCCCCTGGAGGCAGCGGGAGCTTCGTCTGCGGCGGCTCCTCGTCTTTTTCGTGAGGCGTGGATGGCGCCTCTGGGTAGGAGCAGTGTGGACTTCTCCTTCGTCCGCTTCTTCTTCATCCGCGCTGGCTCTTCGTCTTTTTCGTGAGACGTCGATGGCGCCTCCGGTTGGAGGCACCCACTTCCGGTGGGATTGCAGCCGCTTCGGATGGAGGTTTCGGGATCCCAGATCTCCAGCTCCTCGGAGTCTCCACCTCTTCTTTACTTTCTTTACACCCTAATTCCCCTCTGGGAATTCCTTGTAATCACACGAGCACGCCGTTGTAACCAGAAATTATTGAAATGAAAAGTGTTATACATTTTTGAACTGTCTTTCTGGCATTGTCGTTCTACTGGTAATACATCCGCAGGTTAGCGGAATTCCAGCTCCTTGGAATTTCTCGACCATCTAGGGCCTCCAACTGGTAGGAGCCAGGTCGGTTTACCCAGCGAACCCTATACGGGCCTTCCCAATTTGGCGCTAGCTTCCCACCTTCCGCAGGTTGAGATGCTTTAGCTCGCCTTAGCACCAGATCTCCGATTCTGAAAAGCTTCGGTCGGACCTTGGAGTTGTAATATCGGGCCACCCTCCGCTGATACATCGCCATCCGAACCTGCGCCATTTCCCTCGCTTCTTCTAAGAGATCCAGGTTCCCTTGGAGTTGCTCCGAATTGGCCTCGGGTCGGTGCGCGGCCACCCGAGGTGAGGGGAGTCCGAGCTCCACGGGGACAACGGCTTCCGTGCCATAGGTTAGGCTGAAAGGCGTCTCCCCGGTAGGGGTCCGATGCGTGGTCCGATACGCCCAAAGGACATTCTCGAGTTCTTCGACCCAAGCTTGCCCCGTCCGACCGATTCGCGCTTTGATTCCTTGGAGGATTGTCCGATTTGTGACCTCGGCCTCGCCGTTGGTTTGGGGATGCGACACAGATGTGAACCGATGCTCGATCCCGAACTCCTCGCAGAAGTCACGGAAATGCTTGTTGTCGAACTGTCGGCCATTATCCGAGATGAGGACCCGAGGTACCCCAAATCGGACAATGATGTTCTTCTTCACGAACTTCCGGACTTGCGCCTCCATGATAGTGGCCAGCAGCTCTGCCTCCACCAACTTGGTGAAGTAGTCGATTGCAACAATCAAAAATTTCCGCTGAGCTGAAGCGACGGGGAATGGTCCGAGGATATCCATTCCCCACTGGGCGAAGGGCCAGGGTGCAGTGATTGGTGCCAAGGGGACAGAAGGGACTCTCTGGACGTTGGCGTGGCGCTGGCAGGCGTCGCATTTCCGTACATGATCCTTTGAGTCCTCCAACAAGGTAGGCCAATAATAGCCTTGCCTCATGATCTTGTGCGCCAAGGACCTAGCCCCCAAGTGTGATCCGCAAACGCCTTCGTGGACTTCGCCGAGGACGTAGGCCGCTTCCGAGGGGCGGAGGCACTTTAAGAGGGGGGCGGTGAACGAGGTCCGATACAGCCTCCCTTCATAGAGTACGTAGTGGGCGGACTTCATAACAAGTCGCCGAGCTTGATCTTCGTCTTCAGGAAGGATCCCTTCGGCGAGGTAGGCGACAAGCGGGTCCATCCAAGACGGCTCCGGATCAATCGCCATCACCGCTCCAGCCTCGCCGATGCTCGGGGCATCCAGGGTCTCCAGGTAGATCGCCCTCGACAAGTTGTGCGCGTCTGCGCTCACTAAGCGGGACAGCCTGTCGGCCCTGGCATTTTCACTTCTTGGGACCTGCTGGATGTCGACACTGCCGAGGTCGGGAATGAGTGCTTGCACCTTCCGGACGTAATTCTGCATGGTCGGGTTCCGGGCTTCGAACTCCCCACGGACCTGCCCGACCACCAGCTGGGAATCGGTGAAGACCTTCAGGCGCCGGATGCCGAGCTCCTTGGTGAGTTTGAGTCCCGTGACTAGGGCCTCGTACTCCGCCTCGTTGTTGGTCACTGGAAATCCGAACCTCAAGGCATACTCGGCTATCACTCCATCAGGGCTGGTGAGGACCAGCCCGGCCCCTCCACCTTCGGGGTTCGACGACCCATCGATGTGAAGCGTCCAAATCGGGAGGTCGAGGCTGGGTGTTTCCGGCGACCTAGGTTCCGCCTCCTGCACCGTGCACTCAGCGAGGAAATCCGCGAGCGCTTGGGCCTTGATGGCGGGTCGGGGCTGGTAGCGGATGTCGAACTCACCAAGTTCTACTGCCCACTTCACCAGCCGTCCCGCATTCTCAGGATTGCTGAGGTCTGCCGCAGCGGTTGATCGGTCAAGAGGGTGACAGAATGGGCCTGGAAGTAGGGGCGAAGCCTCCTGGTCGCGGTCAGCAGCGCGAAGGCGATCTTTTCAGCCTTCGTATACCGCGTCTCGGCATCCCATAGGACCCGGCTGATGTAGTACACAGGCTTCTGGAGCTTTGCCTCTTCCCGAACCAGTACCGCACTGACTGCGGTTGGGGAGACCGCCAGATAGAGGTAGAGCATCTCCCCTTCTTGCGGCTTGGACAGCAGGGGAGGAGACGCCAAGTATTCCTTGAGCTGGTCGAATGCTGCTTGACATTCGGCCGTCCAGAGGAAGTCTTTCGGGCGTTTCAACACCTTGAAGAAAGGTTGGCAGCGTTCGGCCGATTTTGCCACAAATCGTCCGAGCGCGGCGACCCTCCCAGCGAGCTCCTGAACCTCCTTCACTTTGGTCGGAGGGGACATATCTTGGATGGCCTTGATTTTGTTCGGGTTGGCTTCGATCCCCCGCTGGTTGACAATGAAACCGAGGAACCTCCCGGCCGAAGCGCCAAAGGCGCACTTCGCTGGGTTCAGCTTCATGTGAAACTTCCGCAAGGTGGCGAAAGTCTCCTCCAGATCCGCGATGTGCTGGTCTGCATGGCGGCTCTTCACCAGCATATCGTCCACGTACACCTCCATGTTCCGGCCGATTTGCTCTTTGAAGATTTTGTTGACGAGGCGCTGGTAAGTGGCGCCAGCATTCTTCAGACCGAAGGGCATTACCTTGTAACAGTACAGCCCTCGGTCTGTTATAAAGGCAGTTTTCTCCTCGTCCTGTGGAGCCATCATTATCTGGTTGTAGCCGGAGAAGGCGTCCATGAAAGACAGCAGCTGATATCCGGAAGTCGCGTCGACCAGTTGGTCTATCCGCGGAAGCGGAAAGCTATCCTTGGGGCATGCCTTGTTCAGGTCGGTGTAGTCGACGCACATCCTCCACTTTCCGCTCGCCTTCCGGATAAGTACGACATTTGCCAGCCATTCGGGGTAGCTGACCTCCCTTATGAATCCTGCCTCCAAGAGTTTGTCTACCTCCTGGTCGACCACTCGGATCCGATCCGGGGCACAGTGTCTCTTCTTCTGTTTTACCGGTCGGTGGGTCGGGTCGACGTTGAGGGCGTGAGAAATGACCTCCGGGTCGATCCCAGGTACATCGGCCGCCGACCAGGCAAACACATCGACATTGGCTCGGAGGAATTCCACCAACCGGGCCCGAGCTCCCAGGTCGAGATTGGCGCCGACCCGGATCGTCCTGTCCGGGCGACCTTCCTCGAGGGGAACTTCGATCACACCCTCGGCCGGCTCCCCGTGCCGCAAGGCCACCTCGTCTCTGGCGTCGAGGGACTCGACGCTTAAGGCTTCTACGGGCTTCTTTCCTTTGAGAGTTGCTAGGAAACATTGCCTTGCGGTCGGTTGGTCACCTCGGACCTCTCCAATCCCGGCCGCCGTGGGGAACCGCATGAGCAAGTGGTACGTAGAGACCACCGCGCGAAGGGCGTTCAGTCCGGGTCGTCCGAGGATAGCGTTGTAGGCCGAGGGAACACGGACGACCAAGAACCCGAGCCGCACCGTGGCTTCTGCGGGCGCAACGCCCGCAGTCACAGGCAGCTCAATGACACCTTCGGCCGAGATAGCGTCACCAGTGAATCCTATGAGGGGGGTGGATGTTTTGTGCAACAATTGTCTGGACAAGCTCATCTTTTGGAAGGCCTCGTAAAACAAAATATCAGCTGAGCTTCCACTATCCACAAGAACACGCCTTACATCATAGTTTGCCATAGTGAGGGAGATCACCATGGCGTCATCGTGGGGGGTCTGAACCCCCTTTACATCTTCATCACAAAAAGTGATTACATTACCGACCCTCTGCCTCTTTGCGACGGCTGCCCCTGACGCTTCAGTCGAGCCCCCTGCGTTCCTCTCGGGCCGGGGGCAGCCCCCAGTGATAGTGTGGATCACGCCCGCGACAGGTCGATTCTGCTTCCGAGGCTCCTGAGGGGCTGGATCGGCCGGACGCGGGTCTGCGGGGGGACGTCGGTCGTTCACATATCGACCGAGACGCCCTCGGCGGATGAGAGCCTCGATCTCGTCCCGAAGCTGGAAGCAGTCTTCGGTGTCGTGGCCGTGGTCCCGGTGGTACTCACAGTACGCCCGAGAGGGCCTCCTCCCAGGAATCTTCTTCATCTGTTTCGGGACCGGGAGGTCCTCCCGCCCCTTGATTTCCATGAGGATCTGGGCCCGGGGAGTCAGGAGAGGAGTGTACCGGTTGAAACGTCGGGGCGGAGAACGAGGGCGTAGGGCGCCGTGGTTCCTCGCCGGCGACAGGCTTCTGCGCCGACGTTGAGGCGTCGGGCTCCTCCTCTGGCGTGCCTCTTTTCGCCTTTTCTTCCCGAGCTTTGGAGGGATCTCGGCGGCCTCCTTGCTCCGGTGGGCGGCCGCCTCCTCGGCGTCCGCATACTGGTTCGCCCGGGACAACAGCTCCAGGAAGCTCCGCGGCAGGCGTTTGTCCAGGGAGAAGGTGAGTCTGCCCTTCCGGAAGCCACGCTTCAGGGCTGAAAGAGCCACTTCCTGGCTCAGGTTCCGGACTTCCAGCGTAGCCTTGTTGAAGCTGGTAAGATAATCCCGCAAGCTTTCTCCCTCGTTTTGCCGGACATCAAAGAGGGAGTCGGAGACCAGTCGCCGCCGGCTACTGACGGCGAAATGGGTGATGAAGAGGCGAGTAAACTGGTCGAAGGACTGGATTGAGTTAGCCTCCAAGCCGGCGAACCACGCCCTTGCCGGGCCACGGAGGGTCGCCGGGAAGGCCTTGCAGAGGAGAGGATCTGATGCTCCGTGGAGGAGCATAAGGGTCCTGAAACTCTCGACGTGATCCCGCGGGTCCGCCGCCCCGTCATAGGGCTCGATCGCCGGCATTTTAAACCCCGGCGGATTCGGGGTCCGCAGGATCCTCGAGGCAAGCGCCGGCTGGGAGGAGATCTCCAAGTCGGCGAAGGGATCTTTGGAGTGGCCCTTCAGGACCTGGAGTTGTCGGTGGAGATCGTCCACCCGCCGGTCCAGGGAGCGCGACCGATGGGTGGGAGACAAGGTGCACCGAGAGGGGGACCGACTGGAGCGCGGGTTCCTTGAGGACTGGGGGGTCTGGGAACGCGCCCGGGCCCGCCTCTCGTACCCCGCGCAGCTCCGATGGGAAGGTCCCGGCAGAATGGACCGTGCTCGAGAATCTTCCTCGCGCCGGCGCTCCTCCCCATGGGAGAGGAAGGAGCGCGGGTTGAGGAGGACAGGTGAGCGCTCAGGGAGCAGCGGCTCCTGGGCCCGCTGCGGCGCCCGAGACATCACACCCTGCAGGTTCTGCACTGCCTCCGCGAGGGTGCGAACCTGCTGGGCTAACTGGTCGAACTGAGCGGCTTCGACCATCTGAATGGGGGGTGGAACGGTGGAGTGTTGCTGAGAATGTGTTGGAGACGCAGCGGCCTCCCGGCCGGAGGCGCGAGAGGCCCCGCGACCGGAGGCATTGAAAGCTCCACGACCACCTCGCCGTGCCATTACGATCGCTCTGAGATTCGGGCCCTTCCTCTAGCGCCAACTGTTGCTGGTGGTCCAAACCGAGAACGATTGGCACAGCGGTGTGAACGGGATTCCGTCTGAGTTGCCTTGGTTGGTGTTGATTGCGCTCCACCTTCCACCGGAAAACCTGCAAGCAAGCCTCGCACCACCACTGGGGTAGTGGGGGCCCTCCGACGATCAAGTCAGAGGAGATTGGAGGAGAAGGAGAGATAATAGTAGCAAGTAGGAGAATGCTCTGGAAGTTCTTGCTTACCCCCCTTCTCCCCCCAGCCGCATATATACCAGGCTGGGGGGTCTTTCAGGGGGGTTCGTCATCGTGGGGCACGATGGGGCTGCCACTGACACGGCCGTTACAGGGCGTCGTGGGGCAGCGCTGGGTACGGCCGTGACAGGGCGTAGTGGAGCTCCGCCTTGTACGGCTGTTACAGGGGATCGTGGAGCAGCGCCAGATACAACCGTTGCAGGGAGTAGTGGAGCAGGAGGCTGCGGCGTGCCTCTGGGGAATAGCCTGTCGTTGTCGAGAGATGTCCGACTCGGGGTCGGGCTGCGGAGACGAAGATGTCCGACTCGGGGTCGGATTGCTGGATCAAGGGGCAGCCGACTCGGGGTCGGGCTGCGGAGCCGAAGATGTCCGACTCGGGGTCGGATTGCTGGATCAAGGGGCTGCCGACTCGGGGTCGGGCTGCGGAGGCGAAGATGTCCGACTCGGGGTCGGATTGCTGGATCAAGGGGCAGCCGACTCGGGGTCGGGCTGCGGAGCCGAAGATGTCCGACTCGGGGTCGGATTGCTGGATCAAGGGACTGCCGTAGTCTTCCTGGGCGCGCGTGCCGGTCACGTGGGGCATGGTGGCTAAGTTCCCCCGTAACACTATTATTTTCTAATTATCTTTCCTTCATGATAGAATTGTCACTATCTTATCTAAAAAGATTGAAATGAGAGAATATAAGAAGAAAAAAAGCATTACCGGAAAAGTCCAACCCAAGTTTCAACATCCTAATGCGACATTCCCATCCCAAAAAAGGAAAGCAGGGTCAAAAAATGAAAAAAAAAAACAAATAGCCTTACTTTGAATTATCTATTATTTTCGATTATAAGATAGTTACAACGGCTATTACAATACTGATAATTTTATGTAAAAATAATATCTACACTATTTATTAATAAAAAGCTGGGGGGAAGCATCTTGCTTCCTTCATTTCTATTTAAAAAATTATAAAAAATAGAATGTTTTCATGTAAATAATGACTGTTCTAAATTTTTTTTTGGTAACTACTAACCGTTATAATCATTGTAGCGATCTACAGCAGTTTTGGTTGAATCCATCACAACATAATAATAAATGCTTTAATTTCAATCCTTGCATGCCGGTGGAGGATACATACAATCTTGGTAATAAATATTGACCTTGAAACAAAATCCTTTTTTTTTTTTTTTTTTTTTTTTTTTTTTTTTTTTTTTTTGGACAATGAATCGTGGCTTACTTAGTTTTCCGGTGGGGGTCTATAAAACCACGGCGTGCATTAGCTTCTCTCCCTCGAATTTTTTTTCCATCTTTTGTTCTTTACTCTCTCTCTCTCTCTCTCTCTCTCTGGGTTTTTGGTGAGGAGATGGGGAGGCGGAGGGGGACGAGAGGGCCGGTGAACGTGCTGTTCGGATGGGTCCGGCGGCAGTCAGTGAGGGTGAAGGTGTTTCTCGGGGCGGTGGCGGCCATCCTGGCCCTGGTGGCCTTGAAAAACCTCGTCAATGACTACAACCATTTCTTCATCGCCGCCGAGGCCGTCCACGCCGCCGGCATCCTGGTCCTCATCTACAAGCTCACCACCAAAAAGACCTGCTCTGGTTTTCCCCTTCTTTGCTCTCTCTCACTTCCTTTTTTTTAATTGTTGCTATAGAATTTAGCAGTATGTAATGTATCTGCTTTGCGAATTCTAAAGCATATGCCGATGTGTTTGATCAAATGGTAACATTTTTTAGCCTGATTTTGACATTGTACTAGCTGTAGATAGTGATCCGGCTTTTGGTCTATGTGAAAATGAAAGTTTTTTGTTTGAATTTGGGCTTTTTGGCAAAGCTTAGGATTGTGTTCCAAGTCGGTTCTCTATTTCCAAAAGTTAGAATTTAGGCTGATTTTGCCATTGTACTAATTGTAGATTGTGATCCTACGTTTGATTATGTGAAGATGGGTTTTTTTTTTCATATTGGAATTGTTTTTTCTTTATTGTTTTTTTTGAAAATCCTAGGATTGTGTTGAATTTGGTCTTCAAGGGTATGGGTCTTTTCGAGTTGATAATTCTTTTGGTATATACATAGTTGTAGGCGACTTGGATATTGAGACTCTCTCTCTCTGCCTTCTTTTTTTATTTTTTGTTCTTTTTTTCCGTTATTGTTCCTTTGATATTGAATTAAAATATACGATTAAATAAGTCAATTGGATAGATTGAAGGCCTGAATGCTTATGCTAATTGCAATATCCTGATTGTTGTTCAATTTGATAATAATTTCATGCTATCATCGGAAGATGTTATTTTCAACTAAAGAACTACTGATTTGGTTCTGTATTGAACTTTAGGAAAAAAGAGTGGTTCTGTAATTAAGTGTTTATTCTTCAAGAAAGTTGCCTATTGCCCATATTTGGAATTACAACACTGGACTATAGATGTGGCTGGTGGAAACTTTTATTCTCACCAGCAGCAGAGGAAACCTACTTCCATAAGCTATTTGCTTAGCATCTCAAACCTACCAGACTCAATATTGGGGATTAGATTCTGTTTGAGAGTAAAAACGCGCATAGCTGGTTGGATGGTAAAGTCATGAACCTTGGGCACAAGCATTGTAATTTGGTCTTACTAAAAGCTGCTCTCCAATGAAACAATTATTTATTCTTAATTGATGAGATGGAACCATAAATTGATGAGACGGGGCATAACCTACAAACCTTTTCGGGAACTTGGATTTCTTAATAAGAATTTTAAATTTGTCAGACAAATGGCTGTGGAGAAGGGTGAACAGGGATAATAATTTAAGGAGAGCAATTCAAGTAGATGCCATGAAAGAGTCATCCTAATCCTTCATATTGGACCTAATGCTCTTATATTACCATGTACGCTAGTGATAAAAGCCATCTAACTTTCATGAATGGGCATCGGCTTGTAGATGGGTAATGGTATTACAACAAGGTTTTGGTTTACATTTTTGGTGGAATCAGCAGACCACGGAAGTCATAACTTTGAGAATTGCAGAAATTTCTTTGGATAAGAAAGTTTATGCATCCAATTAAGTTTTCTTTACCAATGGGAAGAAGATTTAATACCTAGGCTTAGAAAAAAACTTAATGATAAGAGAGTCAGCTAACATATTTGGTCACTTAAATAATAAGATTATTATGGGGTTTGAATAGGTATTAGATTTTGGAGATGGAGCAAGTAACAATCTTTTTTTGGTCATAATTTTTGAATGAAGGGGAAAGCACCTCGATCTTGATAAGCATCCAGGCAGCAAGGTTCTCTCTAGGGCTAGGCATCTAGCACTTTTCTAGTCAAAATAAACAATTTGGTGAGCAAGTCTCCCTGTATATCTATATCTTTAGAGTGATTTAAGACTTGAGCTCTCGACAATTTGAGAAATACAGGAATGAAGAATTTTTTGAATGGGCAATTTTCAGTAGAAAACTAGAAATGTGTATCTTTTGAATTGTAATCTTATCTTTCTCTATGAGATTTTGTTGTTTTATTGCATAACCTTCTCTTGCCTGGATTTTCCTTTACCCATTTTCTAGATGTTTGATGTCAGGTTGACAGCTGGTTATAAGAGTTTAATTATTATTGCATAGAACCTTCTCCACTAAGAATTGTGCTTCACAAGCAAGTTCATTTGATGAAAAAACACTTGGATGGTGATGGTGTTCTGATTATTTTTTGGAAGGAGGATATGCGATGGGATTGCTAGACCCCTATTAGTGGTTCATCGTATATCTTTTTGAGTAGTGTAATCTTGAGTGGTTTAGATACCAAGAACTGTATACACAAAGCTGGAATGGTGCAGATTCCAAAGGGTGATTTTGTTGTCATGAAATTAAAAAAAATGTTAATGACAACCTCTGTTTCTTTCAGGAGTATACTAACAATTTAGCAGTCATGTCGACTTAAGGTAGCGTTTCGGATATAATATATTGTGGCAAATATTCCTGATTCACATATTAAATCTGCTGACATGTGTAGCAATTTGAACTCGAGAGAATGGGCCATTGACAGACCTTTCTTGATTTTGTAGGAAATCGCTGAACTCTATAAGAATCAGGCAAAGAAAGATGACCTGTTATTTTTACATCGTATATTATACCTGCAAATTGTCAGTTGAAAGAATGAAAGTGGTTTTTCATTTTTCTTTTTTTTTAGATTCTTCTTATGATGCCATTGTTTTTATTATTCAAATAATCCATGTTTTGACACTCTGTTTTCTTGTCCTTAGGTCTTTCGTTGAAATCGCAAGAGTTAACTGCAACATTCCTAGCTGTACGGCTGTATTGCAGTTTCATGATTACAATGAACATTCATACAGTTCTTGATTTTGCAACACTTGTCCCAACTCTTTGGGTTATATATATGATACGATTCAGACTGAAGTCAAGCTACATTAAAGAATTAGACAGTATGCCAAGATATTACTTGGTAATAAACTGCACTGCCATCAATACTTATATGTTTTCCAGAATGGGATTTGATAATTCTATCTGTTTAATCCCTATCTGCTTTAACTTTTTAGACCTTGATTTTTCTAGATCTTCTTTTACTGTACTACATTGTGATTAATTTCTTCTCATATATAGCATTCTCATGATTTTTTTTCAAGCTTAATACCTAACTCTTAAATAGCTAAATAGGGGAGGTGATGGGTCAGATTCAGGTCAGATCATGCTATATCCATGCCCAATTTTGGACAACATTCTTAGGATTTAAACCCAGATTCAAATCTGATTTCCAAAATTAAATCCATACATCGTGGTGGGTTTATTAATAAATGGGTTTTGGGTAGTTTCTGGATGTTGCTTTGGCTCTTCTGGGTTGATTCCTGTTGCTCTACTTGGAAGCTTATAAGACAAATGAAATAGTGCTGGTCAAAATAGTTAGAATGTTTTTAACATGCTATATAACCTCTCATCATCGGTACACCATTGAGATATACTTCAGAGAAACAATGTAGAATGTCTTTTTGACAATTTAATACTGTCCATTGGATCCATGCGTTAATTTCAGTATGCTTAGATATATGAGGGCCCCTTTGAAATATCTTGATGAGGGAGTGCTCACATAACAGATAAATACTTCGGCAGCAATACTAATTTTCGAACAAGCACAACTTAAACTGATGAGTAGTTGCTGCATTTCTAATTAGCATCATTGTCAAGATAGGACTCATTATCGTCTCATGGTGGTTGGTCTTTTGGGTTTTCAGGTTGGGATCTAAAGCCTAAATTTGGAACTGGATCTGGATCCAAGCCTGGACACATTTAATAGGGGACACTATGTTTTGGATTTAAAATTTGCAATTGTAGTTTGGGTTAATGGAGTATTAATTTCTGCTCATACTTCTATATGTTTATTGTATTTTATATCAATTCACCGATTTACATGGCATGTTAAAATATATTCATATACTATATGCTTACTTTCTAAAACAATTGTTTATCATAATAAACGCATCATTATAATTTCCATATACAGTATAAACTAATGTTATCAGGTGGTATATGACACATTTTCTGCCCCTGGTGCATAAATTCTTTCACAAAGATGCGAAGTTACATCATGTTAAATATTTCTGCAGTTCTTTAGTTTAATATCTTGATTGTGATTGAATGGTGGTATAAAGTGATCTTAGTTGACGGTGATTGTGCTAGCTCTGGTGGTGTTACTTTTGAATCCCAATTATATGTCGTGTTATAAAGCATGCAAGATTGCATATTATTGAATTTTCTCTCCTTAAAGCTCCCTTGTATTCAGGTTTCTCATTAGAAGTTTAAAGTGAGAAACTTAAGTACTTTAGAAAACAGAGTGAATATCAACTTTTTCACTTCTACATGAGTAATATATTTTCTGCAGGTGGTTCCTTGTGCTGTGCTAGCAATTCTCATCCATCCCTTGGTCGACTTATTCCAATTCAATAGAATTTTTTGGGCCTTTTGTGTGTATCTGGAATCTGTATCAGTGCTTCCTCAACTCAGACTAATGCAAAATGCTAAGGTGCAAGAGGTCACACTAGGTCTTTTCTGGATATCTATACTTTTTACCCAATCACTTTTAATATTTTTTGATATTCAACTTTGCAGATGATTGAACCCTTCACAGCTCATTATGTATTTGCTTTGGGAGTTTCAAGATTCTTGGGCTGTGCACATTGGATAATTCGGGTGACTTGCTTTCAACTTTCAATTTGTAGCTCTCAATTTAATATGAAATCCATAAGAAACAACCAGCCACACTTAAATATTTCAAGTATGTAGTGTAGATTATATCACTTTTGTTTTCATATTTTTTTTCAGTTTGGGAGTTTGCTGCTCCTTTCGAGTTCATAAATATTCTGTAGGTTTTTTCCTTAGAATCAAAGTCTAGACTGAGTTATGCTGCATGGCTTGTCTCCATTATTTTTCAATTGTTTTCTAGGTGCTTTCTTCTTAACTAAAAGAAAGATCTAATGTTTAATATTAACTATTCATCTGTAAATTATGGTAACTGCGAAAGACCAGAAGAGCTTAACCCCATATGCATTCGAGTCTCCAACCCGTAAATCAGTCTTCCACAAGAATAATCCAGGTATCAATTCCAGTATAACATGCTGTGGTGCTAACTTAGTTCAGCCTAAAAAATCTCCAAATAGTAATGTAATTAAAAAACTAAGCCAATGCCATATATCTCCAGAAATATGATCTAAAACACATAATCGAGATCGAGATAATAGCTATGAACTTAAGATCAGAACAATTCCCCCAATTAATCAGTCATGCCTGCTCATAATCTTCAAACTCTATTATCTACACTAAAAACGGGAAGGGAAAATTCTTTTATTGATTCCTCATCCTACTTCTCATCCTAGCACCCATTTTGGTCTGGCTAGGATGGGGAGCTGTAATTTTTTAAAGATTGTTATCATGTGGGTGTCATGATGTAGTTGGTTAACTGAAGGTCTAGGGTTCGAGGTCCTCGCAATGGCAGATTTTCAAGAGAAATATATGTTATATAATATTAAGAAAAATATATGTAAATGTTATACTAGAAAATAATGGTTAGTAATAATACATAACTATGTTACTTAATTATACCATCAATTTCAAAATGAAAAATTAACTAAGCTGCTATAAATATAAGATATTTTAGTTGGGAATATCATTTTATTTATATAAAAGTGAAAATATTTCTTTATGATGGAATACATAGTAAAAATGTGAATCAATGACTGTACTTTCATTTTGATATAATGGCCGCTATAATGAAGTCATAGCAAAATTATATAGTTACTAAAATTTGGTTATTGTGCTATAACAATTTGAAAGGGCTCCTGAACCATTACAATGGCTATTATTTTAGACCTACCACATATTCCAAAAATAGTGACATCAAATAGATGGGTCTGACATAAAAATTTTCAACGAATTTGACAACATAAACTTTATTTTGGTTTTCCTACATTTATTTTTCTTGGTCGATGATCATTAATTTAATAGTGATATAGACTATTTAATGACCTCACTTACCTTTCACTAGTACTAAAAGATGGAATAAGTAATGTGCATTCAAGCTATTATGAACTATTGCGATTCATGATCTCCTAGACCAGTAATATAATATTATATTCTTTTGATAATATAATAATGGTGAGTTTTGAGGTTGGGAATGGTTATAACTGGGTCAGATCAACCACACTTCACGAAGTTTCATGAGCTTAGTACGAAAGTTTGGAATAGATACAAGTACTTATAAGGAAATGAAGAGCCATGTTATGCATGCATCTAATAATTCTCTTTAATTTAATTTTTTATATTTTCTTACCAATAGTGGTGTAATTAAATTATATCATCACTTTATCATAATTAGTATCTTTTTCTGTGTCAAATAACCTACTATGTATATGTTGTTTGTACGGAACTATCAAATATGAACATAATTAATAAAAGATAATTATTTATATGAAGGTGTGCTTTATGAACTCGCAGACACATATCTAATCATGCATAAGATTTCTTATTGAATTAAATATCTAATCAGGCAAATATTGTGTATTCTCTTACATTCACTTGGTGTCATGAATTATGTAGTTATTTTTTATCAATCAAAGTTGCACAAAATAAATTTTATCCAAGCTATTTGAATGGAAATAGATTATTTGTTCTTCAAATACACAATTATTTATCTTATGTTTTACACTGCAATGTATCTGCCCCTGTACTATCTAAAATAAAAGGATATAAGAGTGAGCTCTACACCCAGAAAGTAACCAATAATCTTAACTAGTTGGACCAAATAAGACAAATATTTTAACAAAATAATTACATAAAGTAAAACTATGAATTTTGGAAATAACCCAAAGAGGTTTATATATAAGCATCATGATGGTCAGGCAGTGTAAATGATCCAAAAGAGGTTTTCATATTTAATAATTGTAAATTTCAAAATATTTTACGAAGTTATTTAACATAACTATATTTCAAGAGAATAATGAGTTAAAAACATTAGAAAGGCTAAAGGTTGGTTACCTACCTTGCAACACAGTCTAAATAAATGCCCAAATGGTCAACCGGTGCCCTAAAAGACCTAATAACCATATTGCAGTATAGAGATCAAAAATATGACCAAGATGATTTTTATAACTTAAGTTTCCAAATTTATACAAATACCCTAATAATTTCTTGTAAGTCCTAGGAATCTCGGAGAAGGTTATGCATTCAAGTAAGTTACACTTAGCCCCAAAACTTGCATTGCTATTGTTCTAAGCACATAAACCAACTAGGTCCCCTAATTGTCTAATTATAATAATAAAACCCCCAAACTAATGTTCTCTATATTTGTTAATACCCTAAAATTTAAAAGTAAAAAAAAACAGAGCCCAACTCATCACACCTCTGTTATAACATTTTCAACATTAACAAAGGCATAGTGGGCTGGATGATCTTTAAATTCTAACCATGTGGTCTTGTATGCTGAACTTTTGGAAAATTGTCAGAACTTTTGATAGCTGAAATAATGCATGGACAAATCTAACAAGTAGAAATTTATTTTATTGAAATATAGCATGCAGAAATATAATAATTAGGAATTTAATTTGCTGTAACTTCTTGCACATAAGTTTATTTGCAGAATTGTTATTTCATGGAATAAGTTACAGAATTATAGTATACAGAAATCTAATAACCAGAAATTCAATTGGCTGTAAATTAGTTCACAGAAATTAATGTGCAGAGTTTTTATATTGACAGAAATATTTAAAATCAAAAAAATATGATATATGGAATGTAATAATTAACTAGAAAATTAGTTTGCATAAATTAAAACAGATTTAGTTCTCTGAAAAGTAATTTTACAGATATTATACTATGCAGAAACTTTTAGAATAAATAACATATGCAGAAAGTTATTTGAAAAATATGTTAATACAGTTTTAGTTTCTAGAAAAGAACCTAATTATTTATTTTCTGTCACACCAAATTTAAATCTCTTGCCTCTTGGGGTTTTGGATTTCTACCCAAAAATATGCTGTTCACAATTGAAAGGGATTAAGTTTGAAAATATGTTTATTGTGATGAGGGCTGAACTTGTGTGGGTGCAAGTGCTATCAAGAGTTGGCGCCTGAGAGAACAAAGAAAGGGGGTGAACATGATAAAAAGAGAGAGAGGGGTGTATGTGAGTTTGAGAGGGGTGGGAGGCATCTTAAAACTAGTCCAAGCACAGTTCAAACTGCTAACTAAAGCCCAATCCCAAACCGTTAAGTATAGCCAAATCCTAGACCAGTAACTGAAGCCTAATCTTAGATCATTAATTACAACCTAATCCTAAACAAAGCTAAATCATAGTGTCAATTAAAGCCTTTTTTTAGAGAATGCATTTTTCTCGATAAAGATGAATGGAAATGACCTAAAAGATATGTAATGAATCTCACCATGTATTGAGCCCTACTAGTTCTGGGCTCACGCGTAATTGTTGGAGTTGGTTTTCCTAACTCAAGAAACATTAATGTCCCCTATCCATCTGAAAGCAACCAAATATTTTGGTTCTGGCTATATTCGATACTCCCCTTTTGTTTGACTGCTAAAGAATTTGGGCCTTATTAAGACTGTTTTATTAGACATTTTCACTTGATCCTGACGTTGATGTAATTTGGGCTAGGTATTCATAAGCTCTGGCCAAGCAAACTTATGAGACTTTAATCCACAGCTAATTGCTTGATCTTGGTTGCAAGCTGTGGGCCAAGTGACAAAAACTTACCTCTAATTGCACAAACTTAGAAAATCCTGCAAAATCATATCCTTTGATTTTTCCCCTTTGTTTTATCTGGGAAAGTTTTCCTATTATAATTTAATAAGTATTTTCTAAGATCTATGTGCTTTAATCATGGGCTATTATTGGATTTTGGTCTGAGGATTGAGACAATGTCCAATATGTTTCTTTCTGAGTACTGCTAGTGTAACCCAGAAAACTTGGTCAAAAAATCGCTCAGCTGGTGCAGAGCTCTCATCTTGGTCCTGAGACTAAGCAAACTCTGTGGTGTCAATTTAGAAGAAGCAAAGATGTCCTCAACAGCTGAGTGATTCTTTAGCGTGAGATTCTTTGAGTTTCTAAATTATTTTCCCTTTTCTTTCGTGTTGAGTAGGTCTGTGTTCTCCACTGTAACTACTTTTGTTCCATCACCAACAGTAGTCTTGCTTTCACAGTCAACCTATGGATCTAGTTTCATCACTCTGGGGGCTGAATACTAACATGAATACAAAATTGCTTTGGTTATTTCTGCATCAACTTAGTTATTATGTCCTTGACAATTAATTATCTTCTAATGCTTCCATGGCTGTGCCATAATAAATCCAAGTACCTTTTATCTGTGCTCCCTGTGTGCTTGTAATACATAGAATGAGGGCAGTTACTGAAGCTTGCTATAGCATTGAGCCCCCTGAAGTTGATTCCCTTGTCAGATTTGTAGACCACTCAGTTCTATCTTTCTTTGTAACATGTATCAGAGAAATACTAACAAGAGCAGCAGAAGGTGCCAATTGGTTGAGTTGATGAAATCCCGTGTGGATAAAATAGGCTTGTGTTCAATCCTGCCCTTGCCCTTTTTTCAGCCAGGCTTCCACCTGTCCTAGTTCTCTAAACACACACACACACACACACACACACACACACAGAGAAGAGAGAGAGAGAGAGAGAGAGAGAGAGAGAGAGAGAGCAGATTTACCAAAAATGGGAGTTTGTTTATTGGTTTACATAAATGGAAATATTTCCATGGCCTGAATTTCATCCCATAAGTTGAATCTGCTTATAGGATTGCAGCCAAATCGATATTTCTTCGTCTCATTCGATCCTCTTAATCATAGTTGCATCATCCCATATGCCAAAAATATTTGTATTCTATTTTGCAATTGGTAATTTAATGTAAGCAATACAATAAAGTGAAAATAGGCCTGTTTATTAAAACAAACTGTTGTTCATTGTGCAGTTAATCGAGACTCGTGGATACTTTCTAGCCTATATGGGAACTGGCTTCCTTTGGATTTCTGCGCTCCTCCTCTCAGAAATTGTTCAAACATTCATCCTGGCTGACTTCTGTTACTACTATGTCAAAAGGTGTGTTCTCTGTGACCTATCAGGCTTTTGTAACACATTGCAAGCCATCATTGCTTTTTTTAAGAACTTGCATCATGGGTTAACTAATGATGCCTTCTATTGTTTTGCAGCTCCATGTTTGGCCAACTGCTGCCAAGGTTGCCTTCAGCTGTATAACCTGAAGCCACAAACTAGCTTATATGATGCCTGACAATTAGTCTGCACAGGCAGTTTTTTTGTTTATTGCCATTAGCATCATTTATCTTTAAATCACACTCTGATTGAATCCTTGCATTTAATTTACAAAATGTTTTAGAGTACTATATGTGGTATAATTAGTATGTGTTTTGCCCTTGTAACATTGTAAGAGGCAGGGGCGGTCCGATACATTTGCGGGCCTAAGGCGAATCCAATGAATGAGGCCTCTTTTTTTTTAATAATAATTTTTTTAATAAATATAAAATACTTAAAAAATAATATGAAAATAGATGGCTATCAAGTACACTATTTCAACAAAGATATATGAATCTAACAAGAAGCTTTTCCAGTCTAATATAATTTTTGAATGGAAGCATAGAAATGTAATTGCTCTAAAAGAAGGGCCATGAAATTGATTAAATAATTGAGATAATTCTTGGCAATACTGGGTACCATGTCAAGCAAGGGCAGGATAAGAAAAGGTCATCCCGTGGCACTTCATGGTCTAAGGTAAAGAAAAGAATTTGTCCAAAAGGATCCTCTCTATAAGAGAAAGTAGGGGCATTATGGGAAATTCACTCCATCTAATTAATAAAAGTCCCATCCCACCATCTCCCCTTCAAGTGAGTGCACTGCAACATCACAGCATAGTAGCCATTCAACCCCCTCCCTCCTTTTCTCTCTCTACCACCCAAGAGGGGAGAAGAAACCGAGAGGAGAAAATTAAAAGAATCTCCACCCTCCAAGAAGTCCATCTCCAATCCCCCCATCTTTCTTGCTGGTGGCCCAGCTGGATCAGGAGTAATGTGAGGGAAGGAAAACCAAGACCAAAACCAAAAAAGAGAAGGGATGAAAGATAAGAGTGGCTTCAGGCGTGTATCAAGCCAACCAAATCCCTCCCCTCTCCCTCTCCCTCTCCCTCTCTCTCCACCCAAAACAAAACTACTGTCCCTAATTTCCCAAATTACCCCTCTGCAGGCCAGGAAACTCTTCATCTCCCTTCCATCAAGGGGGAAGACTCGTAGCCAGCTCCCGTTTCCGTTTTTACATAAGGCCTTTGCTTTTGTTTTGGTCACACCTCCCGGAGGCCTTCCATTGGCTCGAGGACTTAGGGGACCGTCTCGGTCACCTATCGCTCGGGCCGGCCCTGGTAAGAGGACCGTAGCGCCTTGGACAGGGAACTGATACCATCATAATTAAAGTAGATTTCCTTAGTTTTGCACCAACTGTGCAAACTGATGGCTAACTCAGATTAGCCAAAGCTAATCTAATCTCAAAATCCTATCCAAATTTTTAAATCATTTTGTGAATTACCTGGATGTTGTTTTTCTTGATTGTCATAGAGAGATTAGAGAATAAGCTTATATTCTTGAGTTAGAAGAAGAGTGGAAGCTTGCTCGAGGGATTAAGATAGAAATTAAGTAGGTTTTACGAGAAGTTGTATGCCATGGATTTATTTATTAATTTACTTGGAGTTCCATTTCCTAGTCTATTCATTTTATTCAGTGCAAGATTTATTAGCTTTAAGAGCAGAGAAAGAAGGGTTTGAGAAGGCAGAAAACATTGTAGCCCTATTCTCTGTTCATTTTTTGTCCCAAAAAAAGAAACAAGAACACAACATTTTTCAGTGTATCCTTCTTCTGTATGGGTTCTCTAATAATTGGATTTTGTTAATTACGTGAATTCGCTAGCGGCTCCACTTGGAAGAAAAAGTGTTATTGGCAGAGCCTAATCTATCAGAATATTGCCTTGCAGATCTATTGAGGATGAACCATATTCCATATAGTCCATTTTTAGCAGTTGTGGGTCTACAAGGAATGGTGGTTGCCAAAGTTGTTTTTGTTCCTTGTTATGAATTTATTGTTGATTATTTGGTGAAGCAAACTTTGCAAATGATTGAAATAATCATTATAGCAAAATACCTATGTGATGCAAAGAAGTAGATGATAAATCTGAAGTTGGGGAGCACACTGGGTCTACAATCCATGTGGAATATGGAACATTATAGCAAAGGCTCATTTGGAGCTAACCAAGGATCGATCACCACATTTATGATTGGATTTCATAAAATTTGGATTCTTAACCTGGTGAGAATGACAGGGTTGACATGGGGGAGTATATGTGAGCTCATGGATGCATGTCTTTAGTCCACATCGATTGTGTGCTAGGAAGATCTTTGGTATATACAGGGCTCAAGAACTCAAAAAGCTTCCCGACTACCTGGGAGTAATTTGATTGGCTATAATTTGTTTAATAAGAAAGGAGTCTCTGTCAATTATATTAATGTAATTAAGGACATGTGTAATAGAGTGGATACTAGTATGAGAATTATTGATTACTAATGAGTTTTCTATGGCAATATATTTATATCAAAGATGTCATCTTTAAAATCTTATTAAACTCAAAAAGCTTCCCATTTTTCTTATGGTAGGTGTTAAAAAAGAAAGAAGTCTCTCTTAGTTTATTAATGTAATTAAGGACATGTGTGATAGAGCGAATAATAGTACGAGAATTATTGATTAATAATGAGTTTCCTATGACAATATATTTGTATCAAAGATGTCCTCTAAGTATTTAACTTTTTACACAAGTTATAAATTAGCTTACTGGGTAAATCCAGGAGGATATTTTTTGGTGTATGCTATTTGCATGAT
Organism: Phoenix dactylifera; assembly: GCF_009389715.1. NCBI lineage: Eukaryota > Viridiplantae > Streptophyta > Magnoliopsida > Arecales > Arecaceae > Phoenix > Phoenix dactylifera. Next base: position 606,595 of record NW_024067718.1, on the reverse strand, counting down.
ATAATTTTAGTGGATGGAGCTAAGATTGGAACTAATTGTAAGTTGGAATATGGAAGAGTGCATTAGAATTTAAGGATTTTAAATTAAGTAGGACTAAGATGAAATACATAAAATACAGTTTAAGTAAAACTAGAAATAGAGATAGAGATAGAGCGAATTGAGAATCATTAAATTTCTAAAAATAATCACTTTTGGTATTTAGGTTGATTGTTAATAAGAAAGAGGAGATTGAAGAGGATGTTATTGTAGAGTAATTGATTATACCCCTATTTGATTTTGATGAACTCAAAGCATTTGAGTATATTTCATGTTGTACTAATGAATTCAATCTAGTGTTTCAGGCGAATATATGTGAATTTATGTTTAAGTGCGTCGAGTGATGGGGACATCAGAGCTGACCACTCTGCCGTTTAGTCTCCCCAACTTTATTTGCATTTTATTTTCTTTTATTTCTGGGTTTGTTTGCAATTTTATTATTGTTGGACTTTATTTGTGTAGTTTGGGTTTATTGAGAATTATTTTGTGTAAGGGGGTTTATTTTAATTGTTCTTATTGGGCCCTATTTATAGGAAACTTTTATGTTGATTAGGGTTAATGAAGAATTAAGACTTTTCTTTTCCCACGTTTTCCCTCCTTTCCTCCTCCCTTCTCCTTCTTCTCTTCTTCTTTATCCTTCTCTTCTCCTCCTTCGTTTCCTCTTTCATCTCACCATAAGTACAACATCATCACCGCAGTCATCCTTCCCGGATCTGGTTCGGCATCAACTTAGTATTAGAGCCCTGGCTTTGCCCCCGTTGCCAAAGACACGATCGAGCATTTTCTCCCTCAACCTCCTACGGTCCACTAGCCCTATTAATTCACTCCACCAAAATCCCACCCGAGACATCATCTCTGTCTCTTCCCCTCGGTGCTCACCAGAATAACACACACACACACACACAAAAAAAAAAAGAGAGAGAAGGTCCCTCCCTCCCTCTCGGTTCTCATCAGAAAAAAAAAGAGGGGAAGACCCCTGTTCGTCGGCCCCGTCCCGCCGGCCGCCAAGCCCGCAACCACCACTCTCACGCTCCACCGCCGCTGCATCACGCCACCGCCAAGCCGAGCGCCGCCCCCTCCGAAGTGTCGCCGCGCGCCCCGAGCGCTCCGCCACCATCGGGCACCCTGGTGCTTTCGAAAAATTGCTCTCCCAAGTGCAGGAGAATCGCACAAGCAGTATAACTCGGGAGTCCGAGGTCGATTCCTCAGGGAACGAAATATGGATTATTAGCGTAATTTCAGATTTAATTAATACAATAAATTTGTGGATTAAGATGATGTTTTGCAAATAGAAAATAAATCAATAAATAAAGAATCGAAGTTAGGATATATTAAGATGGTGCAGGGATCCAGAATCTCCTTTGATAATATCAAATTTTTGCGATAAATTCTATGATTCTTTTGTTTTCTTTAAGAATTATAAGCAGAAAATTTAATTATGGTGTATGTTCTTGATAACATGAATTCTTTTGTTAAGCATTCAACGTGCCTTATAACGTCAACGATGAGTCAAATAATCGAGGAAGACATGTATCAATAAGCATAAATTATAAAAGAATTTTCAACATATAAGAATCATGGCATAATCAAAAGATAAATCGTATAAAGCAAAGGATTAGAATTTACATCATGAATTTGGTACACCAAATGATCTCCCTTCACCCATCACCTAGGATATCAGCCCTCCATCAAAGAGATAAGCCTCCTCATATTTTTTTTCTATTTCTCTCTTTTTTTTATTTTCGGAAACAGGGCATACCCTGTTTCCTTTCTTTTTTTTTTTCGTTTGAAACCAAGAGGCCCGCAGCCCGACACCCCCCTGTTCTTCTTCTTCGATGGCTCCCCTCCTTCTTCCTCCCCTCGGAGCTCCCCCTTTCGGATCAGAGGCCTCCTCATATAGGCTAGGATTCCCCTGATCGCGCGTGGAGGAGATTGCGGGCGGATCCGGCGTTGAGAACGGACGCCGAGGATCGTGCAAGGGAGGCTGAGGTCTGGGAGATTCAAATGGATGAGAGCTGCGGCAGGATCTTCGAATGCTGGGAGGCGTGTGAAACGGGCGGAAGAAGGGGCGTTGATCGGGATGCTGGAGATGGAAATGGTTGCATCGCTGGGGAGAAGCTCGGACGGACGCCATGGATCACTCGCAGGAGGCTGATCGCGGGCTGAAATCACGGAAGAGGTGGAGGACTGCTAGGATTGCTGAGAAGACGCCGCGAGATCGACGGGAGAGAGGCTGAAGATGATGGCGTGATCGTGGGAGGCTTGGTCGCGGGCGGATGCTGCTGGAACGGAGGAAGAGCAGATCATGGATGCAGAGGTGATCGCGGGGGCTTCACGGACGCTTGAGATGCTGCTCCTCGGACGTGAATCCGGGTATAAGCTGATCCGGAGGCTGAAGATTTGCTGGGAACGAAGGCTGGCTTGATTCGCGGAGAGGATTGGGCGCGGAAGGAAACGGACGGGATGAAGATGGATCCATCATGGGACGCTGGAGGTTGAGCCCTGTTTTGAGAAAGTTAAAAAAAAAAAAAACGTTTGGATTCGGTTGGAAGCGATGAGCCGTGAGCTGAGCTGGGATTGGCTTGGACCGTGGACGCGGGATTGGGTTGATCACGGGAGATGGAATATGGGATTTGGACGTTGAAGCGCGAGCTCCTTCAAATGGACACCTGAGATTGTGCACGGGAGCCGGGATGCGTGGATGCGGCCGGATTGGGGCTTGTACGCTCGGGCTCGCTGAATAAGGGTCATGTACTCTATTCTGCAGTTGGGAAGATGCATTCTTTTTAGTTGAATTTATCTAAAATAATGATAAAAATTACAATAAGTGCTAAGGATAATATTTAATCGTGCAAATGTTAACACCTATTATTTATCATTATTTTGCTAGCATTAAGTTAAGTTAAATGGTACTTAGATCGCACTTTTGTGCTCTCATCACACCCTATTGCCGCCCGCGGAAGCCTGAGATTGGCCGCCTGCGTCGTATCCGCAGAGGGGACCGCCGCCGTGGAGCCCCGCGGTCGGTCGCCGTCGGTCGCCGCAAGCTCGCAGCCGCTGCCGCGCCCTCCATCCGCCAACAGCCACCACCACGATTATCGGCACGCCCTCCCGTAACCATAGGGAGGTTGAAGAAAGCCCTAGCGGGTAAGTACCGAGCCCGTTTACGAAATCATCTACAGTCTGCATATGATGAAAATCAAATAGAGAGTCTACATATATTATCTTGGTGAAAGTGTTAAAAATCAATATTCTGTTATGTCTGCAATTGCACGCGATATTTTAGCTGTGCCGATGTCCACAGTAGCATCGAAATCTGCTTTTAGTGCAGGTCGGCGTGTTCTTGACGAAAAGAGAAGTAGGATGACTGGCGAAACGGTTGAGTTGCTTCTCTGCTTCAAAGATTGGTTGGATGCTGAGGCGAGACTTCAAGATAAAGGTGGACATGATACAACATCCTCTGATGATGATGATACAAACTGTTAGATATATGCCCTAGAAGCCAATTTTGGCTGACACATTATTAATTCTGGGACATAATTTGTACTTGACTTTATTATTATTAAATAAATGAAAGGCATCTTTTTCATTCATATTGTTATTATGTCTATGAATCGTCCAAGGAATTAATAAGATGATGATGCATATTCTCAAGAGTTGAGAATTTGAGCCATGTATCATTAGTGATTAATTTCTAAACGCTCCTGATCGATGGATCATCACGAGGACGGTGATCGATCCGATGAGATCAGTGCACACATTACTTTTCCTATAGATGGACGAGACTCGAGTCCACGGTGTGGAGACACTAAAGTAATAGTGCAGGTGCTTGTTAGAGAACAAGGGTACTGAGCGTGACCAATATAAAAAGTCACTTGGATATCTATCCACTCGTCGGTGACTTGCTTGATGTTGCAGTAGTGTGACTGGTCCTTTGACCTGCGATGCTTCGGCTACTCACAGTGAGGTTATTGTAGTTTGACTGCACACATACATGGTCTCTAGCCATATGGGTCCATGCAGTGTAGATTGGCTACAGTAGATTCACTGTAGGAGTAGGGTATGCACCTATAAGGAATCTATCGACCTTGATAGATAAGGAGAGATCCTATATGATTTATAAGACTGAGTTCGTAAGACCTCGGCCGGGGCAGATTGTAAAGTGGAAAAAGAGTTTTCCACTCTCGAGCTTAAGTCGAATAAATCTTGACATATGACAGGCGATGGGGTTTAACTAGTTGTCCATGACCTCCGTCCTGTAGGGATCCACGATAGTAGGACTGTATCACACGATAACTGCACCTAGAGGTTCATCATTCCATTCTGCTGGGTAGCCACTACATGTTGTTAGGTGTCACTGGTGGATGGTGGGACTCACAGAGATTATCTCGATGATCGATAAACCCTAATGAGTAGAGTTGAAATCGTTCCGACCCATTGAAAGGAGTTTTCAATGATATTGTGATAGAGATCACAATATATCTCACTACCAATCAGAATAGAACCTATGAGATCACACACACTAGAAGTATTGACCGATCCGATGGTTGAATCGTGATTAGGAATCACAAGTAATCAATTCAATTGATATTCAGTTGAAGAAGGAACAATAGAATTAATTAATTGGACTTAAACACAAATCCTACTTCGAGTAGGATTCCTAGAGTCCTAATTGGATTAGGACTGGGAATCCTAATTGGAGTAGGACTGGAATTCCTACTTGGAGTAGGATTCCTACAATCCTAATTAGATTAGGAGTTTTGAATTAAAATTGGATTCCTACTTGGAGTAGGATTCCTAGAGTCCTAATCGGATTAGGACTTCGGATTCAAATTAGAGTCCTAATTGGATTAGGACTAAAATTAAATAAGTCCTAATTGGATTAGGGTTTCTTAAGTCCTAATTAATTATTAATCTAATGAATCAACATGACTCCTAATTGGGTTAGGATTGAAGAGTTCAATTGAGTCATGGTTCATTCAAGTTCTAATTGGATTAGGACTAGTATAGATTGAACCAAATTGATTCAAGCCTAATTAGATTAGGACTAAACCATGAGAGGGACACCTAATCCTCCTTGGAGGAAGATTAGGTTAACCAAATAGGAGGGGCATGAGCCCCTCTCCTTTTCTTGGTGTGGCATGAAGAGAGGGGTCCGGCGCCCCCTCTTAGGAAGTTAGTCTAGGGCTCCTAAATTGTAGGAGCCCTAGATGGCTTTAAAAGGGGAGCAAGGGCTGGCACCCTAATGTATGTGAAGCCCTCTTATTTTCAGCTATCGCCCCCTCTCCTCCCTTGGTCTTCAAGCCGCATGCAAAGAGGAAGAAAAGAAGAAGCTTGACGGCTCCCTTCCTCCTCCCTTCCTTCTTCCAACGCAGGGAAAAGATAAAGGCTGCAAAGCTTGGTGATCTTCTTCCTTGGATGTTCCATCTCCCTTCCTCCTCCCAAGTACAATCAAGGGTTGATTCAAAGGAAAGACATCAGCCACCTAAAGTAGTCTTTGCAAGGGAGCTGGCACCCCGGGAAGACAAGAAAGCTTTGATCGGTCCTCTGCTTCGTGTGGATACCCGTAGAGGCCGGACGCTTGTGCAGCTTCAAGCGAACCTTCATCCTAAAACCACGAACTCCAGTTTGCGGTGATCATCTACCCGCACAAGGTGAAGATCTGATCTTCTAAAGGTTCTAAAAGTTTTAATCCTTATCTAACTACGAACGTTTTTTTGAACAACGTTCATGCAATGAACGGTTGATCCCGCGCATGCCTCTTCCGCTGCCATCTGAATTTTTTGAAATTTTTCTGCGGCATGGGCGGGTTCTAACACAAACACTACTGAATAGTGAATACTGATGATTAGTAAGATTTTGATCATTTATTTTTATTTCTTAATTTTTTACAATTGTACATTTTTTTTAATTGTTAAAGTGAGTCATCTCTATTTTTTCTCCTTTCTTATTGTATTCTGGAGATTAGACCAAGGTCCAAACCTCCATTCATGTACCATTTTGATTTAAATTAATAAACTGGTAGGGGTCTATGCCAAACCCCCCACCATTAAGGTGGCTTTATATTAATAAATTCTTAGTTCCCAATATTTATTAATTTATTAAAAAAAATTATTTTCATTTATTTTAAGAGGGACGAGCCACGCCTGGCCCGGTTTAGGCCCTTATGGGCCGTTCCGGGCTGGCTCGCGGGCCGTGTCGTGCTTGGCCCACGAATCGTGCCGTGCTGTGCTTGGCCCACGAATCATGCCAGCCCAGGCCCTTATGGGCCGTGCCGGGCTCGGCCCGCGGGCCAGAAATTCTTAACCCAGCCCGGCCCCCTTTTATGGGCCGTGCTAGGCACGGCCCATTACTGTAGCAAGCGGGGCCCGCTTCGTGTCGGGCCATGGGCGGCCTGGCCTAATGCCCATCTCTACCCGTTAGCCCGGTTCCGCTTCAAAAAAAAAAAAAGTTTCACGTGACCCGCACATGACGGGTCCGTAAAGGGTATCGGATCGGGTCAAACCCGTTAACCCGAATCCTAACGGGTCTGAGTTTAAAAAAAAGAAAAAAAAGAAAA